>NW_027468916.1:669329-1338658 GCF_051014615.1 Bombus vancouverensis nearcticus | reverse complement strand
TATTACGTTATATGGGACGACGTTATAACGCATTACGTTATATGGAACGACGTTATACCGTATTACGTTATATGGGATGACGTAATAACGTATTACGTAATATGGGATGACGTTATCACATAATACGTTATATGGTATGACGTCATAATGTAAATAGGTTATATGGTATGACGGTATACCGTATTACGTTATAAGGGATGACGTTATAACGTATTACGTTATATGGGATGACGTTATAACGTATTACGTTATATGGGACGACGTTATAACGTATTACGTTATATGGGATGACGCTATAACGAAATGGGTTATATGGTATGACGTTATAACGTAATAGGTTATATGGTATGACGTTATACGGTATTATGTTATATTGGATGACGTTATAACGTATTACGTTATATGGGATGACGTTATAACGTACTACGTTATATGGGATGACGTTATACCCTATTAGGTTATATGGGATGACGTTATAACGTATTACGTTATATGGGATGACGGAATACCTTATTACGTTATATGGGATGACTTTATCACGTAATACGCTATATGGGATGACGTTATAACGTATTACGTTATATGGGACGACGTTATAACGCATTACGTTATATGGAACGACGTTATACCGTATTACGTTATATGGGATGACGTAATAACGTATTACGTAATATGGGATGACGTTATCACATAATACGTTATATGGTATGACGTCATAATGTAAATAGGTTATATGGTATGACGGTATACCGTATTACGTTATAAGGGATGACGTTATAACGTATTACGTTATATGGGATGACGTTATAACGTATTACGTTATATGGGATGACGGAATACCTTATTACGTTATATGGGATGACGTTGTAACGTATTACGTTAAATGGGATGACGTTATCACGTAATACGCTATATGGTATGACGTTAAAACGTAAATAGGTTATATGGTATGACGTTATAACGTAATAGGTTATATGGTATGACGTTATACCCTATTACGTTATATGGGATGACGTTATAACGTATTACGTTATATGGGATGACGTAATAACGTATTGCGTTATATGGGATGACGTTATAACGTATTACGTTATATGGGACGACGTTATAACGTATTACGTTATATGGAACGACGTTATACCGTATTACGTTATATGAGAAGACGTAATAACGTATTACGTATTATGGGATGACGTTATCACATAATACGTTATATGGTATGACGTCATAACGTAAATAGGTTATATGGTATGACGGTATACCGTATTACGTTGTATGGGATGACGTTATAACGTATGACGTTATATGGGTTGACGTTATAACGTATTACGTTATATGGTATGACGTTATACCGTATTACGTTATATGGAACGACGTTATACCGTATTACGTTATATGGGACGACGTTATAACGTATTACGTTATATGGAACAACGTTATACAGTATTACGTTATATGGGATGACGTTATAACGTATTACGTTATATGGGATGACATTATAACGTATTACGTTACTGGGACGACGTTATAACGTATTACGTTATATGGAACGACGTTATACCGTTTTACATTATATGGGATGACGTAATAACGTATTACGTAATATGGCATGACGTTATCACATAATACGTTATATGGTATGACGCCATAACGTAAATAGGTTAAATGCTATGACGGTATACCGTATTACGTTGTATGGGATGTCGTTATAACGTATTACGTTATATGGGATGACGTTATAACCTATTACGTTATATGGGACGACGTTATAACGTATTACGTTATATGGAACGACGTTATACCGTATTACGTTATATGGGATGACGTAATAACGTATTACGTAATATGGGATGACGTTATCACATAATACGTTATATGGTATGACGTCATAATGTAAATAGGTTATATGGTATGACGGTATACCGTATTACGTTATAAGGGATGACGTTATAACGTATTACGTTATATGGGATGACGTTATAACGTATTACGTTGTATGGGACGACGTTATAACGTATTACGTTATATGGGATGACGCTATAACGAAATGGGTTATATGGTATGACGTTATAACGTAATAGGTTATATGGTATGACGTTATACGGTATTATGTTATATTGGATGACGTTATAACGTATTACGTTATATGGGATGACGTTATAACGTACTACGTTATATGGGATGACGCTATAACGAAATGGGTTATATGGTATGACGTTATAACGTAATATTTTATATGGTATGACGTTATACGGTATTATGTTATATTGGATGACGTTATAACGTATTACGTTATATGGGATGACGTTATAACGTACTACGTTATATGGGATGACGTTATAACGTATTTCGATATATGGGAGGACGTTATAACGTATTACGTTATATGGTATGACGTTATAACGTATTACGTTGTATGGGATGACGCTATCACGTAATACGCTATATGGTATGCCGTTATAACGTAATACGTTATATGGTATGACGTCATAATGTAAATAGGTTATATGGTATGACGGAATACCGTATTACGTTATATGGGATGACGTTATCACGTAATGCGCTATATGGTATGACGTTATAACGTAAATAGGGTATATGGTATGACGTTATAACGTAATAGGTTATATGGTATGACGTTATACGCTATTACGTTATATGGGATGACGTTATAACGTATTACGTTATATGGGATGACGTTGTAACGTATTACGTTAAATGGGATGACGTTATCACGTAATACGCTATATGGTATGACGTTAAAACGTAAATAGGTTATATGGTATGACGTTATAACGTAATAGGTTATATGGTATGACGTTATACCCTATTACGTTATATGGGATGACGTTATAACGTATTACGTTATATGGGATGACGCTATAACGAAATGGGTTATATGGTATGACGTTATAACGTAATAGGTTATATGGTATGACGTTATACGGTATTATGTTATATTGGATGACGTTATAACGTATTACGTTATATGGGATGACGTTATAACGTACTACGTTATATGGGATGACGTTATAGAGTATTTCGATATATGGGAGGACGTTATAACGTATTACGTTATATGGTATGACGTTATAACGTATTACGTTGTATGGGATGACGCTATCACGTAATACGCTATATGGTATGCCGTTATAACGTAATACGTTATATGGTATGACGTTATAACGTAAATAGGTTATATGGTATGACGTTATACCGTATTACGTTATATGGGAAGACGTTATAACGTATTACGTTATATGGGACGACGTTATAACGTATTACGTTATATGGGATGACGCTATAACGAAATGGGTTATATGGTATGACGTTATAACGTAATAGGTTATATGGTATGACGTTATACGGTATTATGTTATATTGGATGACGTTATAACGTATTACGTTATATGGGATGACGTTATAACCTACTACGTTATATGGGATGACGTTATACCCTATTACGTTATATGGGATGACGTTACAACGTATTACGTTATATGGGATGACGGAATACCTTATTACGTTATATGGGATGACGTTATCACGTAATACGCTATATGGTATGACGTTATAACGTAAATAGGTTATATGGTATGACGTTATAACGTAATAGGTTATATGGTATGACGTTATACGCTATTACGTTATATGGGATGACGTTATAACGTATTACGTTATATGGGATGACGTTGTAACGTATTACGTTAAATGGGATGACGTTATCACGTAATACGCTATATGGTATGACGTTAAAACGTAAATAGGTTATATGGTATGACGTTATAACGTAATAGGTTATATGGTATGACGTTGTACCCTATTACGTTATATGGGATGACGTTACAACGTATTACGTTATATGGGATGACGGAATACCTTATTACGTTATATGGGATGACGTTATCACGTAATACGCTATATGGTATGACGTTATAACGTAAATAGGTTATATGGTATGACGTTATAACGTAATAGGTTATATGGTATGACGTTATACGCTATTACGTTATATGGGATGACGTAATAACGTATTGCGTTATATGGGATGACGTTATAACGTATTACGTTATATGGGACGACGTTATAACGTATTACGTTATATGGAACGACGTTATACCGTATTACGTTATATGAGAAGACGTAATAACGTATTACGTATTATGGGATGACGTTATCACATAATACGTTATATGGTATGACGTCATAACGTAAATAGGTTATATGGTATGACGGTATACCGTATTACGTTGTATGGGATGACGTTATAACGTATGACGTTATATGGGTTGACGTTATAACGTATTACGTTATATGGTATGACGTTATACCGTATTACGTTATATGGAACGACGTTATACCGTATTACGTTATATGGGACGACGTTATAACGTATTACGTTATATGGAACAACGTTATACAGTATTACGTTATATGGGATGACGTTATAACGTATTACGTTATATGGGATGACATTATAACGTATTACGTTACTGGGACGACGTTATAACGTATTACGTTATATGGAACGACGTTATACCGTTTTACATTATATGGGATGACGTAATAACGTATTACGTAATATGGCATGACGTTATCACATAATACGTTATATGGTATGACGCCATAACGTAAATAGGTTAAATGCTATGACGGTATACCGTATTACGTTGTATGGGATGTCGTTATAACGTATTACGTTATATGGGATGACGTTATAACCTATTACGTTATATGGGACGACGTTATAACGTATTACGTTATATGGAACGACGTTATACCGTATTACGTTATATGGGATGACGTAATAACGTATTACGTAATATGGGATGACGTTATCACATAATACGTTATATGGTATGACGTCATAATGTAAATAGGTTATATGGTATGACGGTATACCGTATTACGTTATAAGGGATGACGTTATAACGTATTACGTTATATGGGATGACGTTATAACGTATTACGTTGTATGGGACGACGTTATAACGTATTACGTTATATGGGATGACGCTATAACGAAATGGGTTATATGGTATGACGTTATAACGTAATAGGTTATATGGTATGACGTTATACGGTATTATGTTATATTGGATGACGTTATAACGTATTACGTTATATGGGATGACGTTATAACGTACTACGTTATATGGGATGACGCTATAACGAAATGGGTTATATGGTATGACGTTATAACGTAATATTTTATATGGTATGACGTTATACGGTATTATGTTATATTGGATGACGTTATAACGTATTACGTTATATGGGATGACGTTATAACGTACTACGTTATATGGGATGACGTTATAACGTATTTCGATATATGGGAGGACGTTATAACGTATTACGTTATATGGTATGACGTTATAACGTATTACGTTGTATGGGATGACGCTATCACGTAATACGCTATATGGTATGCCGTTATAACGTAATACGTTATATGGTATGACGTCATAATGTAAATAGGTTATATGGTATGACGGAATACCGTATTACGTTATATGGGATGACGTTATCACGTAATGCGCTATATGGTATGACGTTATAACGTAAATAGGGTATATGGTATGACGTTATAACGTAATAGGTTATATGGTATGACGTTATACGCTATTACGTTATATGGGATGACGTTATAACGTATTACGTTATATGGGATGACGTTGTAACGTATTACGTTAAATGGGATGACGTTATCACGTAATACGCTATATGGTATGACGTTAAAACGTAAATAGGTTATATGGTATGACGTTATAACGTAATAGGTTATATGGTATGACGTTATACCCTATTACGTTATATGGGATGACGTTATAACGTATTACGTTATATGGGATGACGCTATAACGAAATGGGTTATATGGTATGACGTTATAACGTAATAGGTTATATGGTATGACGTTATACGGTATTATGTTATATTGGATGACGTTATAACGTATTACGTTATATGGGATGACGTTATAACGTACTACGTTATATGGGATGACGTTATAGAGTATTTCGATATATGGGAGGACGTTATAACGTATTACGTTATATGGTATGACGTTATAACGTATTACGTTGTATGGGATGACGCTATCACGTAATACGCTATATGGTATGCCGTTATAACGTAATACGTTATATGGTATGACGTTATAACGTAAATAGGTTATATGGTATGACGTTATACCGTATTACGTTATATGGGAAGACGTTATAACGTATTACGTTATATGGGACGACGTTATAACGTATTACGTTATATGGGATGACGCTATAACGAAATGGGTTATATGGTATGACGTTATAACGTAATAGGTTATATGGTATGACGTTATACGGTATTATGTTATATTGGATGACGTTATAACGTATTACGTTATATGGGATGACGTTATAACGTACTACGTTATATGGGATGACGTTATACCCTATTACGTTATATGGGATGACGTTACAACGTATTACGTTATATGGGATGACGGAATACCTTATTACGTTATATGGGATGACGTTATCACGTAATACGCTATATGGTATGACGTTATAACGTAAATAGGTTATATGGTATGACGTTATAACGTAATAGGTTATATGGTATGACGTTATACGCTATTACGTTATATGGGATGACGTTATAACGTATTACGTTATATGGGATGACGTTGTAACGTATTACGTTAAATGGGATGACGTTATCACGTAATACGCTATATGGTATGACGTTAAAACGTAAATAGGTTATATGGTATGACGTTATAACGTAATAGGTTATATGGTATGACGTTGTACCCTATTACGTTATATGGGATGACGTTATAACGTATTACGTTATATGGGATGACGTAATAACGTATTGCGTTATATGGGATGACGTTATAACGTATTACGTTATATGGGACGACGATATAACGTTTTACGTTATATGGAACGACGTTATACCGTATTACGTTATATGAGAAGACGTAATAACGTATTACGTATTATGGGATGACGTTATCACATAATACGTTATATGGTATGACGTCATGACGTAAATAGGTTATATGGTATGACGGTATACCGTATTACGTTGTATGGGATGACGTTATAACGTATTACGTTATATGGGTTGACGTTATAACGTATTACGTTATATGGTATGACGTTATACCGTATTACGTTATATGGAACGACGTTATACCGTATTACGTTATATGGGACGACGTTATAACGTATTACGTTATATGGAACGACGTTATACAGTATTACGTTATATGGGATGACGTTATAACGTATTACGTTATTAGGGATGACATTATAACGTATTACGTTATTGGGACGACGTTATAACGTATTACGTTATATGGAACGACGTTATACCGTTTTACATTATATGGGATGACGTAATAACGTATTACGTAATATGGCATGACGTTATCACATAATACGTTATATGGTATGACGCCATAACGTAAATAGGTTATATGGTATGACGGTATACCGTATTACGTTATAAGGGATGACGTTATAACGTATTACGTTATATGGGATGACGTTATAACGTATTACGTTATATGGGACGACGTTATAACGTATTACGTTATATGGGATGACGCTATAACGAAATGGGTTATATGGTATGACGTTATAACGTAATAGGCTATATGGTATGACGTTATACGCTATTACGTTATATGGGATGACGTTATAACGTATTACGTTATATGGGATGACGTTGTAACGTATTACGTTAAATGGGATGACGTTATCACGCAATACGCTATATGGTATGACGTTAAAACGTAAATAGGTTATATGGTATGACGTTATAACGTAATAGGTTATATGGTATGACGTTATACCCTATTACGTTATATGGGATGACGTTATAACGTATAACGTTATATGGGATGACGTAGTAACGTATTACGTTAAATGGGATGACGTTGTAACGTATTACGTTATATGGGATGACGTTATAACGTATTACGTTATATGGGACGACGTTATAACGTATTACGTTATATGGGACGACGTTATAACGTATTACGTTATATGGGATGACGTTATCACGTAATACGCTATATGGTATGACGTTATAACGAAAATAGGATATATGGTATGACGTTATAACGTAATAGGTTATATGGTATGACGTTATACGCTATTACGTTATATGGGATGACGTTATAACGTATTACGTTATATGGGATGACGTTGTAACGTATTACGTTAAATGGGACGACGTTATAACGTATTACGTTATATGGGATGACGTAATAACGTATTGCGTTATATGGGATGACGTTATAACGTATTACGTTATATGGGACGACGTTATAACGTATTACGTTATATGGAACGACGTTATACCGTATTACGTTATATGAGATGACGTAATAACGTATTACGTATTATGGGATGACGTTATCACATAATACGTTATATGGTATGACGTCATAACGTAAATAGGTTATATGGTATGACGGTATACCGTATTACGTTGTATGGGATGACGTTATAACGTATTACGTTATATGGATTGACGTTATAACGTATTACGTTATATGGTATGACGTTATACCGTATTACGTTATATGGAACGACGTTATACCGTATTACGTTATATGGGACGACGTTATAACGTATTACGTTATATGGAACGACGTTATACCGTATTACTTTATGTGAGATGACGTAATAACATATTACGTTACATGGGATGACGTTGTAACGTATTACGTTAAATGGGACGACGTTATAACGTATTACGTTATATGGGATGACGTAATAACGTATTGCGTTATATGGGATGACGTTATCACATAATACGTTATATGGTATGACGTCATAACGTAATAGGTTATATGGTATGACGTTATACCGTATTACGTTGTATGGGACGACGTTATCACGTAATTCGTTATATGGTATGACGTTATAACGTAAATAGGTTATATGGTATGACGTTATAACGTATTACGTTATATGGGATTACGTTATAACGTATTACGTTATATGGGATGACGTTATAACGTATTACGCTATATGGGACGACGTTATAACGTATTACGTTATATGGAACGACGTTATACCGTATTACGTTATATGAGATGACGTAATAACGTATTACGTATTATGGGATGACGTTATCACATAATACGTTATATGGTATGACGTCATAACGTAAATAGGTTATATGGTATGACGGTATACCGTATTACGTTGTATGGGATGACGTTATAACGTATTACGTTATATGGGATGACGTTGTAACGTATTACGTTAAATGGGATGACGTTGTAACGTATTACGTTAAATGGGACGACGTTATAACGTATTTCGTTAAATGGGACGACGTTATAACGTATTACGTTATATGGGATGACGTAATAACGTATTACGTAATATGGCATGACGTTATCACATAATACGTTATATGGTATGACGCCATAACGTAAATAGGTTATATGCTATGACGGTATACCGTATTACGTTATATGGGATGACATTATAACGTATTACGTTATTGGGACGACGTTATAACGTATTACGTTATATGGAACGACGTTATACCGTTTTACATTATATGGGATGACGTAATAACGTATTACGTAATATGGCATGACGTTATCACATAATACGTTATATGGTATGACGCCATAACGTAAATAGGTTATATGCTATGACGGTATACCGTATTACGTTGTATGGGATGTCGTTATAACGTATTACGTTATATGGGATGACGTTATAACGTATTACGTTATATGGGACGACGTTATAACGTATTACGTTATATGGAACGACGTTATACCGTATTACGTTATATGGGATGACGTAATAACGTATTACGTAATATGGGATGACGTTATCACATAATACGTTATATGGTATGACGTCATAATGTAAATAGGTTATATAGTATGACGGTATACCGTATTACGTTATAAGGGATGACGTTATAACGTATTACGTTATATGGGATGACGTTATAACGTATTACGTTATATGGGACGACGTTATAACGTATTACGTTATATGGGATGACGCTATAACGAAATGGGTTATATGGTATGACGTTATAACGTAATAGGTTATATGGTATGACGTTATACGGTATTATGTTATATTGGATGACGTTATAACGTATTACGTTATATGGGATGACGTTATAACGTACTACGTTATATGGGATGACGTTATAACGTATTACGTTATATGGGATGACGTTATAACGTATTACGTTATATGGGACGACGTTATAACGTATTACGTTATATGGGATGACGTTATAACGTATTACGTTATATGGGACGACGTTATCACGTAATACGCTATATGGTATGACGTTAAAACGTAAATAGGTTGTATGGTATGACGTTATAACGTAATAGGTTATATGGTATGACGTTATACAATATTACGTTATATGGGATGACGTTATAACGTATTACGTTATATGGGATGACGTTGTAACGTATTACGTTAAATGGGATGACGTTGTAACGTATTACGTTATATGGGATGACGTTATAACGTATTACGTTATATGGGATGACGTTATCACGTAATACGCTATATGGTATGACGTTATAAAGTAAATAGGTTATATGGTATGACGTTATAACGTAATAGGTTATATGGTATGACGTTATACGCTATTACGTTATATGGGATGACGTTATAACGTATTACGTTATATGGGATGACGTTGTAACGTATTACGTTAAATGGGACGACGTTATAACGTATTACGTTATATGGGATGACGTAATAACGTATTGCGTTATATGGGATGACGTTATAACGTATTACGTTATATGGGACGACGTTATAACGTATTAGGTTATATGGAACGACGTTATACCGTATTAGGTTATATGAGATGACGTAATAACGTATTACGTATTATGGGATGACGTTATCACATAATACGTTATATGGTATGACGTCATAACGTAAATAGGTTATATGGTATGACGGTATACCGTATTACGTTATAAGGGATGACGTTATAACGTATTACGTTATATGGGATGACGTTATAACGTATTACGTTATATGGGACGACGTTATAACGTATTACGTTATATGGGATGACGTTATCACGTAATACGCTATATGGTATGACGTTAAAACGTAAATAGGTTATATGGTATGACGTTATAACGTAATAGGTTATATGGTATGACGTTATATCCTATTACGTTATATGGGATGACGTTATAACGTATTACGTTATATGGGATGACGTAGTAACGTATTACGTTTAATGGGATGACGTTGTAACGTATTACGTTATATGGGATGACGTTATAACGTATTACGTTATATGGGACGACGTTATAACGTATTACGTTATATGGGACGACGTTATAACGTATTACGTTATATGGGATGACGTTATCACGTAATACGCTATATGGTATGACGTTATAACGTAAATAGGATATATGGTATGACGTTATAACGTAATAGGTTATATGGTATGACGTTATACGCTATTACGTTATATGGGATGACGTTATAACGTATTACGTTATATGGGATGACGTTGTAACGTATTACGTAATATGGGATGCCGTTATAACGTATTACGTTATATGGGACGACGTTATAACGTATTACGTTATATGGGATGACGCTATAACGAAATGGGTTATATGGTATGACGTTATAACGTAATAGGTTATATGGTATGACGTTATACGGTATTATGTTATATTGGATGACGTTATAACGTATTACGTTATATGGGATGACGTTATAACGTACTACGTTATATGGGATGACGTTATAGAGTATTTCGATATATGGGAGGACGTTATAACGTATTACGTTATATGGTATGACGTTATAACGTATTACGTTGTATGGGATGACGCTATCACGTAATACGCTATATGGTATGCCGTTATAACGTAATACGTTATATGGTATGACGTTATAACGTAAATAGGTTATATGGTATGACGTTATACCGTATTACGTTATATGGGAAGACGTTATAACGTATTACGTTATATGGGACGACGTTATAACGTATTACGTTATATGGGATGACGCTATAACGAAATGGGTTATATGGTATGACGTTATAACGTAATAGGTTATATGGTATGACGTTATACGGTATTATGTTATATTGGATGACGTTATGACGTATTACGTTATATGGGATGACGTTATAACGTACTACGTTATATGGGATGACGTTATACCCTATTACGTTATATGGGATGACGTTATAACGTATTACGTTATATGGGATGACGGAATACCTTATTACGTTATATGGGATGACGTTATCACGTAATACGCTATATGGTATGACGTTATAACGTAAATAGGTTGTATGGTATGACGTTATAACGTAATAGGTTATATGGTATGACGTTATACGCTATTACGTTATATGGGATGACGTTATAACGTATTACGTTATATGGGATGACGTTGTAACGTATTACGTTAAATGGGATGACGTTATCACGTAATACGCTATATGGTATGACGTTAAAACGTAAATAGGTTATATGGTATGACGTTATAACGTAATAGGTTATATGGTATGACGTTATACCCTATTACGTTATATGGGATGACGTTATAACGTATTACGTTATATGGGATGACGTAATAACGTATTGCGTTATATGGGATGACGTTATAACGTATTACGTTATATGGGACGACGATATAACGTTTTACGTTATATGGAACGACGTTATACCGTATTACGTTATATGAGAAGACGTAATAACGTATTACGTATTATGGGATGACGTTATCACATAATACGTTATATGGTATGACGTCATAACGTAAATAGGTTATATGGTATGACGGTATACCGTATTACGTTGTATGGGATGACGTTATAACGTATTACGTTATATGGGTTGACGTTATAACGTATTACGTTATATGGTATGACGTTATACCGTATTACGTTATATGGAACGACGTTATACCGTATTACGTTATATGGGACGACGTTATAACGTATTACGTTATATGGAACGACGTTATACAGTATTACGTTATATGGGATGACGTTATAACGTATTACGTTATATGGGATGACATTATAACATATTACGTTATTGGGACGACGTTATAACGTATTACGTTATATGGAACGACGTTATACCGTTTTACATTATATGGGATGACGTAATAACGTATTACGTAATATGGCATGACGTTATCACATAATACGTTATATGGTATGACGCCATAACGTAAATAGGTTATATGCTATGACGGTATACCGTATTACGTTATATGGGATGACATTATAACGTATTACGTTATTGGGACGACGTTATAACGTATTACGTTATATGGAACGACGTTATACCGTTTTACATTATATGGGATGACGTAATAACGTATTACGTAATATGGCATGACGTTATCACATAATACGTTATATGGTATGACGCCATAACGTAAATAGGTTATATGCTATGACGGTATACCGTATTACGTTGTATGGGATGTCGTTATAACGTATTACGTTATATGGGATGACGTTATAACGTATTACGTTATATGGGACGACGTTATAACGTATTACGTTATATGGAACGACGTTATACCGTATTACGTTATATGGGATGACGTAATAACGTATTACGTAATATGGGATGACGTTATCACATAATACGTTATATGGTATGACGTCATAATGTAAATAGGTTATATAGTATGACGGTATACCGTATTACGTTATAAGGGATGACGTTATAACGTATTACGTTATATGGGATGACGTTATAACGTATTACGTTATATGGGACGACGTTATAACGTATTACGTTATATGGGATGACGCTATAACGAAATGGGTTATATGGTATGACGTTATAACGTAATAGGTTATATGGTATGACGTTATACGGTATTATGTTATATTGGATGACGTTATAACGTATTACGTTATATGGGATGACGTTATAACGTACTACGTTATATGGGATGACGTTATAACGTATTACGTTATATGGGATGACGTTATAACGTATTACGTTATATGGGACGACGTTATAACGTATTACGTTATATGGGATGACGTTATAACGTATTACGTTATATGGGACGACGTTATCACGTAATACGCTATATGGTATGACGTTAAAACGTAAATAGGTTGTATGGTATGACGTTATAACGTAATAGGTTATATGGTATGACGTTATACAATATTACGTTATATGGGATGACGTTATAACGTATTACGTTATATGGGATGACGTTGTAACGTATTACGTTAAATGGGATGACGTTGTAACGTATTACGTTATATGGGATGACGTTATAACGTATTACGTTATATGGGATGACGTTATCACGTAATACGCTATATGGTATGACGTTATAAAGTAAATAGGTTATATGGTATGACGTTATAACGTAATAGGTTATATGGTATGACGTTATACGCTATTACGTTATATGGGATGACGTAATAACGTATTGCGTTATATGGGATGACGTTATAACGTATTACGTTATATGGGACGACGTTATAACGTATTAGGTTATATGGAACGACGTTATACCGTATTAGGTTATATGAGATGACGTAATAACGTATTACGTATTATGGGATGACGTTATCACATAATACGTTATATGGTATGACGTCATAACGTAAATAGGTTATATGGTATGACGGTATACTGTATTACGTTATAAGGGATGACGTTATAACGTATTACGTTATATGGGATGACGTTATAACGTATTACGTTATATGGGACGACGTTATAACGTATTACGTTATATGGGATGACGTTATCACGTAATACGCTATATGGTATGACGTTAAAACGTAAATAGGTTATATGGTATGACGTTATAACGTAATAGGTTATATGGTATGACGTTATTTCCTATTACGTTATATGGGATGACGTTATAACGTATTACGTTATATGGGATGACGTAGTAACGTATTACGTTAAATGGGATGACGTTGTAACGTATTACGTTATATGGGATGACGTTATAACGTATTACGTTATATGGGACGACGTTATAACGTATTACGTTATATGGGACGACGTTATAACGTATTACGTTATATGGGATGACGTTATCACGTAATACGCTATATGGTATGACGTTATAACGTAAATAGGATATATGGTATGACGTTATAACGTAATAGGTTATATGGTATGACGTTATACGCTATTACGTTATATGGGATGACGTTATAACGTATTACGTTATATGGGATGACGTTGTAACGTATTACGTAATATGGGATGCCGTTATAACGTATTACGTTATATGGGACGACGTTATAACGTATTACGTTATATGGGATGACGCTATAACGAAATGGGTTATATGGTATGACGTTATAACGTAATAGGTTATATGGTATGACGTTATACGGTATTATGTTATATTGGATGACGTTATAACGTATTACGTTATATGGGATGACGTTATAACGTACTACGTTATATGGGATGACGTTATAGAGTATTTCGATATATGGGAGGACGTTATAACGTATTACGTTATATGGTATGACGTTATAACGTATTACGTTGTATGGGATGACGCTATCACGTAATACGCTATATGGTATGCCGTTATAACGTAATACGTTATATGGTATGACGTTATAACGTAAATAGGTTATATGGTATGACGTTATACCGTATTACGTTATATGGGAAGACGTTATAACGTATTACGTTATATGGGACGACGTTATAACGTATTACGTTATATGGGATGACGCTATAACGAAATGGGTTATATGGTATGACGTTATAACGTAATAGGTTATATGGTATGACGTTATACGGTATTATGTTATATTGGATGACGTTATGACGTATTACGTTATATGGGATGACGTTATAACGTACTACGTTATATGGGATGACGTTATACCCTACTACGTTATATGGGATGACGTTATAACGTATTACGTTATATGGGATGACGGAATACCTTATTACGTTATATGGGATGACGTTATCACGTAATACGCTATATGGTATGACGTTATAACGTAAATAGGTTGTATGGTATGACGTTATAACGTAATAGGTTATATGGTATGACGTTATACGCTATTACGTTATATGGGATGACGTTATAACGTATTACGTTATATGGGATGACGTTGTAACGTATTACGTTAAATGGGATGACGTTATACCGTATTACGTTATATGGAACGACGTTATACCGTATTACGTTATATGGGACGACGTTATAACGTATTACGTTATATGGAACGACGTTATACAGTATTACGTTATATGGGATGACGTTATAACGTATTACGTTATATGGGACGACATTATAACATATTACGTTATTGGGACGACGTTATAACGTATTACGTTATATGGAACGACGTTATACCGTTTTACATTATATGGGATGACGTAATAACGTATTACGTAATATGGCATGACGTTATCACATAATACGTTATATGGTATGACGCCATAACGTAAATAGGTTATATGCTATGACGGTATACCGTATTACGTTGTATGGGATGTCGTTATAACGTATTACGTTATATGGGATGACGTTCTAACGTATTACGTTATATGGGACGACGTTATAACGTATTACGTTATATGGAACGACGTTATAACGTATTACGTTATATGTTATGACTCTATAACGAAATGGGTTATATGGTATGACGTTATAACGTAATAGGTTATATGGTATGACGTTATACGCTATAACGTTATATGGGATGACGTTATAACGTATTACGTTATATGGGATGACGTTGTAACGTATTACGTTAAATGGGATGACGTTATCACGCAATACGCTATATGGTATGACGTTAAAACGTAAATAGGTTATATGGTATGACGTTATAACGTAATAGGTTATATGGTATGACGTTATACCCTATTACGTTATATGGGATGACGTTATAACGTATAACGTTATATGGGATGACGTAGTAACGTATTACGTTAAATGGGATGACGTTGTAACGTATTACGTTATATGGGATGACGTTATAACGTCTTACGTTATATGGGACGACGTTATAACGTATTACGTTATATGGGACGACGTTATAACGTATTACGTTACATGGGATGACGTTATCACGTAATACGCTATATGGTATGACGTTATAACGTAAATAGGATATATGGTATGACGTTATAACGTAATAGGTTATATGGTATGACGTTATACGCTATTACGTTATATGGGATGACGTTATAACGTATTACGTTATATGGGATGACGTTGTAACGTATTACGTTAAATGGGACGACGTTATAACGTATTACGTTATATGGGATGACGTAATAACGTATTGCGTTATATGGGATGACGTTATAACGTATTACGTTATATGGGACGACGTTATAACGTATTACGTTATATGGAACGACGTTATACCGTATTACGTTATATGAGATGACGTAATAACGTATTACGTATTATGGGATGATGTTATCACATAATACGTTATATGGTATGACGTCATAACGTAAATAGGTTATATGGTATGACGGTATACCGTATTACGTTGTATGGGATGACGTTATAACGTATTACGTTATATGGGTTGACGTTATAACGTATTACGTTATATGGTATGACGTTATACCGTATTACGTTATATGGAACGACGTTATACCGTATTACGTTATATGGGACGACGTTATAACGTATTACGTTATATGGAACGACGTTATACCGTATTACTTTATATGAGATGACGTAATAACGTATTACGTTATATGGGATGACGTTGTAACGTATTACGTTAAATGGGACGACGTTATAACGTATTACGTTATATGGGATGACGTAATAACGTATTGCGTTATATGGGATGACGTTATCACATAATACGTTATATGGTATGACGTCATAACGTAATAGGTTATATGGTATGACGTTATACCGTATTACGTTGTATGGGACGACGTTATCACGTAATACGTTATATGGTATGACGTTATAACGTAAATAGGTTATATGGTATGACGTTATAACGTATTACGTTATATGGGATTACGTTATAACGTATTACGTTATATGGGATGTCGTTATAACGTATTACGTTATATGGGACGACGTTATAACGTATTACGTTATATGGAACGACGTTATACCGTATTACGTTATATGAGATGACGTAATAACGTATTACGTATTATGGGATGACGTTATCACATAATACGTTATATGGTATGACGTCATAACGTAAATAGGTTATATGGTATGACGGTATACCGTATTACGTTGTATGGGATGACGTTATAACGTATTACGTTATATGGGATGACGTTGTAACGTATTACGTTAAATGGGATGACGTTGTAACGTATTACGTTAAATGGGACGACGTTATAACGTATTTCGTTAAATGGGACGACGTTATAACGTATTACGTTATATGGGATGACGTAATAACGTATTACGTAATATGGCATGACGTTATCACATAATACGTTATATGGTATGACGCCATAACGTAAATAGGTTATATGCTATGACGGTATACCGTATTACGTTATATGGGATGACATTATAACGTATTACGTTATTGGGACGACGTTATAACGTATTACGTTATATGGAACGTCGTTATACCGTTTTACATTATATGGGATGACGTAATAACGTATTACGTAATATGGCATGACGTTATCACATAATACGTTATATGGTATGACGCCATAACGTAAATAGGTTATATGCTATGACGGTATACCGTATTACGTTGTATGGGATGTCGTTATAACGTATTACGTTATATGGGATGACGTTATAACGTATTACGTTATATGGGACGACGTTATAACGTATTACGTTATATGGAACGACGTTATACCGTATTACTTTATATGGGATGACGTAATAACGTATTACGTAATATGGTATGACGTTATCACATAATACGTTATATGGTATGACGTCATAATGTAAATAGGTTATATGGTATGACGGTATTCCGTATTACGTTATAAGGGATGACGTTATAACGTATTACGTTATATGGGATGACGTTATAACGTATTACGTTATATGGGACGACGTTATAACGTATTACGTTATATGGGATGACGCTATAACGAAATGGGTTATATGGTATGACGTTATAACGTAATAGGTTATATGGTATGACGTTATACGGTATTATGTTATATTGGATGACGTTATAACGTATTACGTTATATGGGATGACGTTATAACGTACTACGTTATATGGGATGACGTTATAACGTATTTCGATATATGGGAGGACGTTATAACGTATTACGTTATATGGTATGACGTTATAACGTATTACGTTGTATGGGATGACGCTATCACGTAATACGCTATATGGTATGCCGTTATAACGTAATACGTTATATGGTATGACGTCATAACGTAAATAGGTTATATGGTATGACGTTATACCGTATTACGTTATATGGGATGACGTTATAACGTATTACGTTATATGGGATGACGTTATAGCGTATTACGTTATATGGGACGACGTTATAACGTATTACGTTATATGGGATGACGCTATAACGAAATGGGTTATATGGTATGACGTTATAACGTAATAGGTTATATGGTATGACGTTATACGGTATTATGTTATATTGGATGACGTTATAACGTATTACGTTATATGGGATGACGTTATAACGTACTACGTTATATGGGATGACGTTATAACGTATTTCGATATATGGGAGGACGTTATAACGTATTACGTTATATGGTATGACGTTATAACGTATTACGTTGTATGGGATGACGCTATCACGTAATACGCTATATGGTATGCCATTATAACGTAATACGTTATATGGTATGACGTCATAATGTAAATAGGTTATATGGTATGACGGAATACCGTATTACGTTATATGGGATGACGTTATACCGTATTACGTTATATGGGACGACGTTATAACCTATTACGTTATATGGGACGACGTTATACCGTATTACTTTATATGAGATGACGTAATAACGTATTACGTTATATAGGATGACGTTGTAACGTATTACGTTAAATGGGACGACGTTATAACGTATTACGTTATATGGGATGACGTAATAACGTATTACGTTATGTGGCTTGACGTTATAACGTATTACGTTATATGGTATGACGTTATACCGTATTACGTTATATGGAACGACGTTATACCGTATTACGTTATATGGGACGACGTTATAACGTATTACGTTATATGGAACGACGTTATACCGTATTACGTTATATGGGACGACGTTATAACGTATTACGTTATATGGAACGACGTTATACCGTATTACTTTATATGAGATGACGTAATAACGTATTACGTTATATAGGATGACGTTGTAACGTATTACGTTAAATGGGACGACGTTATAACGTATTACGTTATATGGGATGACGTAATAAGGTATTGCGTTATATGGGATGACGTTATCACATAATACGTTATATGGTATGACGTCATAACGTAATTGGTTATATGGTATGACGTTATACCGTATTACGTTGTATGGGACGACGTTATCACGTAATACGTTATATGGTATGACGTTATAACGTAAATAGGTTATATGGTATGACGTTATAACGTATTACGTTATATGGGATTACGTTATAACGTATTACGTTATATGGGATGACGTAATAACGTATTACGTATTATGGGATGACGTTATCACATAATACGTTATATGGTATGACGTCATAACGTAAATAGGTTATATGGTATGACTGTATACCGTATTACGTTGTATGGAATGACGTTATAACGTATTACGTTATATGGGACGACGTTATAACGTATTACGTTATATGGGATGACGTAATAACGTATTACGTTATATGGAACGACGTTATACCGTATTACGTTATATGAGATGACGTAATAACGTATTACGTATTATGGGATGACGTTATCACATAATACGTTATATGGTATGACGTCATAACGTAATAGGTTATATGGTATGACGTTATAACGTAATAGGTTATATGGTATGACGTTATACGCTATTACGTTATATGGGATGACGTTATAACGTATTACGTTATATGGGACGACGTTATAACGTATTACGTTATATGGAACGACGTTATACCGTATTACGTTATATGAGATGACGTAATAACGTATTACGTATTATGGGATGACGTTATCACATAATACGTTATATGGTATGACGTCATAACGTAAATAGGTTATATGGTATGACTGTATACCGTATTACGTTGTATGGGATGACGTTATAACGTATTACGTTATATGGGATGACGTTGTAACGTATTACGTTAAATGGGATGACGTTGTAACGTATTACGTTAAATGGGACGACGTTATAACGTATTTCGTTAAATGGGACGACGTTATAACGTATTACGTTATATGGGATGTCGTAATAACGTATTACGTTATATGGGATGACGTTATCACGTAATACGTTATATGGTATGACGTTATAACGTAAATAGGTTATATGGTATGACGGTATACCGTATTACGTTGTATGGGATGACGTTATAACGTATTACGTTATATGGGTTGACGTTATAACGTATTACGTTATATGGTATGACGTTATACCGTATTACGTTATATGGAACGACGATATACCGTATTACGTTATATGGGATGACGTTATAACGTATTACGTTATATGGGATGACATTATAACGTATTACGTTATATGGGATGACGTTATAACGTATTACGTTATATGGGACGACGTTATAACGTATTACGTTATATGGGATGACGCTATAACGAAATGGGTTATATGGTATGACGTTATAACCTAATAGGTTATATGGTATGACGTTATACCGTATTACGTTATATGGAACGACGTTATACCGTATTACGTTATATGGGATGACGTAATAACGTATTACGTAATATGGGATGACGTTATCACATAATACGTTATATGGTATGACGTCATAATGTAAATAGGTTATATGGTATGACGGTAAACCGTATTACGTTATATGGAACGACGTTATACCGTATTACGTTATATGGGATGACGTTATAACGTATTACGTTATATGGGATGACGTTATAACGTATTACGTTATATGGGACGACGTTATAACGTATTACGTTATATGGGATGACGCTATAACGAAATGGGTTATATGGTATGACGTTATAACGTAATAGGTTATATGGTATGACGTTATACGGTATTATGTTATATTGGATGACGTTATAACGTATTACGTTATATGGGATGACGTTATAACGTACTACGTTATATGGGATGACGTTATAGAGTATTTCGATATATGGGAGGACGTTATAACGTATTACGTTATATGGTATGACGTCATAACGTAAATAGGTTATATGGTATGACGGTATACCGTATTACGTTGTATGGGATGACGTTATAACGTATTACGTTATATGGGTTGACGTTATAACGTATTACGTTATATGGGATGACGTAATAACGTATTGCGTTATATGGGATGACGTTATAACGTATTACGTTATATGGGACGACGATATAACGTATTACGTTATATGGAACGACGTTATACCGTATTACGTTATATGAGAAGACGTAATAACGTATTACGTATTATGGGATGACGTTATCACATAATACGTTATATGGTATGACGTCATAACGTAAATAGGTTATATGGTATGACGGTATACCGTATTACGTTGTATGGGATGACGTTATAACGTATTACGTTATATGGGTTGACGTTATAACGTATTACGTTATATTGTATGACGTTATACCGTATTACGTTATATGGAACGACGTTATACCGTATTACGTTATATGGGACGACGTTATAACGTATTACGTTATATGGAACGACGTTATACAGTATTACGTTATATTGGATGACGTTATAACGTATTACGTTATATGGGATGACATTATAACGTATTACGTTATTGGGACGACGTTATAACGTATTACGTTATATGGAACGACGTTATACCGTTTTACATTATATGGGATGACGTAATAGCGTATTACGTAATATGGCATGACGTTATCACATAATACGTTATATGGTATGACGCCATAACGTAAATAGGTTATATGCTATGACGGTATACCGTATTACGTTGTATGGGATGTCGTTATAACGTATTACGTTATATGGGATGACGTTATAACGTATTACGTTATATGGGACGACGTTATAACGTATTACGTTATATGGAACGACGTTATACCGTATTACGTTATATGGGATGACGTAATAACGTATTACGTAATATGGGATGACGCTATCACATAATACGTTATATGGTATGACGTCATAATGTAAATAGGTTATATGGTATGACGGTATACCGTATTACGTTATAAGGGATGACGTTATAACGTATTACGTTATATGGGATGACGTTATAACGTATTACGTTATATGGGACGACGTTATAACGTATTACGTTATATGGGATGACGCTATAACGAAATGGGTTATATGGTATGACGTTATAACGTAATAGGTTATATGGTATGACGTTATACGGTATTATGTTATATTGGATGACGTTATAACGTATTACGTTATATGGGATGACGTTATAACGTACTACGTTATATGGGATGACGTTATAACGTATTTCGATATATGGGAGGACGTTATAACGTATTACGTTATATGGTATGACGTTATAACGTATTACGTTGTATGGGATGACGCTATCACGTAATACGCTATATGGTATGCCGTTATAACGTAATACGTTATATGGTATGACGTCATAACGTAAATAGGTTATATGGTATGACGTTATACCGTATTACGTTATATGGGATGACGTTATAACGTATTACGTTATATGGGATGACGTTATAGCGTATTACGTTATATGGGACGACGTTATAACGTATTACGTTATATGGGATGACGCTATAACGAAATGGGTTATATGGTATGACGTTATAACGTAATAGGTTATATGGTATGACGTTATACGGTATTATGTTATATTGGATGACGTTATAACGTATTACGTTATATGGGATGACGTTATAACGTACTACGTTATATGGGATGACGTTATAACGTATTTCGATATATGGGAGGACGTTATAACGTATTACGTTATATGGTATGACGTTATAACGTATTACGTTGTATGGGATGACGCTATCACGTAATACGCTATATGGTATGCCATTATAACGTAATACGTTATATGGTATGACGTCATAATGTAAATAGGTTATATGGTATGACGGAATACCGTATTACGTTATATGGGATGACGTTATCACGTAATGCGCTATATGGTATGACGTTATAACGTAAATAGGTTATATGGTATGACGTTATAACGTAATAGGTTATATGGTATGACGTTATACGCTATTACGTTATATGGGATGACGTTATAACGTATTACGTTATATGGGATGACGTTGTAACGTATTACGTTAAATGGGATGACGTTATCACGTAATACGCTATATGGTATGACGTTAAAACGTAAATAGGTTATATGGTATGACGTTATAACGTAATAGGTTATATGGTATGACGTTATACCCTATTACGTTATATGGGATGACGTTATAACGTATTACGTTATATGGGATGACGTAGTAACGTATTACGTTAAATGGGATGACGTTGTAACGTATTACGTTATATGGGATGACGTTATAACGTATTACGTTATATGGGACGACGTTATAACGTATTACGTTATATGGGACGACGTTATAACGTATTACGTTATATGGGATGACGTTATCACGTAATACGCTATATGGTATGACGTTATAACGTAAATAGGATATATGGTATGACGTTATAACGTAATAGGTTATATGGTATGACGTTATACGCTATTACGTTATATGGGATGACGTTATAACGTATTACGTTATATGGGACGACGTTATAACGTATTACGTTATATGGAACGACGTTATACCGTATTACGTTATATGGTATGACGTTATAACGTATTACGTTGTATGGGATGACGCTATCACGTAATACGCTATATGGTATGCCGTTATAACGTAATACGTTATATGGTATGACGTTATAACGTAAATAGGTTATATGGTATGACGTTATACCGTATTACGATATATGGGAAGACGTTATAACGTATTACGTTATATGGGACGACGTTATAACGTATTACGTTATATGGGATGACGCTATAACGAAATGGGTTATATGGTATGACGTTATAACGTAATAGGTTATATGGTATGACGTTATACGGTATTATGTTATATTGGATGACGTTATAACGTATTACGTTATATGGGATGACGTTATAACGTACTACGTTATATGGGATGACGTTATACCCTATTACGTTATATGGGATGACGTTATAACGTATTACGTTATATGGGATGACGGAATACCTTATTACGTTATATGGGATGACGTTATCACGTAATACGCTATATGGTATGACGTTATAACGTAAATAGGTTATATGGTATGACGTTATAACGTAATAGGTTATATGGTATGACGTTATACGCTATTACGTTATATGGGATGACGTTATGACGTATTACGTTATATGGGATGACGTTGTAACGTATTACGTTAAATGGGATGACGTTATCACGTAATACGCTATATGGTATGACGTTAAAACGTAAATAGGTTATATGGTATGACGTTATAACGTAACAGGTTATATGGTATGACGTTATACCCTATTACGTTATATGGGATGACGTTATAACGTATTACGTTATATGGGATGACGTAATAACGTATTGCGTTATATGGGATGACGTTATAACGTATTACGTTATATGGGACGACGATATAACGTATTACGTTATATGGAACGACGTTATACCGTATTACGTTATATGAGAAGACGTAATAACGTATTACGTATTATGGGATGACGTTATCACATAATACGTTATATTTTATGACGTCATAACGTAAATAGGTTATATGGTATGACGGTATACCGTATTACGTTGTATGGGATGACGTTATAACGTATTACGTTATATGGGTTGACGTTATGACGTATTACGTTATATGGTATGACGTTATACCGTATTACGTTATATGGAACGACGTTATACCGTATTACGTTATATGGGACGACGTTATAACGTATTACGTTATATGGAACGACGTTATACAGTATTACGTTATATGGGATGACGTTATAACGTATTACGTTATATGGGATGACATTATAACGTATTACGTTATTGGGACGACGTTATAACGTATTACGTTATATGGAACGACGTTATACCGTTTTACATTATATGGGATGACGTAATAACGTATTACGTAATATGGCATGAGGTTATCACATAATACGTTATATGGTATGACGCCATAACGTAAATAGGTTATATGCTATGACGGTATACCGTATTACGTTGTATGGGATGTCGTTATAACGTATTACGTTATATGGGATGACGCTATAACGAAATGGGTTATATGGTATGACGTTATAACGTAATAGGTTATATGGTATGACGTTATACGGTATTATGTTATATTGGATGACGTTATAACGTATTACGTTATATGGGATGACGTTATAACGTACTACGTTATATGGGATGACGTTATAACGTATTTCGATATATGGGATGACGTTATAACGTATTACGTTATATGGGATGACGTTATAACGTATTACGTTATATGGGACGACGTTATAACGTATTACGTTATATGGGATGACGCTATAACGAAATGGGTTATATGGTATGACGTTATAACGTAATAGGTTATATGGTATGACGTTATACGGTATTATGTTATATTGGATGACGTTATAACGTATTACGTTATATGGGATGACGTTATAACGTATTACGTTATATGGGATGACGTTATAACGTATTACGTTATATGGGACGACGTTATAACGTATTACGTTATATGGGATGACGCTATAACGAAATGGGTTATATGGTATGACGTTATAACGTAATAGGTTATATGGTATGACGTTATACGCTATTACGTTATATGGGATGACGTTATGACGTATTACGTTATATGGGATGACGTTGTAACGTATTACGTTAAATGGGATGACGTTATCACGTAATACGCTATATGGTATGACGTTAAAACGTAAATAGGTTATATGGTATGACGTTATAACGTAACAGGTTATATGGTATGACGTTATACGGTATTATGTTATATTGGATGACGTTATACCCTATTACGTTATATGGGATGACGTTATAACGTATTACGTTATATGGGATGACGGAATACCTTATTACGTTATATGGGATGACGTTATCACGTAATACGCTATATGGTATGACGTTATAACGTAAATAGGTTATATGGTATGACGTTATAACGTAATAGGTTATATGGTATGACGTTATACGCTATTACGTTATATGGGATGACGTTATGACGTATTACGTTATATGGGATGACGTTGTAACGTATTACGTTAAATGGGATGACGTTATCACGTAATACGCTATATGGTATGACGTTAAAACGTAAATAGGTTATATGGTATGACGTTATAACGTAACAGGTTATATGGTATGACGTTATACCCTATTACGTTATATGGGATGACGTTATAACGTATTACGTTATATGGGATGACGTAATAACGTATTGCGTTATATGGGATGACGCTATAACGAAATGGGTTATATGGTATGACGTTATAACGTAATAGGTTATATGGTATGACGTTATACGGTATTATGTTATATTGGATGACGTTATAACGTATTACGTTATATGGGATGACGTTATAACGTACTACGTTATATGGGATGACGTTATAGAGTATTTCGATATATGGGAGGACGTTATAACGTATTACGTTATATGGTATGACGTCATAACGTAAATAGGTTATATGGTATGACGGTATACCGTATTACGTTGTATGGGATGACGTTATAACGTATTACGTTATATGGGTTGACGTTATAACGTATTACGTTATATGGGATGACGTAATAACGTATTGCGTTATATGGGATGACGTTATAACGTATTACGTTATATGGGACGACGATATAACGTATTACGTTATATGGAACGACGTTATACCGTATTACGTTATATGAGAAGACGTAATAACGTATTACGTATTATGGGATGACGTTATCACATAATACGTTATATGGTATGACGTCATAACGTAAATAGGTTATATGGTATGACGGTATACCGTATTACGTTGTATGGGATGACGTTATAACGTATTACGTTATATGGGTTGACGTTATAACGTATTACGTTATATTGTATGACGTTATACCGTATTACGTTATATGGAACGACGTTATACCGTATTACGTTATATGGGACGACGTTATAACGTATTACGTTATATGGAACGACGTTATACAGTATTACGTTATATTGGATGACGTTATAACGTATTACGTTATATGGGATGACATTATAACGTATTACGTTATTGGGACGACGTTATAACGTATTACGTTATATGGAACGACGTTATACCGTTTTACATTATATGGGATGACGTAATAACGTATTACGTAATATGGCATGACGTTATCACATAATACGTTATATGGTATGACGCCATAACGTAAATAGGTTATATGCTATGACGGTATACCGTATTACGTTGTATGGGATGTCGTTATAACGTATTACGTTATATGGGATGACGTTATAACGTATTACGTTATATGGGACGACGTTATAACGTATTACGTTATATGGAACGACGTTATACCGTATTACGTTATATGGGATGACGTAATAACGTATTACGTAATATGGGATGACGCTATCACATAATACGTTATATGGTATGACGTCATAATGTAAATAGGTTATATGGTATGACGGTATACCGTATTACGTTATAAGGGATGACGTTATAACGTATTACGTTATATGGGATGACGTTATAACGTATTACGTTATATGGGACGACGTTATAACGTATTACGTTATATGGGATGACGCTATAACGAAATGGGTTATATGGTATGACGTTATAACGTAATAGGTTATATGGTATGACGTTATACGGTATTATGTTATATTGGATGACGTTATAACGTATTACGTTATATGGGATGACGTTATAACGTACTACGTTATATGGGATGACGTTATAACGTATTTCGATATATGGGAGGACGTTATAACGTATTACGTTATATGGTATGACGTTATAACGTATTACGTTGTATGGGATGACGCTATCACGTAATACGCTATATGGTATGCCGTTATAACGTAATACGTTATATGGTATGACGTCATAACGTAAATAGGTTATATGGTATGACGTTATACCGTATTACGTTATATGGGATGACGTTATAACGTATTACGTTATATGGGATGACGTTATAGCGTATTACGTTATATGGGACGACGTTATAACGTATTACGTTATATGGGATGACGCTATAACGAAATGGGTTATATGGTATGACGTTATAACGTAATAGGTTATATGGTATGACGTTATACGGTATTATGTTATATTGGATGACGTTATAACGTATTACGTTATATGGGATGACGTTATAACGTACTACGTTATATGGGATGACGTTATAACGTATTTCGATATATGGGAGGACGTTATAACGTATTACGTTATATGGTATGACGTTATAACATATTACGTTGTATGGGATGACGCTATCACGTAATACGCTATATGGTATGCCATTATAACGTAATACGTTATATGGTATGACGTCATAATGTAAATAGGTTATATGGTATGACGGAATACCGTATTACGTTATATGGGATGACGTTATCACGTAATGCGCTATATGGTATGACGTTATAACGTAAATAGGTTATATGGTATGACGTTATAACGTAATAGGTTATATGGTATGACGTTATACGCTATTACGTTATATGGGATGACGTTATAACGTATTACGTTATATGGGATGACGTTGTAACGTATTACGTTAAATGGGATGACGTTATCACGTAATACGCTATATGGTATGACGTTAAAACGTAAATAGGTTATATGGTATGACGTTATAACGTAATAGGTTATATGGTATGACGTTATACCCTATTACGTTATATGGGATGACGTTATAACGTATTACGTTATATGGGATGACGTAGTAACGTATTACGTTAAATGGGATGACGTTGTAACGTATTACGTTATATGGGATGACGTTATAACGTATTACGTTATATGGGACGACGTTATAACGTATTACGTTATATGGGACGACGTTATAACGTATTACGTTATATGGGATGACGTTATCACGTAATACGCTATATGGTATGACGTTATAACGTAAATAGGATATATGGTATGACGTTATAACGTAATAGGTTATATGGTATGACGTTATACGCTATTACGTTATATGGGATGACGTTATAACGTATTACGTTATATGGGACGACGTTATAACGTATTACGTTATATGGAACGACGTTATACCGTATTACGTTATATGGTATGACGTTATAACGTATTACGTTGTATGGGATGACGCTATCACGTAATACGCTATATGGTATGCCGTTATAACGTAATACGTTATATGGTATGACGTTATAACGTAAATAGGTTATATGGTATGACGTTATACCGTATTACGATATATGGGAAGACGTTATAACGTATTACGTTATATGGGACGACGTTATAACGTATTACGTTATATGGGATGACGCTATAACGAAATGGGTTATATGGTATGACGTTATAACGTAATAGGTTATATGGTATGACGTTATACGGTATTATGTTATATTGGATGACGTTATAACGTATTACGTTATATGGGATGACGTTATAACGTACTACGTTATATGGGATGACGTTATACCCTATTACGTTATATGGGATGACGTTATAACGTATTACGTTATATGGGATGACGGAATACCTTATTACGTTATATGGGATGACGTTATCACGTAATACGCTATATGGTATGACGTTATAACGTAAATAGGTTATATGGTATGACGTTATAACGTAATAGGTTATATGGTATGACGTTATACGCTATTACGTTATATGGGATGACGTTATGACGTATTACGTTATATGGGATGACGTAATAACGTATTGCGTTATATGGGATGACGTTATAACGTATTACGTTATATGGGACGACGATATAACGTATTACGTTATATGGAACGACGTTATACCGTATTACGTTATATGAGAAGACGTAATAACGTATTACGTATTATGGGATGACGTTATCACATAATACGTTATATTTTATGACGTCATAACGTAAATAGGTTATATGGTATGACGGTATACCGTATTACGTTGTATGGGATGACGTTATAACGTATTACGTTATATGGGTTGACGTTATGACGTATTACGTTATATGGTATGACGTTATACCGTATTACGTTATATGGAACGACGTTATACCGTATTACGTTATATGGGACGACGTTATAACGTATTACGTTATATGGAACGACGTTATACAGTATTACGTTATATGGGATGACGTTATAACGTATTACGTTATATGGGATGACATTATAACGTATTACGTTATTGGGACGACGTTATAACGTATTACGTTATATGGAATGACGTTATACCGTTTTACATTATATGGGATGACGTAATAACGTATTACGTAATATGGCATGAGGTTATCACATAATACGTTATATGGTATGACGCCATAACGTAAATAGGTTATATGCTATGACGGTATACCGTATTACGTTGTATGGGATGTCGTTATAACGTATTACGTTATATGGGATGACGCTATAACGAAATGGGTTATATGGTATGACGTTATAACGTAATAGGTTATATGGTATGACGTTATACGGTATTATGTTATATTGGATGACGTTATAACGTATTACGTTATATGGGATGACGTTATAACGTACTACGTTATATGGGATGACGTTATAACGTATTTCGATATATGGGATGACGTTATAACGTATTACGTTATATGGGATGACGTTATAACGTATTACGTTATATGGGACGACGTTATAACGTATTACGTTATATGGGATGACGCTATAACGAAATGGGTTATATGGTATGACGTTATAACGTAATAGGTTATATGGTATGACGTTATACGGTATTATGTTATATTGGATGACGTTATAACGTATTACGTTATATGGGATGACGTTATAACGTACTACGTTATATGGGATGACGTTATAACGTATTTCGATATATGGGAGGACGTTATAACGTATTACGTTATATGGTATGACGTTATAACGTATTACGTTGTATGGGATGACGCTATCACGTAATACGCTATATGGTATGCCGTTATAACGTAATACGTTATATGGTATGACGTCATAACGTAAATAGGTTATATGGTATGACGTTATACCGTATTACGTTATATGGGATGACGTTATAACGTATTACGTTATATGGGATGACGTTATAGCGTATTACGTTATATGGGACGACGTTATAACGTATTACGTTATATGGGATGACGCTATAACGAAATGGGTTATATGGTATGACGTTATAACGTAATAGGTTATATGGTATGACGTTATACGGTATTATGTTATATTGGATGACGTTATAACGTATTACGTTATATGGGATGACGTTATAACGTACTACGTTATATGGGATGACGTTATAACGTATTTCGATATATGGGAGGACGTTATAACGTATTACGTTATATGGAACGACGTTATAACGTATTACGTTGTATGGGATGACGCTATCACGTAATACGCTATATGGTATGCCATTATAACGTAATACGTTATATGGTATGACGTCATAATGTAAATAGGTTATATGGTATGACGGAATACCGTATTACGTTATATGGGATGACGTTATCACGTAATGCGCTATATGGTATGACGTTATAACGTAAATAGGTTATATGGTATGACGTTATAACGTAATAGGTTATATGGTATGACGTTATACCCTATTACGTTATATGGGATGACGTTATAACGTATTACGTTATATGGGATGACGTAGTAACGTATTACGTTAAATGGGATGACGTTGTAACGTATTACGTTATATGGGATGACGTTATAACGTATTACGTTATATGGGACGACGTTATAACGTATTACGTTATATGGGACGACGTTATAACGTATTACGTTATATGGGATGACGTTATCACGTAATACGCTATATGGTATGACGTTATAACGTAAATAGGATATATGGTATGACGTTATAACGTAATAGGTTATATGGTATGACGTTATACGCTATTACGTTATATGGGATGACGTTATAACGTATTACGTTATATGGGACGACGTTATAACGTATTACGTTATATGGAACGACGTTATACCGTATTACGTTATATGGTATGACGTTATAACGTATTACGTTGTATGGGATGACGCTATCACGTAATACGCTATATGGTATGCCGTTATAACGTAATACGTTATATGGTATGACGTTATAACGTAAATAGGTTATATGGTATGACGTTATACCGTATTACGTTATATGGGAAGACGTTATAACGTATTACGTTATATGAGACGACGTTATAACGTATTACGTTATATGGGATGACGCTATAACGAAATGGGTTATATGGTATGACGTTATAACGTAATAGGTTATATGGTATGACGTTATACGGTATTATGTTATATTGGATGACGTTATAACGTATTACGTTATATGGGATGACGCTATAACGTACTACGTTATATGGGATGACGTTATACCCTATTACGTTATATGGGATGACGTTATAACGTATTACGTTATATGGGATGACGGAATACCTTATTACGTTATATGGGATGACGTTATCACGTAATACGCTATATGGTATGACGTTATAACGTAAATAGGTTATATGGTATGACGTTATAACGTAATAGGTTATATGGTATGACGTTATACGCTATTACGTTATATGGGATGACGTTATGACGTATTACGTTATATGGGATGACGTTGTAACGTATTACGTTAAATGGGATGACGTTATCACGTAATACGCTATATGGTATGACGTTAAAACGTAAATAGGTTATATGGTATGACGTTATAACGTAATAGGTTATATGGTATGACGTTATACCCTATTACGTTATATGGGATGACGTTATAACGTATTACGTTATATGGGATGACGTAATAACGTATTGCGTTATATGGGATGACGTTATAACGTATTACGTTATATGGGACGACGACATAACGTATTACGTTATATGGAACGACGTTATACCGTATTACGTTATATGAGAAGACGTAATAACGTATTACGTATAATGGGATGACGTTATCACATAATACGTTATATTTTATGACGTCATAACGTAAATAGGTTATATGGTATGACGGTATACCGTATTACGTTGTATGGGATGACGTTATAACGTATTACGTTATATGGGTTGACGTTATAACGTATTACGTTATATGGTATGACGTTATACCGTATTACGTTATATGGAACGACGTTATACCGTATTACGTTATATGGGACGACGTTATAACGTATTACGTTATATGGAACGACGTTATACAGTATTACGTTATATGGGATGACGTTATAACGTATTACGTTATATGGGATGACATTATAACGTATTACGTTATTGGGACGACGTTATAACGTATTACGTTATATGGAACGACGTTATACCGTTTTACATTATATGGGATGACGTAATAACGTATTACGTAATATGGCATGACGTTATCACATAATACGTTATAAGGTATGACGCCATAACGTAAATAGGTTATATGCTATGACGGTATACCGTATTACGTTGTATGGGATGTCGTTATAACGTATTACGTTATATGGTATGACGTTATACGGTATTATGTTATATTGGATGACGTTATAACGTATTACGTTATATGGGATGACGTTATAACGTACTACGTTATATGGGATGACGTTATAACGTATTTCGATATATGGGAGGACGTTATAACGTATTACGTTATATGGTATGACGTTATAACGTATTACGTTGTATGGGATGACGCTATCACGTAATACGCTATATGGTATGCCGTTATAACGTAATACGTTATATGGTATGACGTCATAACGTAAATAGGTTATATGGTATGACGTTATACCGTATTACGTTATATGGGATGACGTTATAACGTATTACGTTATATGGGATGACGTTATTGCGTATTACGTTATATGGGACGACGTTATAACGTATTACGTTATATGGGATGACGTTATAACGTACTACGTTATATGGGATGACGTTATAACGTATTTCGATATATGGGAGGACGTTATAACGTATTACGTTATATGGTATGACGTTATAACGTATTACGTTGTATGGGATGACGCTATCACGTAATACGCTATATGGTATGCCATTATAACGTAATACGTTATATGGTATGACGTCATAATGTAAATAGGTTATATGGTATGACGGAATACCGTATTACGTTATATGGGATGACGTTATCACGTAATGCGCTATATGGTATGACGTTATAACGTAAATAGGTTATATGGTATGACGTTATAACGTAATAGGTTATATGGTATGACGTTATACGCTATTACGTTATATGGGATGACGTTATAACGTATTACGTTATATGGGATGACGTTGTAACGTATTACGTTAAATGGGATGACGTTATCACGTAATACGCTATATGGTATGACGTTAAAACGTAAATAGGTTATATGGTATGACGTTATAACGTAATAGGTTATATGGTATGACGTTATACCCTATTACGTTATATGGGATGACGTTATAACGTATTACGTTATATGGGATGACGTAGTAACGTATTACGTTAAATGGGATGACGTTGTAACGTATTACGTTATATGGGATGACGTTATAACGTATTACGTTATATGGGACGACGTTATAACGTATTACGTTATATGGGACGACGTTATAACGTATTACGTTATATGGGATGACGTTATAACGTATTACGTTATATGGAACGACGTTATACCGTATTACGTTATATGGTATGACGTTATAACGTATTACGTTGTATGGGATGACGCTATCACGTAATACGCTATATGGTATGCCGTTATAACGTAATACGTTATATGGTATGACGTTATAACGTAAATAGGTTATATGGTATGACGTTATACCGTATTACGTTATATGGGAAGACGTTATAACGTATTACGTTATATGGGACGACGTTATAACGTATTACGTTATATGGGATGACGCTATAACGAAATGGGTTATATGGTATGCCGTTATAACGTAATAGGTTATATGGTATGACGTTATACGGTATTATGTTATATTGGATGACGTTATAACGTATTACGTTATATGGGATGACGTTATAACGTACTACGTTATATGGGATGACGTTATACCCTATTACGTTATATGGGATGACGTTATAACGTATTACGTTATATGGGATGACGGAATACCTTATTACGTTATATGGGATGACGTTATCACGTAATACGCTATATGGTATGATGTTATAACGTAAATAGGTTATATGGTATGCCGTTATAACGTAATAGGTTATATGGTATGACGTTATACGGTATTATGTTATATTGGATGACGTTATAACGTATTACTTTATATGGGACGACGATATAACGTATTACGTTATATGGAACGACGTTATACCGTATTACGTTATATGAGAAGACGTAATAACGTATTACGTATAATGGGATGACGTTATCACATAATACGTTATATTTTATGACGTCATAACGTAAATAGGTTATATGGTATGACGGTATACCGTATTACGTTGTATGGGATGACGTTATAACGTATTACGTTATATGGGTTGACGTTATAACGTATTACGTTATATGGTATGACGTTATACCGTATTACGTTATATGGAACGACGTTATACCGTATTACGTTATATGGGACGACGTTATAACGTATTACGTTATATGGAACGACGTTATACAGTATTACGTTATATGGGATGACGTTATAACGTATTACGTTATATGGGATGACATTATAACGTATTACGTTATTGGGACTACGTTATAACGTATTACGTTATATGGAACGACGTTATACCGTTTTACATTATATTTGATGACGTAATAACGTATTACGTAATATGGCATGACGTTATCACATAATACGTTATATGGTATGACGCCATAACGTAAATAGGTTATATGCTATGACGGTATACCGTATTACGTTGTATGGGATGTCGTTATAACGTATTACGTTATATGGTATGACGTTATACGGTATTATGTTATATTGGATGACGTTATAACGTATTACGTTATATGGGATGACGTTATAACGTACTACGTTATATGGGATGACGTTATAACGTATTTCGATATATGGGAGGACGTTATAACGTATTACGTTATATGGTATGACGTTATAACGTATTACGTTGTATGGGATGACGCTATCACGTAATACGCTATATGGTATGCCGTTATAACGTAATACGTTATATGGTATGACGTTATAACGTATTACGTTAAATGGGATGACGTTATCACGTAATACGCTATATGGTATGACGTTAAAACGTAAATAGGTTATATGGTATGACGTTATAACGTAATAGGTTATATGGTATGACGTTATACCCTATTACGTTATATGGGATGACGTTATAACGTATTACGTTATATGGGATGACGTTATAACGTATTACGTTATATGGGATGACGGAATACCTTATTACGTTATATGGGATGACGTTATCACGTAATACGCTATATGGTATGACGTTATAACGTAAATAGGTTATATGGTATGACGTTATAACGTAATAGGTTATATGGTATGACGTTATACGCTATTACGTTATATGGGATGACGTTATGACGTATTACGTTATATGGGATGACGTTGTAACGTATTACGTTAAATGGGATGACGTTATCACGTAATACGCTATATGGTATGACGTTAAAACGTAAATAGGTTATATGGTATGACGTTATAACGTAATAGGTTATATGGTATGACGTTATACCCTATTACGTTATATGGGATGACGTTATAACGTATTACGTTATATGGGATGACGTAATAACGTATTGCGTTATATGGGATGACGTTATAACGTATTACGTTATATGGGACGACGACATAACGTATTACGTTATATGGAACGACGTTATACCGTATTACGTTATATGAGAAGACGTAATAACGTATTACGTATAATGGGATGACGTTATCACATAATACGTTATATTTTATGACGTCATAACGTAAATAGGTTATATGGTATGACGGTATACCGTATTACGTTGTATGGGATGACGTTATAACGTATTACGTTATATGGGTTGACGTTATAACGTATTACGTTATATGGTATGACGTTATACCGTATTACGTTATATGGAACGACGTTATACCGTATTACGTTATATGGGACGACGTTATAACGTATTACGTTATATGGAACGACGTTATACAGTATTACGTTATATGGGATGACGTTATAACGTATTACGTTATATGGGATGACATTATAACGTATTACGTTATTGGGACGACGTTATAACGTATTACGTTATATGGAACGACGTTATACCGTTTTACATTATATGGGATGACGTAATAACGTATTACGTAATATGGCATGACGTTATCACATAATACGTTATAAGGTATGACGCCATAACGTAAATAGGTTATATGCTATGACGGTATACCGTATTACGTTGTATGGGATGTCGTTATAACGTATTACGTTATATGGTATGACGTTATACGGTATTATGTTATATTGGATGACGTTATAACGTATTACGTTATATGGGATGACGTTATAACGTACTACGTTATATGGGATGACGTTATAACGTATTTCGATATATGGGAGGACGTTATAACGTATTACGTTATATGGTATGACGTTATAACGTATTACGTTGTATGGGATGACGCTATCACGTAATACGTTATATGGTATGCCGTTATAACGTAATACGTTATATGGTATGACGTCATAACGTAAATAGGTTATATGGTATGACGTTATACCGTATTACGTTATATGGGATGACGTTATAACGTATTACGTTATATGGGATGACGTTATTGCGTATTACGTTATATGGGACGACGTTATAACGTATTACGTTATATGGGATGACGTTATAACGTACTACGTTATATGGGATGACGTTATAACGTATTTCGATATATGGGAGGACGTTATAACGTATTACGTTATATGGTATGACGTTATAACGTATTACGTTGTATGGGATGACGCTATCACGTAATACGCTATATGGTATGCCATTATAACGTAATACGTTATATGGTATGACGTCATAATGTAAATAGGTTATATGGTATGACGGAATACCGTATTACGTTATATGGGATGACGTTATCACGTAATGCGCTATATGGTATGACGTTATAACGTAAATAGGTTATATGGTATGACGTTATAACGTAATAGGTTATATGGTATGACGTTATACGCTATTACGTTATATGGGATGACGTTATAACGTATTACGTTATATGGGATGACGTTGTAACGTATTACGTTAAATGGGATGACGTTATCACGTAATACGCTATATGGTATGACGTTAAAACGTAAATAGGTTATATGGTATGACGTTATAACGTAATAGGTTATATGGTATGACGTTATACCCTATTACGTTATATGGGATGACGTTATAACGTATTACGTTATATGGGATGACGTAGTAACGTATTACGTTAAATGGGATGACGTTGTAACGTATTACGTTATATGGGATGACGTTATAACGTATTACGTTATATGGGACGACGTTATAACGTATTACGTTATATGGGACGACGTTATAACGTATTACGTTATATGGGATGACGTTATAACGTATTACGTTATATGGAACGACGTTATACCGTATTACGTTATATGGTATGACGTTATAACGTATTACGTTGTATGGGATGACGCTATCACGTAATACGCTATATGGTATGCCGTTATAACGTAATACGTTATATGGTATGACGTTATAACGTAAATAGGTTATATGGTATGACGTTATACCGTATTACGTTATATGGGAAGACGTTATAACGTATTACGTTATATGGGACGACGTTATAACGTATTACGTTATATGGGATGACGCTATAACGAAATGGGTTATATGGTATGCCGTTATAACGTAATAGGTTATATGGTATGACGTTATACGGTATTATGTTATATTGGATGACGTTATAACGTATTACGTTATATGGGATGACGTTATAACGTACTACGTTATATGGGATGACGTTATACCCTATTACGTTATATGGGATGACGTTATAACGTATTACGTTATATGGGATGACGGAATACCTTATTACGTTATATGGGATGACGTTATCACGTAATACGCTATATGGTATGATGTTATAACGTAAATAGGTTATATGGTATGCCGTTATAACGTAATAGGTTATATGGTATGACGTTATACGGTATTATGTTATATTGGATGACGTTATAACGTATTACTTTATATGGGACGACGATATAACGTATTACGTTATATGGAACGACGTTATACCGTATTACGTTATATGAGAAGACGTAATAACGTATTACGTATAATGGGATGACGTTATCACATAATACGTTATATTTTATGACGTCATAACGTAAATAGGTTATATGGTATGACGGTATACCGTATTACGTTGTATGGGATGACGTTATAACGTATTACGTTATATGGGTTGACGTTATAACGTATTACGTTATATGGTATGACGTTATACCGTATTACGTTATATGGAACGACGTTATACCGTATTACGTTATATGGGACGACGTTATAACGTATTACGTTATATGGAACGACGTTATACAGTATTACGTTATATGGGATGACGTTATAACGTATTACGTTATATGGGATGACATTATAACGTATTACGTTATTGGGACTACGTTATAACGTATTACGTTATATGGAACGACGTTATACCGTTTTACATTATATTTGATGACGTAATAACGTATTACGTAATATGGCATGACGTTATCACATAATACGTTATATGGTATGACGCCATAACGTAAATAGGTTATATGCTATGACGGTATACCGTATTACGTTGTATGGGATGTCGTTATAACGTATTACGTTATATGGTATGACGTTATACGGTATTATGTTATATTGGATGACGTTATAACGTATTACGTTATATGGGATGACGTTATAACGTACTACGTTATATGGGATGACGTTATAACGTATTTCGATATATGGGAGGACGTTATAACGTATTACGTTATATGGTATGACGTTATAACGTATTACGTTGTATGGGATGACGCTATCACGTAATACGCTATATGGTATGCCGTTATAACGTAATACGTTATATGGTATGACGTTATAACGTATTACGTTAAATGGGATGACGTTATCACGTAATACGCTATATGGTATGACGTTAAAACGTAAATAGGTTATATGGTATGACGTTATAACGTAATAGGTTATATGGTATGACGTTATACCCTATTACGTTATATGGGATGACGTTATAACGTATTACGTTATATGGGATGACGTAATAACGTATTGCGTTATATGGGATGACGTTATAACGTACTACGTTATATGGGATGACGTTATAACGTATTTCGATATATGGGAGGACGTTATAACGTATTACGTTATATGGGATGACGTTGTAACGTATTACGTTAAATGGGATGACGTTATCACGTAATACGCTATATGGTATGACGTTAAAACGTAAATAGGTTATATGGTATGACGTTATAACGTAACAGGTTATATGGTATGACGTTATACCCTATTACGTTATATGGGATGACGTTATAACGTATTACGTTATATGGGATGACGTAATAACGTATTGCGTTATATGGGATGACGTTATAACGTATTACGTTATATGGGACGACGATATAACGTATTACGTTATATGGAACGACGTTATACCGTATTACGTTATATGAGAAGACGTAATAACGTATTACGTATTATGGGATGACGTTATCACATAATACGTTATATTTTATGACGTCATAACGTAAATAGGTTATATGGTATGACGGTATACCGTATTACGTTGTATGGGATGACGTTATAACGTATTACGTTATATGGGTTGACGTTATGACGTATTACGTTATATGGTATAACGTTATACCGTATTACGTTATATGGAACGACGTTATACCGTATTACGTTATATGGGACGACGTTATAACGTATTACGTTATATGGAACGACGTTATACAGTATTACGTTATATGGGATGACGTTATAACGTATTACGTTATATGGGATGACATTATAACGTATTACGTTATTGGGACGACGTTATAACGTATTACGTTATATGGAACGACGTTATACCGTTTTACATTATATGGGATGACGTAATAACGTATTACGTAATATGGCATGAGGTTATCACATAATACGTTATATGGTATGACGCCATAACGTAAATAGGTTATATGCTATGACGGTATACCGTATTACGTTGTATGGGATGTCGTTATAACGTATTACGTTATATGGGATGACGCTATAACGAAATGGGTTATATGGTATGACGTTATAACGTAATAGGTTATATGGTATGACGTTATACGGTATTATGTTATATTGGATGACGTTATAACGTATTACGTTATATGGGATGACGTTATAACGTACTACGTTATATGGGATGACGTTATAACGTATTTCGATATATGGGATGACGTTATAACGTATTACGTTATATGGGATGACGTTATAACGTATTACGTTATATGGGACGACGTTATAACGTATTACGTTATATGGGATGACGCTATAACGAAATGGGTTATATGGTATGACGTTATAACGTAATAGGTTATATGGTATGACGTTATACGGTATTATGTTATATTGGATGACGTTATAACGTATTACGTTATATGGGATGACGTTATAACGTACTACGTTATATGGGATGACGTTATAACGTATTTCGATATATGGGAGGACGTTATAACGTATTACGTTATATGGTATGACGTTATAACGTATTACGTTGTATGGGATGACGCTATCACGTAATACGCTATATGGTATGCCGTTATAACGTAATACGTTATATGGTATGACGTCATAACGTAAATAGGTTATATGGTATGACGTTATACCGTATTACGTTATATGGGATGACGTTATAACGTATTACGTTATATGGGATGACGTTATAGCGTATTACGTTATATGGGACGACGTTATAACGTATTACGTTATATGGGATGACGCTATAACGAAATGGGTTATATGGTATGACGTTATAACGTAATAGGTTATATGGTATGACGTTATACGGTATTATGTTATATTGGATGACGTTATAACGTATTACGTTATATGGGATGACGTTATAACGTACTACGTTATATGGGATGACGTTATAACGTATTTCGATATATGGGAGGACGTTATAACGTATTACGTTATATGGAACGACGTTATAACGTATTACGTTGTATGGGATGACGCTATCACGTAATACGCTATATGGTATGCCATTATAACGTAATACGTTATATGGTATGACGTCATAATGTAAATAGGTTATATGGTATGACGGAATACCGTATTACGTTATATGGGATGACGTTATCACGTAATGCGCTATATGGTATGACGTTATAACGTAAATAGGTCATATGGTATGACGTTATAACGTAATAGGTTATATGGTATGACGTTATACCCTATTACGTTATATGGGATGACGTTATAACGTATTACGTTATATGGGATGACGTAGTAACGTATTACGTTAAATGGGATGACGTTGTAACGTATTACGTTATATGGGATGACGTTATAACGTATTACGTTATATGGGACGACGTTATAACGTATTACGTTATATGGGACGACGTTATAACGTATTACGTTATATGGGATGACGTTATCACGTAATACGCTATATGGTATGACGTTATAACGTAAATAGGATATATGGTATGACGTTATAACGTAATAGGTTATATGGTATGACGTTATACGCTATTACGTTATATGGGATGACGTTATAACGTATTACGTTATATGGGACGACGTTATAACGTATTACGTCATATGGAACGACGTTATACCGTATTACGTTATATGGTATGACGTTATAACGTATTACGTTGTATGGGATGACGCTATCACGTAATAAGCTATATGGTATGCCGTTATAACGTAATACGTTATATGGTATGACGTTATAACGTAAATAGGTTATATGGTATGACGTTATACCGTATTACGTTATATGGGAAGACGTTATAACGTATTACGTTATATGGGACGACGTTATAACGTATTACGTTATATGGGATGACGCTATAACGAAATGGGTTATATGGTATGACGTTATAACGTAATAGGTTATATGGTATGACGTTATACGGTATTATGTTATATTGGATGACGTTATAACGTATTACGTTATATGGGATGACGCTATAACGTACTACGTTATATGGGATGACGTTATACCCTATTACGTTATATGGGATGACGTTATAACGTATTACGTTATATGGGATGACGGAATACCTTATTACGTTATATGGGATGACGTTATCACGTAATACGCTATATGGTATGACGTTATAACGTAAATAGGTTATATGGTATGACGTTATAACGTAATAGGTTATATGGTATGACGTTATACGCTATTACGTTATATGGGATGACGTTATGACGTATTACGTTATATGGGATGACGTTGTAACGTATTACGTTAAATGGGATGACGTTATCACGTAATACGCTATATGGTATGACGTTAAAACGTAAATAGGTTATATGGTATGACGTTATAACGTAATAGGTTATATGGTATGACGTTATACCCTATTACGTTATATGGGATGACGTTATAACGTATTACGTTATATGGGATGACGTAATAACGTATTGCGTTATATGGGATGACGTTATAACGTATTACGTTATATGGGACGACGACATAACGTATTACGTTATATGGAACGACGTTATACCGTATTACGTTACATGAGAAGACGTAATAACGTATTACGTATAATGGGATGACGTTATCACATAATACGTTATATTTTATGACGTCATAACGTAAATAGGTTATATGGTATGACGGTATACCGTATTACGTTGTATGGGATGACGTTATAACGTATTACGTTATATGGGTTGACGTTATAACGTATTACGTTATATGGTATGACGTTATACCGTATTACGTTATATGGAACGACGTTATACCGTATTTCGTTATATGGGACGACGTTATAACGTATTACGTTATATGGAACGACGTTATACAGTATTACGTTATATGGGATGACGTTATAACGTATTACGTTATATGGGATGACATTATAACGTATTACGTTATTGGGACGACGTTATAACGTATTACGTTATATGGAACGACGTTATACCGTTTTACATTATATGGGATGACGTAATAACGTATTACGTAATATGGCATGACGTTATCACATAATACGTTATAAGGTATGACGCCATAACGTAAATAGGTTATATGCTATGACGGTATACCGTATTACGTTGTATGGGATGTCGTTATAACGTATTACGTTATATGGTATGACGTTATACGGTATTATGTTATATTGGATGACGTTATAACGTATTACGTTATATGGGATGACGTTATAACGTACTACGTTATATGGGATGACGTTATAACGTATTTCGATATATGGGAGGACGTTATAACGTATTACGTTATATGGTATGACGTTATAACGTATTACGTTGTATGGGATGACGCTATCACGTAATACGCTATATGGTATGCCGTTATAACGTAATACGTTATATGGTATGACGTCATAACGTAAATAGGTTATATGGTATGACGTTATACCGTATTACGTTATATGGGATGACGTTATAACGTATTACGTTATATGGGATGACGTTATTGCGTATTACGTTATATGGGACGACGTTATAACGTATTACGTTATATGGGATGACGTTATAACGTACTACGTTATATGGGATGACGTTATAACGTATTTCGATATATGGGAGGACGTTATAACGTATTACGTTATATGGTATGACGTTATAACGTATTACGTTGTATGGGATGACGCTATCACGTAATACGCTATATGGTATGCCATTATAACGTAATACGTTATATGGTATGACGTCATAATGTAAATAGGTTATATGGTATGACGGAATACCGTATTACGATATATGGGATGACGTTATCACGTAATGCGCTATATGGTATGACGTTATAACGTAAATAGGTTATATGGTATGACGTTATAACGTAATAGGTTATATGGTATGACGTTATACGCTATTACGTTATATGGGATGACGTTATAACGTATTACGTTATATGGGATGACGTTGTAACGTATTACGTTAAATGGGATGACGTTATCACGTAATACGCTATATGGTATGACGTTAAAACGTAAATAGGTTATATGGTATGACGTTATAACGTAATAGGTTATATGGTATGACGTTATACCCTATTACGTTATATGGGATGACGTTATAACGTATTACGTTATATGGGATGACGTAGTAACGTATTACGTTAAATGGGATGACGTTGTAACGTATTACGTTATATGGGATGACGTTATAACGTATTACGTTATATGGGACGACGTTATAACGTATTACGTTATATGGGACGACGTTATAACGTATTACGTTATATGGGATGACGTTATAACGTATTACGTTATATGGAACGACGTTATACCGTATTACGTTATATGGTATGACGTTATAACGTATTACGTTGTATGGGATGACGCTATCACGTAATACGCTATATGGTATGCCGTTATAACGTAATACGTTATATGGTATGACGTTATAACGTAAATAGGTTATATGGTATGACGTTATACCGTATTACGTTATATGGGAAGACGTTATAACGTATTACGTTATATGGGACGACGTTATAACGTATTACGTTATATGGGATGACGCTATAACGAAATGGGTTATATGGTATGCCGTTATAACGTAATAGGTTATATGGTATGACGTTATGCGGTATTATGTTATATTGGATGACGTTATAACGTATTACGTTATATGGGATGACGTTATAACGTACTACGTTATATGGGATGACGTTATACCCTATTACGTTATATGGGATGACGTTATAACGTATTACGTTATATGGGATGACGGAATACCTTATTACGTTATATGGGATGACGTTATCACGTAATACGCTATATGGTATGACGTTATAACGTAAATAGGTTATATGGTATGCCGTTATAACGTAATAGGTTATATGGTATGACGTTATACGGTATTATGTTATATTGGATGACGTTATAACGTATTACTTTATATGGGACGACGATATAACGTATTACGTTATATGGAACGACGTTATACCGTATTACGTTATATGAGAAGACGTAATAACGTATTACGTATAATGGGATGACGTTATCACATAATACGTTATATTTTATGACGTCATAACGTAAATAGGTTATATGGTATGACGGTATACCGTATTACGTTGTATGGGATGACGTTATAACGTATTACGTTATATGGGTTGACGTTATAACGTATTACGTTATATGGTATGACGTTATACCGTATTACGTTATATGGAACGACGTTATACCGTATTACGTTATATGGGACGACGTTATAACGTATTACGTTATATGGAACGACGTTATACAGTATTACGTTATATGGGATGACGTTATAACGTATTACGTTATGTGGGATGACATTATAACGTATTACGTTATTGGGACTACGTTATAACGTATTACGTTATATGGAACGACGTTATACCGTTTTACATTATATTTGATGACGTAATAACGTATTACGTAATATGGCATGACGTTATCACATAATACGTTATATGGTATGACGCCATAACGTAAATAGGTTATATGCTATGACGGTATACCGTATTACGTTGTATGGGATGTCGTTATAACGTATTACGTTATATGGTATGACGTTATACGGTATTATGTTATATTGGATGACGTTATAACGTATTACGTTATATGGGATGACGTTATAACGTACTACGTTATATGGGATGACGTTATAACGTATTTCGATATATGGGAGGACGTTATAACGTATTACGTTATATGGTATGACGTTATAACGTATTACGTTGTATGGGATGACGCTATCACGTAATACGCTATATGGTATGCCGTTATAACGTAATACGTTATATGGTATGACGTTATAACGTAAATAGGTTATATGGTATGACGTTATACCGTATTACGTTATATGGGAAGACGTTATAACGTATTACGTTATATGGGACGACGTTATAACGTATTACGTTATATGGGATGACGCTATAACGAAATGGGTTATATGGTATGCCGTTATAACGTAATAGGTTATATGGTATGACGTTATACGGTATTATGTTATATTGGATGACGTTATAACGTATTACGTTATATGGGATGACGTTATAACGTACTACGTTATATGGGATGACGTTATACCCTATTACGTTATATGGGATGACGTTATAACGTATTACGTTATATGGGATGACGGAATACCTTATTACGTTATATGGGATGACGTTATCACGTAATACGCTATATGGTATGACGTTATAACGTAAATAGGTTATATGGTATGCCGTTATAACGTAATAGGTTATATGGTATGACGTTATACGGTATTATGTTATATTGGATGACGTTATAACGTATTACTTTATATGGGACGACGATATAACGTATTACGTTATATGGAACGACGTTATACCGTATTACGTTATATGAGAAGACGTAATAACGTATTACGTATAATGGGATGACGTTATCACATAATACGTTATATTTTATGACGTCATAACGTAAATAGGTTATATGGTATGACGGTATACCGTATTACGTTGTATGGGATGACGTTATAACGTATTACGTTATATGGGTTGACGTTATAACGTATTACGTTATATGGTATGACGTTATACCGTATTACGTTATATGGAACGACGTTATACCGTATTACGTTATATGGGACGACGTTATAACGTATTACGTTATATGGAACGACGTTATACAGTATTACGTTATATGGGATGACGTTATAACGTATTACGTTATATGGGATGACATTATAACGTATTACGTTATTGGGACTACGTTATAACGTATTACGTTATATGGAACGACGTTATACCGTTTTACATTATATTTGATGACGTAATAACGTATTACGTAATATGGCATGACGTTATCACATAATACGTTATATGGTATGACGCCATAACGTAAATAGGTTATATGCTATGACGGTATACCGTATTACGTTGTATGGGATGTCGTTATAACGTATTACGTTATATGGTATGACGTTATACGGTATTATGTTATATTGGATGACGTTATAACGTATTACGTTATATGGGATGACGTTATAACGTACTACGTTATATGGGATGACGTTATAACGTATTTCGATATATGGGAGGACGTTATAACGTATTACGTTATATGGTATGACGTTATAACGTATTACGTTGTATGGGATGACGCTATCACGTAATACGCTATATGGTATGCCGTTATAACGTAATACGTTATATGGTATGACGTCATAACGTAAATAGGTTATATGGTATGACGTTATACCGTATTACGTTATATGGGATGACGTTATAACGTATTACGTTATATGGGATGACGTTATAGCGTATTACGTTATATGGGACGACGTTATAACGTATTACGTTATATGGGATGACGCTATAACGAAATGGGTTATATGGTATGACGTTATAACGTAATAGGTTATATGGTATGACGTTATACGGTATTATGTTATATTGGATGACGTTATAACGTATTACGTTATATGGGATGACGTTATAACGTACTACGTTATATGGGATGACGTTATAACGTATTTCGATATATGGGAGGACGTTATAACGTATTACGTTATATGGTATGACGTTATAACGTATTACGTTGTATGGGATGACGCTATCACGTAATACGCTATATGGTATGCCATTATAACGTAATACGTTATATGGTATGACGTCATAATGTAAATAGGTTATATGGTATGACGGAATACCGTATTACGTTATATGGGATGACGTTATCACGTAATGCGCTATATGGTATGACGTTATAACGTAAATAGGTTATATGGTATGACGTTATAACGTAATAGGTTATATGGTATGACGTTATACGCTATTACGTTATATGGGATGACGTTATAACGTATTACGTTATATGGGATGACGTTGTAACGTATTACGTTAAATGGGATGACGTTATCACGTAATACGCTATATGGTATGACGTTAAAACGTAAATAGGTTATATGGTATGACGTTATAACGTAATAGGTTATATGGTATGACGTTATACTCTATTACGTTATATGGGATGACGTTATAACGTATTACGTTATATGGGATGACGTAGTAACGTATTACGTTAAATGGGATGACGTTGTAACGTATTACGTTATATGGGATGACGTTATAACGTATTACGTTATATGGGACGACGTTATAACGTATTACGTTATATGGGACGACGTTATAACGTATTACGCTATATGGGATGACGTTATCACGTAATACGCTATATGGTATGACGTTATAACGTAAATAGGATATATGGTATGACGTTATAACGTAATAGGTTATATGGTATGACGTTATACGCTATTACGTTATATGGGATGACGTTATAACGTATTACGTTATATGGGATGACGTTGTAACGTATTACGTTAAATGGGACGACGTTATAACGTATTACGTTATATGGGATGACGTAATAACGTATTGCGTTATATGGGATGACGTTATAACGTATTACGTTATATGGGACGACGTTATAACGTATTACGTTATATGGGATGACGCTATAACGAAATGGGTTATATGGTATGACGTTATAACGTAATAGGTTATATGGTATGACGTTATACGGTATTATGTTATATTGGATGACGTTATAACGTATTACGTTATATGGGATGACGTTATAACGTACTACGTTATATGGGATGACGTTATAACGTATTTCGATATATGGGATGACGCTATCACGTAATACGCTATATGGTATGCCATTATAACGTAATACGTTATATGGTATGACGTCATAATGTAAATAGGTTATATGGTATGAAGGAATACCGTATTACGTTATATGGGATGACGTTATCACGTAATGCGCTATATGGTATGACGTTATAACGTAAATAGGTTATATGGTATGACGTTATAACGTAATAGGTTATATGGTATGACGTTATACGCTATTACGTTATATGGGATGACGTTATAACGTATTACGTTATATGGGATGACGTTGTAACGTATTACGTTAAATGGGATGACGTTATCACGTAATACGCTATATGGTATGACGTTAAAACGTAAATAGGTTATATGGTATGACGTTATAACGTAATAGGTTATATGGTATGACGTTATACCCTATTACGTTATATGGGATGACGTTATAACGTATTACGTTATATGGGATGACGTAATAACGTATTGCGTTATATGGGATGACGTTATAACGTATTACGTTATATGGGACGACGATATAACGTATTACGTTATATGGAACGACGTTATACCGTATTACGTTATATGAGAAGACGTAATAACGTATTACGTATAATGGGATGACGTTATCACATAATACGTTATATTTTATGACGTCATAACGTAAATAGGTTATATGGTATGACGGTATACCGTATTACGTTGTATGGGATGACGTTATAACGTATTACGTTATATGGGTTGACGTTATAACGTATTACGTTATATGGTATGACGTTATACCGTATTACGTTATATGGAACGACGTTATACCGTATTACGTTATATGGGACGACGTTATAACGTATTACGTTATATGGAACGACGTTATACAGTATTACGTTATATGGGATGACGTTATAACGTATTACGTTATATGGGATGACATTATAACGTATTACGTTATTGGGACGACGTTATAACGTATTACGTTATATGGAACGACTTTATACCGTTTTACATTATATGGGATGACGTAATAACGTATTACGTAATATGGCATGACGTTATCACATAATACGTTATATGGTATGACGCCATAACGTAAATAGGTTATATGCTATGACGGTATACCGTATTAGGTTGTATGGGATGTCGTTATAACGTATTACGTTATATGGTATGACGTTATACGGTATTATGTTATATTGGATGACGTTATAACGTATTACGTTATATGGTATGACGTTATAACGTATTACGTTGTATGGTATGACGCTATCACGTAATACGCTATATGGTATGCCGTTATAACGTAATACGTTATATGGTATGACGTCATAACGTAAATAGGTTATATGGTATGACGTTATACCGTATTACGTTATATGGGATGACGTTATAACGTATTACGTTATATGGGATGACGTTATAGCGTATTACGTTATATGGGACGACGTTATAACGTATTACGTTATATGGGATGACGCTATAACGAAATGGGTTATATGGTATGACGTTATAACGTAATAGGTTATATGGTATGACGTTATACGGTATTATGTTATATTGGATGACGTTATAACGTATTACGTTATATGGGATGACGTTATAACGTACTACGTTATATGGGATGACGTTATAACGTATTTCGATATATGGGAGGACGTTATAACGTATTACGTTATATGGTATGACGTTATAACGTATTACGTTGTATGGGATGACGCTATCACGTAATACGCTATATGGTATGCCATTATAACGTAATACGTTATATGGTATGACGTCATAATGTAAATAGGTTATATGGTATGACGGAATACCGTATTACGTTATATGGGATGACGTTATCACGTAATGCGCTATATGGTATGACGTTATAACGTAAATAGGTTATATGGTATGACGTTATAACGTAATAGGTTATATGGTATGACGTTATACGCTATTACGTTATATGGGATGACGTTATAACGTATTACGTTATATGGGATGACGTTGTAACGTATTACGTTAAATGGGATGACGTTATCACGTAATACGCTATATGGTATGACGTTAAAACGTAAATAGGTTATATGGTATGACGTTATAACGTAATAGGTTATATGGTATGACGTTATACCCTATTACGTTATATGGGATGACGTTATAACGTATTACGTTATATGGGATGACGTAGTAACGTATTACGTTAAATGGGATGACGTTGTAACGTATTACGTTATATGGGATGACGTTATAACGTATTACGTTATATGGGACGACGTTATAACGTATTACGTTATATGGGACGACGTTATAACGTATTACGTTATATGGGATGACGTTATCACGTAATACGCTATATGGTATGACGTTATAACGTAAATAGGATATATGGTATGACGTTATAACGTAATAGGTTATATGGTATGACGTTATACGCTATTACGTTATATGGGATGACGTTATAACGTATTACGTTATATGGGATGACGTTGTAACGTATTACGTTAAATGGGACGACGTTATAACGTATTACGTTATATGGGATGACGTAATAACGTATTGCGTTATATGGGATGACGTTATAACGTATTACGTTATATGGGACGACGTTATAACGTATTACGTTATATGGGATGACGCTATAACGAAATGGGTTATATGGTATGACGTTATAACGTAATAGGTTATATGGTATGACGTTATACGGTATTATGTTATATTGGATGACGTTATAACGTATTACGTTATATGGGATGACGTTATAACGTACTACGTTATATGGGATGACGTTATAACGTATTTCGATATATGGGAGGACGTTATAACGTATTACGTTATATGTTATGACGTTATAACGTATTACGTTGTATGGGATGACGCTATCACGTAATACGCTATATGGTATGCCATTATAACGTAATACGTTATATGGTATGACGTCATAATGTAAATAGGTTATATGGTATGAAGGAATACCGTATTACGTTATATGGGATGACGTTATCACGTAATGCGCTATATGGTATGACGTTATAACGTAAATAGGTTATATGGTATGACGTTATAACGTAATAGGTTATATGGTATGACGTTATACGCTATTACGTTATATGGGATGACGTTATAACGTATTACGTTATATGGGATGACGTTGTAACGTATTACGTTAAATGGGATGACGTTATCACGTAATACGCTATATGGTATGACGTTAAAACGTAAATAGGTTATATGGTATGACGTTATAACGTAATAGGTTATATGGTATGACGTTATAACCTATTACGTCATATGGGATGACGCTATAACGAAATGGGTTATATGGTATGACGTTATAACGTAATAGGTTATATGGTATGACGTTGTACGGTATTATGTTATATTGGATGACGTTATAACGTATTACGTTATATAGGATGACGTTATAACGTACTACGTTATATGGGATGACGTTATAACGTATTTCGATATATGGGATGTCCTTATAACGTATTACGTTATATGGGATGACGTTATAACGTATTACGTTATATGGGACGACGTTATAACGTATTACGTTATATGCGATGACGCTATAACGAAATGGGTTATATGGTATGACGTTATAACGTAATAGGTTATATGGTATGACGTTATACGGTATTATGTTATATTGGATGACGTTATAACGTATTACGTTATATGGGATGACGTTATAACGTACTACGTTATATGGGATGACGTTATAACGTATTTCGATATATGGGAGGACGTTATAACGTATTACGTTATATGGTATGACGTTATAACGTATTACGTTGTATGGGATGACGCTATCACGTAATACGCTATATGGTATGCCATTATAACGTAATACGTTATATGGTATGACGTCATAATGTAAATAGGTTATATGGTATGAAGGAATACCGTATTACGTTATATGGGATGACGTTATCACGTAATGCGCTATATGGTATGACGTTATAACGTAAATAGGTTATATGGTATGACGTTATAACGTAATAGGTTATATGGTATGACGTTATACGCTATTACGTTATATGGGATGACGTTATAACGTATTACGTTATATGGGATGACGTTGTAACGTATTACGTTAAATGGGATGACGTTATCACGTAATACGCTATATGGTATGACGTTAAAACGTAAATAGGTTATATGGTATGACGTTATAACGTAATAGGTTATATGGTATGACGTTATACCCTATTACGTTATATGGGATGACGTTATAACGTATTACGTTATATGGGATGACGTAGTAACGTATTACGTTAAATGGGATGACGTTGTAACGTATTACGTTATATGGGATGACGTTATAACGTATTACGTTATATGGGACGACGTTATAACGTATTACGTTATATGGGACGACGTTATAACGTATTACGTTATATGGGATGACGTTATCACGTAATACGCTATATGGTATGACGTTATAACGTAAATAGGATATATGGTATGACGTTATAACGTAATAGGTTATATGGTATGACGTTATACGCTATTACGTTATATGGGATGACGTTATAACGTATTACGTTATATGGGACGACGTTATAACGTATTACGTTATATGGAACGACGTTATACCGTATTACGTTATATGGTATGACGTTATAACGTATTACGTTGTATGGGATGACGCTATCACGTAATACGCTATATGGTATGCCGTTATAACGTAATACGTTATATGGTATGACGTTATAACGTAAATAGGTTATATGGTATGACGTTATACCGTATTACGTTATATGGGAAGACGTTATAACGTATTACGTTATATGGGACGACGTTATAACGTATTACGTTATATGGGATGACGCTATAACGAAATGGGTTATATGGTATGACGTTATAACGTAATAGGTTATATGGTATGACGTTATACGGTATTATGTTATATTGGATGACGTTATAACGTATTACGTTATATGGGATGACGTTATAACGTACTATGTTATATGGGATGACGTTATACCCTATTACGTTATATGGGATGACGTTATAACGTATTACGTTATATGGGATGACGGAATACCTTATTACGTTATATGGGATGACGTTATCACGTAATACGCTATATGGTATGACGTTATAACGTAAATAGGTTATATGGTATGACGTTATAACGTAATAGGTTATATGGTATGACGTTATACGCTATTACGTTATATGGGATGACGTTATGACGTATTACGTTATATGGGATGACGTTGCAACGTATTACGTTAAATGGGATGACGTTATCACGTAATACGCTATATGGTATGACGTTAAAACGTAAATAGGTTATATGGTATGACGTTATAACGTAATAGGTTATATGGTATGACGTTATACCCTATTACGTTATATGGGATGACGTTATAACGTATTACGTTATATGGGATGACGTAATAACGTATTGCGTTATATGGGATGACGTTATAACGTATTACGTTATATGGGACGACGATATAACGTATTACGTTATATGGAACGACGTTATACCGTATTACGTTATATGAGAAGACGTAATAACGTATTACGTATAATGGGATGACGTTATCACATAATACGTTATATTTTATGACGTCATAACGTAAATAGGTTATATGGTATGACGGTATACCGTATTACGTTGTATGGGATGACGTTATAACGTATTACGTTATATGGGTTGACGTTATAACGTATTACGTTATATGGTATGACGTTATACCGTATTACGTTATATGGAACGACGTTATACCGTATTACGTTATATGGGACGACGTTATAACGTATTACGTTATATGGAACGACGTTATACAGTATTACGTTATATGGGATGACGTTATAACGTTTTACGTTATATGGGATGACATCATAACGTATTACGTTATTGGGACGACGCCATAACGTAAATAGGTTATATGCTATGACGGTATACCGTATTACGTTGTATGGGATGTCGTTATAACGTAATACGTTATATGGGATGACGTTATAACGTATTACGTTATATGGGACGACGTTATAACGCATTACGTTATATGGAACGACGTTATACCGTATTACGTTATATGGGATGACGTAATAACGTATTACGTAATATGGGATGACGTTATCACATAATACATTATATGGTATGACGTCATAATGTAAATAGGTTATATGGTATGACGGTAAACCGTATTACGTTATAAGGGATGACGTTATAACGTATTACGTTATATGGGATGACGTTATAACGTATTACGTTATATGGGACGACGTTATAACGTATTACGTTATATGGGATGACGCTATAACGAAATGGGTTATATGGTATGACGTTATAACGTAATAGGTTATATGGTATGACGTTATACGGTATTATGTTATATTGGATGACGTTATAACGTATTACGTTATATGGGATGACGTTATAACGTATTACGTTATATGGGATGACGTTATAACGTATTTCGATATATGGTAGGACGTTATAACGTATTACGTTATATGGTATGACGTTATAACGTATTACGTTGTATGGGATGACGCTATCACGTAATACGCTATATGGTATGCCGTTATAACGTAATACGTTATATGGTATGACGTCATAACGTAAATAGGTTATATGGTATGACGTTATACCGTATTACGTTATATGGGATGACGTTATAACGTATTACGTTATATGGGATGACGTTATAGCGTATTACGTTATATGGGACGACGTTATAACGTATTACGTTATATGGGATGACGCTATAACGAAATGGGTTATATGGTATGACGTTATAACGTAATAGGTTATATGGTATGACGTTATACGGTATTATGTTATATTGGATGACGTTATAACGTATTACGTTATATGGGATGACGTTATAACGTACTACGTTATATGGGATGACGTTATAACGTATTTCGATATATGGGAGGACGTTATAACGTATTACGTTATATGGTATGACGTCATAATGTAAATAGGTTATATGGTATGAAGGAATACCGTATTACGTTATATGGGATGACGTTATCACGTAATGCGCTATATGGTATGACGTTATAACGTAAATAGGTTATATGGTATGACGTTATAACGTAATAGGTTATATGGTATGACGTTATACGCTATTACGTTATATGGGATGACGTTATAACGTATTACGTTATATGGGATGACGTTGTAACGTATTACGTTAAATGGGATGACGTTATCACGTAATACGCTATATGGTATGACGTTAAAACGTAAATAGGTTATATGGTATGACGTTATAACGTAATAGGTTATATGGTATGACGTTATACCCTATTACGTTATATGGGATGACGTTATAACGTATTACGTTATATGGGATGACGTAGTAACGTATTACGTTAAATGGGATGACGTTGTAACGTATTACGTTATATGGGATGACGTTATAACGTATTACGTTATATGGGACGACGTTATAACGTATTACGTTATATGGGACGACGTTATAACGTATTACGTTATATGGGATGACGTTATCACGTAATACGCTATATGGTATGACGTTATAACGTAAATAGGATATATGGTATGACGTTATAACGTAATAGGTTATATGGTATGACGTTATACGCTATTACGTTATATGGGATGACGTTATAACGTATTACGTTATATGGGACGACGTTATAACGTATTACGTTATATGGAACGACGTTATACCGTATTACGTTATATGGTATGACGTTATAACGTATTACGTTGTATGGGATGACGCTATCACGTAATACGCTATATGGTATGCCGTTATAACGTAATACGTTATATGGTATGACGTTATAACGTAAATAGGTTATATGGTATGACGTTATACCGTATTACGTTATATGGGAAGACGTTATAACGTATTACGTTATATGGGACGACGTTATAACGTATTACGTTATATGGGATGACGCTATAACGAAATGGGTTATATGGTATGACGTTATAACGTAATAGGTTATATGGTATGACGTTATACGGTATTATGTTATATTGGATGACGTTATAACGTATTACGTTATATGGGATGACGTTATAACGTACTATGTTATATGGGATGACGTTATACCCTATTACGTTATATGGGATGACGTTATAACGTATTACGTTATATGGGATGACGGAATACCTTATTACGTTATATGGGATGACGTTATCACGTAATACGCTATATGGTATGACGTTATAACGTAAATAGGTTATATGGTATGACGTTATAACGTAATAGGTTATATGGTATGACGTTATACGCTATTACGTTATATGGGATGACGTTATGACGTATTACGTTATATGGGATGACGTTGCAACGTATTACGTTAAATGGGATGACGTTATCACGTAATACGCTATATGGTATGACGTTAAAACGTAAATAGGTTATATGGTATGACGTTATAACGTAATAGGTTATATGGTATGACGTTATACCCTATTACGTTATATGGGATGACGTTATAACGTATTACGTTATATGGGATGACGTAATAACGTATTGCGTTATATGGGATGACGTTATAACGTATTACGTTATATGGGACGACGATATAACGTATTACGTTATATGGAACGACGTTATACCGTATTACGTTATATGAGAAGACGTAATAACGTATTACGTATAATGGGATGACGTTATCACATAATACGTTATATTTTATGACGTCATAACGTAAATAGGTTATATGGTATGACGGTATACCGTATTACGTTGTATGGGATGACGTTATAACGTATTACGTTATATGGGTTGACGTTATAACGTATTACGTTATATGGTATGACGTTATACCGTATTACGTTATATGGAACGACGTTATACCGTATTACGTTATATGGGACGACGTTATAACGTATTACGTTATATGGAACGACGTTATACAGTATTACGTTATATGGGATGACGTTATAACGTATTACGTTATATGGGATGACATTATAACGTATTACGTTATTGGGACGACGCCATAACGTAAATAGGTTATATGCTATGACGGTATACCGTATTACGTTGTATGGGATGTCGTTATAACGTAATACGTTATATGGGATGACGTTATAACGTATTACGTTATATGGGACGACGTTATAACGCATTACGTTATATGGAACGACGTTATACCGTATTACGTTATATGGGATGACGTAATAACGTATTACGTAATATGGGATGACGTTATCACATAATACATTATATGGTATGACGTCATAATGTAAATAGGTTATATGGTATGACGGTAAACCGTATTACGTTATAAGGGATGACGTTATAACGTATTACGTTATATGGGATGACGTTATAACGTATTACGTTATATGGGACGACGTTATAACGTATTACGTTATATGGGATGACGCTATAACGAAATGGGTTATATGGTATGACGTTATAACGTAATAGGTTATATGGTATGACGTTATACGGTATTATGTTATATTGGATGACGTTATAACGTATTACGTTATATGGGATGACGTTATAACGTATTACGTTATATGGGATGACGTTATAACGTAATTCGATATATGGTAGGACGTTATAACGTATTACGTTATATGGTATGACGTTATAACGTATTACGTTGTATGGGATGACGCTATCACGTAATACGCTATATGGTATGCCGTTATAACGTAATACGTTATATGGTATGACGTCATAACGTAAATAGGTTATATGGTATGACGTTATACCGTATTACGTTATATGGGATGACGTTATAACGTATTACGTTATATGGGATGACGTTATAGCGTATTACGTTATATGGGACGACGTTATAACGTATTACGTTATATGGGATGACGCTATAACGAAATGGGTTATATGGTATGACGTTATAACGTAATAGGTTATATGGTATGACGTTATACGGTATTATGTTATATTGGATGACGTTATAACGTATTACGTTATATGGGATGACGTTATAACGTACTACGTTATATGGGATGACGTTATAACGTATTTCGATATATGGGAGGACGTTATAACGTATTACGTTATATGGTATGACGTTATAACGTACTACGTTGTATGGGATGACGCTATCACGTAATACGCTATATGGTATGCCATTATAACGTAATACGTTATATGGTATGACGTCATAATGTAAATAGGTTATATGGTATGACGGAATACCGTATTACGTTATATGGGATGACGTTATCACGTAATGCGCTATATGGTATGACGTTATAACGTAAATAGTTTATATGGTATGACGTTATAACGTAATAGGTTATATGGTATGACGTTATACCCTATTACGTTATATGGGATGACGTTATAACGTATTACGTTATATGGGATGACGTAGTAACGTATTACGTTAAATGGGATGACGTTGTAACGTATTACGTTATATGGGATGACGTTATAACGTATTACGTTATATGGGACGACGTTATAACGTATTACGTTATATGGGACGACGTTATAACGTATTACGTTATATGGGATGACGTTATCACGTAATACGCTATATGGTATGACGTTATAACGTAAATAGGATATATGGTATGACGTTATAACGTAATAGGTTATATGGTATGACGTTATACGCTATTACGTTATATGGGATGACGTTATAACGTATTACGTTATATGGGACGACGTTATAACGTATTACGTTATATGCAACGACGTTATACCGTATTACGTTATATGGTATGACGTTATAACGTATTACGTTGTATGGGATGACGCTATCACGTAATACGCTATATGGTATGCCGTTATAACGTAATACGTTATATTGTATGACGTTATAACGTAAATAGGTTATATGGTATGACGTTATACCGTATTACGTTATATGGGAAGACGTTATAACGTATTACGTTATATGGGACGACGTTATAACGTATTACGTTATATGGGATGACGCTATAACGAAATGGGTTATATGGTATGACGTTATAACGTAATAGGTTATATGGTATGACGTTATACGGTATTATGTTATATTGGATGACGTTATAACGTATTACGTTATATGGGATGACGTTATAACGTACTACGTTATATGGGATGACGTTATACCCTATTACGTTATATGGGATGACGTTATAACGTATTACGTTATATGGGATGACGGAATACCTTATTACGTTATATGGGATGACGTTATCACGTAATACGCTATATGGTATGACGTTATAACGTAAATAGGTTATATGGTATGACGTTATAACGTAATAGGTTATATGGTATGACGTTATACGCTATTACGTTATATGGGATGACGTTATGACGTATTACGTTATATGGGATGACGTTGTAACGTATTACGTTAAATGGGATGACGTTATCACGTAATACGCCATATGGTATGACGTTAAAACGTAAATAGGTTATATGGTATGACGTTATAACGTAATAGGTTATATGGTATGACGTTATACCCTATTACGTTATATGGGTTGACGTTATAACGTATTACGTTATATGGGATGACGTAATAACGTTTTGCGTTATATGGGATGACGTTATAACGTATTACGTTATATGGGACGACGATATAACGTATTACGTTATATGGAACGACGTTATACCGTATTACGTTATATGAGAAGACGTAATAACGTATTACGTATTATGGGATGACGTTATCACATAATACGTTATATTTTATGACGTCATAACGTAAATAGGTTATATGGTATGACGGTATACCGTATTACGTTGTATGGGATGACGTTATAACGTATTACGTTATATGGTTTGACGTTATAACGTATTACGTTATATGGTATGACGTTATACCGTATTACGTTATATGGAACGACGTTATACCGTATTACGTTATATGGGACGACGTTATAACGTATTACGTTATATGGAACGACGTTATACAGTATTACGTTATATGGGATGACGTTATAACGTATTACGTTATATGGGATGACATTATAACGTATTACGTTATTGGGACGACGTTATAACGTATTACGTTATATGGAACGACGTTATACCGTTTTACATTATATGGGATGACGTAATAACGTATTACGTAATATGGCATGACGTTATCACATAATACGTTATATGGTATGAAGCCATAACGTAAATAGGTTATATGCTATGACGGTATACCGTATTACGTTGTATGGGATGTCGTTATAACGTATTACGTTATATGGGATGACGTTATAACGTATTACGTTATATGGGATGACGTTATAGCGTATTACGTTATATGGGACGACGTTATAACGTATTACGTTATATGGGATGACGCTATAACGAAATGGGTTATATGGTATGACGTTATAACGTAATAGGTTATATGGTATGACGTTATACGGTATTATGTTATATTGGATGACGTTATAACGTATTACGTTATATGGGATGACGCTATAACGAAATGGGTTATATGGTATGACGTTATAACGTAATAGGTTATATGGTATGACGTTATACGGTATTATGTTATATTGGATGACGTTATAACGTATTACGTTATATGGGATGACGTTATAACGTACTACGTTATATGGAATGACGTTATAACGTATTTCGATATATGGGAGGACGTTATAACGTATTACGTTATATGGTATGACGTTATAACGTATTACGTTGTATGGGATGACGCTATCACGTAATACGCTATATGGTATGCCATTATAACGTAATACGTTATATGGTATGACGTCATAATGTAAATAGGTTATATGGTATGACGGAATACCGTATTACGTTATATGGGATGACGTTATCACGTAATGCGCTATATGGTATGACGTTATAACGTAAATAGGTTATATGGTATGACGTTATAACGTAATAGGTTATATGGTATGACGTTATACGCTATTACGTTATATGGGATGACGTTATAACGTATTACGTTATATGGGATGACGTTGTAACGTATTACGTTAAATGGGATGACGTTATCACGTAATACGCTATATGGTATGACGTTGAAACGTAAATAGGTTATATGGTATGACGTTATAACGTAATAGGTTATATGGTATGACGTTATACCCTATTACGTTATATGGGATGACGTTATAACGTATTACGTTATATGGGATGACGTAGTAACGTATTACGTTAAATGGGATGACGTTGTAACGTATTACGTTATATGGGATGACGTTATAACGTATTACGTTATATGGGACGACGTTATAACGTATTACGTTATATGGGACGACGTTATAACGTATTACGTTATATGGGATGACGTTATCACGTAATACGCTATATGGTATGACGTTATAACGTAAATAGGATATATGGTATGACGTTATAACGTAATAGGTTATATGGTATGACGTTATACGCTATTACGTTATATGGGATGACGTTATAACGTATTACGTTATATGGGATGACGTTGTAACGTATTACGTTAAATGGGACGACGTTATAACATATTACGTTATATGGGATGACGTAATAACGTATTGCGTTATATGGGATGACGTTATAACGTATTACGTTATATGGGACGACGTTATAACGTATTACGTTATATGGAACGACGTTATACCGTATTACGTTATATGAGATGACGTAATAACGTATTACGTATTATGGGATGACGTTATCACATAATACGTTATATGGTATGACGTCATAACGTAAATAGGTTATATGGTATGACGGTATACCGTATTACGTTGTATGGGATGACGTTATAACGTATTACGTTATATGGGTTGACGTTATAACGTATTACGTTATATGGTATGACGTTATACCGTATTACGTTATATGGAACGACGTTATACCGTATTACGTTATATGGGACGACGTTATAACGTATTACGTTATATGGAACGACGTTATACCGTATTACTTTATATGAGATGACGTAATAACGTATTACGTTATATGGGATGACGTTGTAACGTATTACGTTAAATGGGACGACGTTATAACGTATTACGTTATATGGGATGACGTAATAACGTATTGCGTTATATGGGATGACGTTATCACATAATACGTTATATGGTATGACGTCATAACGTAATAGGTTATATGGTATGACGTTATACCGTATTACGTTGTATGGGACGACGTTATCACGTAATACGTTATATGGTATGACGTTATAACGTAAATAGGTTATATGGTATGACGTTATAACGTATTACGTTATATGGGATTACGTTATAACGTATTACGTTATATGGGATGACGTTATAACGTATTACGTTATATGGGATGACATTATAACGTATTACGTTATTGGGACGACGTTATAACGTATTACGTTATATGGAACGACGTTATACCGTTTTACATTATATGGGATGACGTAATAACGTATTACGTAATATGGCATGACGTTATCACATAATACGTTATATGGTATGACGCCATAACGTAAATAGGTTATATGCTATGACGGTATACCGTATTACGTTGTATGGGATGTCGTTATAACGTATTACGTTATATGGGATGACGTTATAACGTATTACGTTATATGGGATGACGTTATAGCGTATTACGTTATATGGGACGACGTTATAACGTATTACGTTATATGGGATGACGCTATAACGAAATGGGTTATATGGTATGACGTTATAACGTAATAGGTTATATGGTATGACGTTATACGGTATTATGTTATATTGGATGACGTTATAACGTATTACGTTATATGGGATGACGCTATAACGAAATGGGTTATATGGTATGACGTTATAACGTATTACGTTATATGGGATGACGTTATAACGTATTACGTTATATGGGACGACGATATAACGTATTACGTTATATGGAACGACGTTATACCGTATTACGTTATATGAGAAGACGTAATAACGTATTACGTATAATGGGATGACGTTATCACATAATACGTTATATTTTATGACGTCATAACGTAAATAGGTTATATGGTATGACGGTATACCGTATTACGTTGTATGGGATGACGTTATAACGTATTACGTTATATGGGATGACGTTATAACGTATTACGTTATATGGGATGACGGAATACCTTATTACGTTATATGGGATGACGTTATCACGTAATACGCTATATGGTATGACGTTATAACGTAAATAGGTTATATGGTATGACGTTATAACGTAATAGGTTATATGGTATGACGTTATACGCTATTACGTTATATGGGATGACGTTATGACGTATTACGTTATATGGGATGACGTTGCAACGTATTACGTTAAATGGGATGACGTTATCACGTAATACGCTATATGGTATGACGTTAAAGCGTAAATAGGTTATATGGTATGACGTTATAACGTAATAGGTTATATGGTATGACGTTATACCCTATTACGTTATATGGGATGACGTTATAACGTATTACGTTATATGGGATGACGTAATAACGTATTGCGTTATATGGGATGACGTTATAACGTATTACGTTATATGGGACGACGATATAACGTATTACGTTATATGGAACGACGTTATACCGTATTACGTTATATGAGAAGACGTAATAACGTATTACGTATAATGGGATGACGTTATCACATAATACGTTATATTTTATGACGTCATAACGTAAATAGGTTATATGGTATGACGGTATACCGTATTACGTTGTATGGGATGACGTTATAACGTATTACGTTATATGGGTTGACGTTATAACGTATTACGTTATATGGTATGACGTTATACCGTATTACGTTATATGGAACGACGTTATACCGTATTACGTTATATGGGACGACGTTATAACGTATTACGTTATATGGAACGACGTTATACAGTATTACGTTATATGGGATGACGTTATAACGTATTACGTTATATGGGATGACATTATAACGTATTACGTTATTGGGACGACGCCATAACGTAAATAGGTTATATGCTATGACGGTATACCGTATTACGTTGTATGGGATGTCGTTATAACGTAATACGTTATATGGGATGACGTTATAACGTATTACGTTATATGGGACGACGTTATAACGCATTACGTTATATGGAACGACGTTATACCGTATTACGTTATATGGGATGACGTAATAACGTATTACGTAATATGGGATGACGTTATCACATAATACATTATATGGTATGACGTCATAATGTAAATAGGTTATATGGTATGACGGTAAACCGTATTACGTTATAAGGGATGACGTTATAACGTATTACGTTATATGGGATGACGTTATAACGTATTACGTTATATGGGACGACGTTATAACGTATTACGTTATATGGGATGACGCTATAACGAAATGGGTTATATGGTATGACGTTATAACGTAATAGGTTATATGGTATGACGTTATACGGTACTATGTTATATTGGATGACGTTATAACGTATTACGTTATATGGGATGACGTTATAACGTATTACGTTATATGGGATGACGTTATAACGTAATTCGATATATGGTAGGACGTTATAACGTATTACGTTATATGGTATGACGTTATAACGTATTACGTTGTATGGGATGACGCTATCACGTAATACGCTATATGGTATGCCGTTATAACGTAATACGTTATATGGTATGACGTCATAACGTAAATAGGTTATATGGTATGACGTTATACCGTATTACGTTATATGGGATGACGTTATAACGTATTACGTTATATGGGATGACGTTATAGCGTATTACGTTATATGGGACGACGTTATAACGTATTACGTTATATGGGATGACGCTATAACGAAATGGGTTATATGGTATGACGTTATAACGTAATAGGTTATATGGTATGACGTTATACGGTATTATGTTATATTGGATGACGTTATAACGTATTACGTTATATGGGATGACGTTATAACGTACTACGTTATATGGGATGACGTTATAACGTATTTCGATATATGGGAGGACGTTATAACGTATTACGTTATATGGTATGACGTTATAACGTATTACGTTGTATGGGATGACGCTATCACGTAATACGCTATATGGTATGCCATTATAACGTAATACGTTATATGGTATGACGTCATAATGTAAATAGGTTATATGGTATGACGGAATACCGTATTACGTTATATGGGATGACGTTATCACGTAATGCGCTATATGGTATGACGTTATAACGTAAATAGTTTATATGGTATGACGTTATAACGTAATAGGTTATATGGTATGACGTTATACCCTATTACGTTATATGGGATGACGTTATAACGTATTACGTTATATGGGATGACGTAGTAACGTATTACGTTAAATGGGATGACGTTGTAACGTATTACGTTATATGGGATGACGTTATAACGTATTACGTTATATGGGACGACGTTATAACGTATTACGTTATATGGGACGACGTTATAACGTATTACGTTATATGGGATGACGTTATCACGTAATACGCTATATGGTATGACGTTATAACGTAAATAGGATATATGGTATGATGTTATAACGTAATAGGTTATATGGTATGACGTTATACGCTATTACGTTATATGGGATGACGTTATAACGTATTACGTTATATGGGACGACGTTATAACGTATTACGTTATATGCAACGACGTTATACCGTATTACGTTATATGGTATGACGTTATAACGTATTACGTTGTATGGGATGACGCTATCACGTAATACGCTATATGGTATGCCGTTATAACGTAATACGTTATATTGTATGACGTTATAACGTAAATAGGTTATATGGTATGACGTTATACCGTATTACGTTATATGGGAAGACGTTATAACGTATTACGTTATATGGGACGACGTTATAACGTATTACGTTATATGGGATGACGCTATAACGAAATGGGTTATATGGTATGACGTTATAACGTAATAGGTTATATGGTATGACGTTATACGGTATTATGTTATATTGGATGACGTTATAACGTATTACGTTATATGGGATGACGTTATAACGTACTACGTTATATGGGATGACGTTATACCCTATTACGTTATATGGGATGACGTTATAACGTATTACGTTATATGGGATGACGGAATACCTTATTACGTTATATGGGATGACGTTATCACGTAATACGCTATATGGTATGACGTTATAACGTAAATAGGTTATATGGTATGACGTTATAACGTAATAGGTTATATGGTATGACGTTATACGCTATTACGTTATATGGGATGACGTTATGACGTATTACGTTATATGGGATGACGTTGTAACGTATTACGTTAAATGGGATGACGTTATCACGTAATACGCCATATGGTATGACGTTAAAACGTAAATAGGTTATATGGTATGACGTTATAACGTAATAGGTTATATGGTATGACGTTATACCCTATTACGTTATATGGGTTGACGTTATAACGTATTACGTTATATGGGATGACGTAATAACGTTTTGCGTTATATGGGATGACGTTATAACGTATTACGTTATATGGGACGACGATATAACGTATTACGTTATATGGAACGACGTTATACCGTATTACGTTATATGAGAAGACGTAATAACGTATTACGTATTATGGGATGACGTTATCACATAATACGTTATATTTTATGACGTCATAACGTAAATAGGTTATATGGTATGACGGTATACCGTATTACGTTGTATGGGATGACGTTATAACGTATTACGTTATATGGTTTGACGTTATAACGTATTACGTTATATGGTATGACGTTATACCGTATTACGTTATATGGAACGACGTTATACCGCATTACGTTATATGGGACGACGTTATAACGTATTACGTTATATGGAACGACGTTATACAGTATTACGTTATATGGGATGACGTTATAACGTATTACGTTATATGGGATGACATTATAACGTATTACGTTATTGGGACGACGTTATAACGTATTACGTTATATGGAACGACGTTATACCGTTTTACATTATATGGGATGACGTAATAACGTATTACGTAATATGGCATGACGTTATCACATAATACGTTATATGGTATGACGCCATAACGTAAATAGGTTATATGCTATGACGGTATACCGTATTACGTTGTATGGGATGTCGTTATAACGTATTACGTTATATGGGATGACGTTATAACGTATTACGTTATATGGGATGACGTTATAGCGTATTACGTTATATGGGACGACGTTATAACGTATTACGTTATATGGGATGACGCTATAACGAAATGGGTTATATGGTATGACGTTATAACGTAATAGGTTATATGGTATGACGTTATACGGTATTATGTTATATTGGATGACGTTATAACGTATTACGTTATATGGGATGACGCTATAACGAAATGGGTTATATGGTATGACGTTATAACGTAATAGGTTATATGGTATGACGTTATACGGTATTATGTTATATTGGATGACGTTATAACGTATTACGTTATATGGGATGACGTTATAACGTACTACGTTATATGGAATGACGTTATAACGTATTTCGATATATGGGAGGACGTTATAACGTATTACGTTATATGGTATGACGTTATAACGTATTACGTTGTATGGGATGACGCTATCACGTAATACGCTATATGGTATGCCATTATAACGTAATACGTTATATGGTATGACGTCATAATGTAAATAGGTTATATGGTATGACGGAATACCGTATTACGTTATATGGGATGACGTTATCACGTAATGCGCTATATGGTATGACGTTATAACGTAAATAGGTTATATGGTATGACGTTATAACGTAATAGGTTATATGGTATGACGTTATACGCTATTACGTTATATGGGATGACGTTATAACGTATTACGTTATATGGGATGACGTTGTAACGTATTACGTTAAATGGGATGACGTTATCACGTAATACGCTATATGGTATGACGTTAAAACGTAAATAGGTTATATGGTATGACGTTATAACGTAATAGGTTATATGGTATGACGTTATACCCTATTACGTTATATGGGATGACGTTATAACGTATTACGTTATATGGGATGACGTAGTAACGTATTACGTTAAATGGGATGACGTTGTAACGTATTACGTTATATGGGATGACGTTATAACGTATTACGTTATATGGGACGACGTTATAACGTATTACGTTATATGGGACGACGTTATAACGTATTACGTTATATGGGATGACGTTATCACGTAATACGCTATATGGTATGACGTTATAACGTAAATAGGATATATGGTATGACGTTATAACGTAATAGGTTATATGGTATGACGTTATACGCTATTACGTTATATGGGATGACGTTATAACGTATTACGTTATATGGGATGACGTTGTAACGTATTACGTTAAATGGGACGACGTTATAACATATTACGTTATATGGGATGACGTAATAACGTATTGCGTTATATGGGATGACGTTATAACGTATTACGTTATATGGGACGACGTTATAACGTATTACGTTATATGGAACGACGTTATACCGTATTACGTTATATGAGATGACGTAATAACGTATTACGTATTATGGGATGACGTTATCACATAATACGTTATATGGTATGACGTCATAACGTAAATAGGTTATATGGTATGACGGTATACGGTATTACGTTGTATGGGATGACGTTATAACGTATTACGTTATATGGGTTGACGTTATAACGTATTACGTTATATGGTATGACGTTATACCGTATTACGTTATATGGAACGACGTTATACCGTATTACGTTATATGGGACGACGTTATAACGTATTACGTTATATGGAACGACGTTATACCGTATTACTTTATATGAGATGACGTAATAACGTATTACGTTATATGGGATGACGTTGTAACGTATTACGTTAAATGGGACGACGTTATAACGTATTACGTTATATGGGATGACGTAATAACGTATTGCGTTATATGGGATGACGTTATCACATAATACGTTATATGGTATGACGTCATAACGTAATAGGTTATATGGTATGACGTTATACCGTATTACGTTGTATGGGACGACGTTATCACGTAATACGTTATATGGGATGACGTAATAACGTATTACGTTATATGGGATGACGTTATCACGTAATACGTTATATGGTATGACGTTATAACGTAAATAGGTTATATGGTATGACGTTATAACGTATTACGTTATATGGGATTACGTTATAACGTATTACGTTATATGGGATGACGTTATAACGTATTACGTTATATGGGATGACATTATAACGTATTACGTTATTGGGACGACGTTATAACGTATTACGTTATATGGAACGACGTTATACCGTTTTACATTATATGGGATGACGTAATAACGTATTACGTAATATGGCATGACGTTATCACATAATACGTTATATGGTATGACGCCATAACGTAAATAGGTTATATGCTATGACGGTATACCGTATTACGTTGTATGGGATGTCGTTATAACGTATTACGTTATATGGGATGACGTTATAACGTATTACGTTATATGGGATGACGTTATAGCGTATTACGTTATATGGGACGACGTTATAACGTATTACGTTATATGGGATGACGCTATAACGAAATGGGTTATATGGTATGACGTTATAACGTAATAGGTTATATGGTATGACGTTATACGGTATTATGTTATATTGGATGACGTTATAACGTATTACGTTATATGGGATGACGCTATAACGAAATGGGTTATATGGTATGACGTTATAACGTATTACGTTATATGGGATGACGTTATAACGTATTACGTTATATGGGACGACGATATAACGTATTACGTTATATGGAACGACGTTATACCGTATTACGTTATATGGGATGACGTTGTAACGTATTACGTTAAATGGGATGACGTTGTAACGTATTACGTTAAATGGGACGACGTTATAACGTATTACGTTATATGGGATGACGTAGTAACGTATTGCGTTATATGGGATGACGTTATCACATAATACGTTATATGGTATGACGTCATAACGTAATAGGTTATATGGTATGACGTTATAACGTATTACGTTATATGGGATGACGTTATAACGTATTACGTTATATGGGACGACGATATAACGTATTACGTTATATGGAACGACGTTATACCGTATTACGTTATATGGGATGACGTTGTAACGTATTACGTTAAATGGGATGACGTTGTAACGTATTACGTTAAATGGGACGACGTTATAACGTATTACGTTATATGGGATGACGTAATAACGTATTACGTTATATGGGAAGACGTTATCACGTAATACGTTATATGGTATGACGTTATAACGGAAATAGGTTATATGGTATGACGTAATACCGTATTACGTTATATGGGATGACGTTATAACGTAATACGTTATATGGGATGACGTTATAACGTATTACGTTATATGGGACGACGTTATAACGTATTACGTTATATGGAACGACGTTATACCATATTACGTTATATGGGATGTCGTAATAACGTATTACGTAATATGGGATGACGTTATCACATAATACGTTATATGGTATGACGTTATAACGTAAATAGGTTATATGGTATGACGTTATACCATATTACGTTATATGGGATGACGTTATAACGTATTACGTTATATGGGACGACGTTATAACGTATTACGTTATATGGGACGACGTTATAACGTATTACGTTATATGGAACGACGTTATAGCGTATTACGTGATATGGGATGTCGTAATAACGTATTACGTAATATGGGATGACGTTATCACATAATACGTTATATGGTATGACGTCATAATGTAAATAGGTTATATGGTATTACGGTATACCGTATTACGTTATATGGGATGACGTTATAACGTATTACGTTATATGGGATGACGTTATAACGTATTACGTTATATGGAACGACGTTATAACGTATTACGTTATATGGGATGACGTTATCACGTAATACGCTATATGGTATGACGTTAAAACGTAAATAGGTTATATGGTATGACGTTATAACGTATTACGTTATATGGGATGACGTTATAACGTATTACGTTATATGGGACGACGTTATAACGTATTACGTTATATGGGATGACGTTATCACGTAATACGTTATATGGGATGACGTTATAACGTATTACGTTATATGGGACGACGTTATAACGTATTACGTTATATGGAACGACGTTATACAGTATTACGTTATATGGGATGACGTTATAACGTATTACGTTATATGGGATGACGTTATAACGTGTTACGTTATTGGGACAACGTTATAACGTATTACGTTATATGGAACGACGTTATACCGTTTTACATTATATGGGATGACGTAATAACGTATTACGTAATATGGCATGACGTTATCACATAATACGTTATATGGTATGACGCCATAACGCAAATAGGTTATATGCTATGACGGAATACCGTATTACGTTGTATGGGATGACGTTATAACGTATTACGTTATATGGGACGACGTTATAACGTATTACGTTATATGGAACGACGTTATACCGTATTACGTCATATGGGATGACGTAATAACGTATTACGTAATATGGGATGACGTTATCACATAATACGTTATATGGTATGACGTCATAATGTAAATAGGTTATATGGTATGACGTTATACGGTATTATGTTATATTGGATGACGTTATAACGTATTACGTTATATGGGATGACGTTATAACGTATTTCGATATATGGGAGGACGTTATAACGTATTACGTTATATGGTATGACGTTATAACGTATTACGTTATATGGTATGACGTTATAACGTACATAGGTTATATGGTATGACGTTATACCGTATTACGTTATATGGGATGACGTTATAACGTATTACGTTATATGGGATGACGTTATAACGTATTACGTTATATGGGACGACGTTATAACGTATTACGTTATATGGAACGACGTTATACCGTATTACGTTATATGGGATGACGTAATAACGTATTACGTAATATGGGATGACGTTATCACATAACACGTTATATGGTATGACGTCATAATGTAAATAGGTTATATGGTATGACGGTATACCGTATTACGTTATATGGGATGATGTTATAACGTATAACGTTATATGGGATGACGTTATAACGTATTACGTTATATGGGACGACGTTATAACGTATTACGTTATATGGGATGACGTTATCACGTAATACGCTATTTGGTATGACGTTAAAACGTAAATAGGTTATATGGTATGACGTTATAACGTATTACGTTATATGGGATGACGTTATAACGTATTACGTTATATGGGACGACGTTATAACGTATTACGTTATATGGGATGACGTTATCACGTAATACGTTATATGGGATGACGTTATAACGTATTACGTTATATGGGACGACGTTATAACGTATTACGTTATATGGGACGACGTTATACAGTATTACGTTATATGGGATGACGTTATAACGTATTACGTTATATGGGATGACGTTATAACGTATTACGTTATTGGGACGACGTTATAACGTATTACGTTATATGGAACGACGTTATACCGTTTTACATTATATGGGATGACGTAATAACGTATTACGTAATATGGCATGACGTTATCACATAATACGTTATATGGTATGACGCCATAACGCAAATAGGTTATATGCTATGACGGTATACCGTATTACGTTGTATGGGATGACGTTATAACGTATTACGTTATATGGGACGACGTTATAGCGTATTACGTTATATGGAACGACGTTATACCGTATTACGTCATATGGGATGACGTAATAACGTATTACGTAATATGGGATGACGTTATCACATAATACGTTATATGGTATGACGTCATAATGTAAATAGGTTATATGGTATGACGTTATACGGTATTATGTTATATTGGATGACGTTATAACGTATTACGTTATATGGGATGACGTTATAACGTATTTCGATATATGGGAGGACGTTATAACGTATTACGTTATATGGTATGACGTTATAACGTATTACGTTATATGGTATGACGTTATAACGTACATAGGTTATATGGTATGACGTTATACCGTATTACGTTATATGGGATGATGTTATAACGTATTACGTTATATGGGATGACGTTATAACGTATTACGTTATATGGGACGACGTTATAACGTATTACGTTATATGGAACGACGTTATAACGTATTACGTTATATGGGATGACGTAATAACGTATTACGTAATATGGGATGACGTTATCACATAACACGTTATATGGTATGACGTCATAATGTAAATAGGTTATATGGTATGACGGTATACCGTATTACGTTATATGGGATGATGTTATAACGTATAACGTTATATGGGATGACGTTATAACGTATTACGTTATATGGGACGACGTTATAACGTATTACGTTATATGGGATGACGTTATCACGTAATACGCTATATGGTATGACGTTATAACGTAAATAGGTTATATGGTATGACGTTATAACGTAATAGGTTATATGGTATGACGTTATACGCTATTACGTTATATGGGATGACGTTATAACGTATTACGTTATATGCGATGACGTTGTAACGTATTACGTTAAATGGGATGACGTTGTAACGTATTACGTTAAATGGGACGGCGTTATAACGTATTACGTTATATGGGATGACGTAATAACGTATTACGTTAGATGGGATGACGTTATCACGTAATGCGTTATATGGTATGACGTTATAACGTAAATAGGTTATATGGTATGACGTTATACCGTATTACGTTATATGGGATTACGTTATAACGTATTACGTTATGTGGGATGACGTTATAACGTATTACGTTATATGGGACGACGTTATAACGTATTACGTTATATGGAACGACGTTATAACGTAAATATATTATATGGTATGACGTTATACCGTATTACGTTATATGGGATGACGTTATAACGTATTACGTTATATGGGATGACGTTATAACGTATTACGTTATATGGGACGACGTTATAACGTATTACGTTATATGGAACGACGTTATACCGTATTACGTTATATGGGATGTCGTAATAACGTATTACGTAATATGGGATGACGTTATCACATAATACGATATATGGTATGACGTCATAATGTAAATAGGTTATATGGTATGACTGTATACCGTATTACGTTATATGGGATGACGTTATAACGTATTACGTTATATGGGATGACGTTATAACGTATTACGTTATATGGGATGACGTTATAACGTATTACGTTATATGGGATGACGTTGTCACGTAATACGCTATATGGTATGACGTTAAAACGTAAATAGGTTATATGATATGACGTTATAACGTATTACGTTATATGGGATGACGTTATAACGTATTACGTTATATGGGACGACGTTATAACTTATTACGTTATATGGGATGACGTAGTAACGTATTACGTTAAATGGGATGACGTTGTAACGTATTACGTTATATGGGATGACGTTATAACGTATTACGTTATATGGGACGACGTTATAACGTATTACGTTATATGGGACGACGTTATAACGTATTACGTTATATGGGACGACGTTATACCGTATTAAGTTATATGGGATGACGTTGTAACGTATTACGTTAAATGGGATGATGTTGTAACGTATTACGTTATATGGTATGGCGTTATAACGTAAATAGGTTATATGGTATGACGTTATACCGTATTACGTTATATGGTATGACGTTATAACGTAAATAGGTTATATGGTATGACGTTATACCGTATTACGTTATATGGGATGACGTTATAACGTATTACGTTATATGGGATGACGTTATAACGTATTACGTTATATGGGACGACGTTATAACGTATTACGTTATATGGAACGACGTTATACAGTATTACGTTATATGGGATGACGTTATAACGTATTACGTTATATGGGATGACGTTGTAACGTATTACGTTATATGGGATGACGTTATAACGTATTACGTTATATGGGACGACGTTATAACGTATTACGTTATATGGGACGACGTTATAACGTATTACGTTATATGGGACGACGTTATACCGTATTAAGTTATATGGGATGACGTCGTAACGTATTACGTTAAATGGGATGATGTTGTAACGTATTACGTTATATGGTATGGCGTTATAACGTAAATAGGTTATATGGTATGACGTTATACCTTATTACGTTATATGGTATGACGTCATAATGTAAATAGGTTATATGGTATGACGGTATACCGTATTACGTTATATGGGATGATGTTATAACGTATAACGTTATATGGGATGACGTTGTAACGTATTACGTTAAATGGGATGACGTTATCACGTAATACGCTATATGGTATGACGTTAAAACGTAAATAGGTTATATGGTATGACGTTATAACGTAATAGGTTATATGGTATGACGTTATACCCTATTACGTTATATGGGATGACGTTATAACGTATTACGTTATATGGGATGACGTAGTAACGTATTACGTTAAATGGGATGACGTTGTAACGTATTACGTTATATGGGATGACGTTATAACGTATTACGTTATATGGGACGACGTTATAACGTATTACGTTATATGGGACGACGTTATAACGTATTACGCTATATGGTATGACGTTATAACGTAAATAGGTTATATGGTATGACGTTATAACGTAATAGGTTATATGGTATGACGTTATACGCTATTACGTTATATGGGATGACGTTATAACGTATTACGTTATATGGGATGACGTTGTAACGTATTACGTTAAATGGGATGACGTTATAACGTATTACGTTATATGGAACGACGTTATACCGTATTACGTCATATGGAATGACGTAATAACGTATTACGTAATATGGGATGACGTTATCACATAATACGTTATATGGTATGACGTCATAATGTAAATAGGTTATATGGTATGACGTTATACGGTATTATGTTATATTGGATGACGTTATAACGTATTACGTTATATGGGATGACGTTATAACGTATTTCGATATATGGGAGGACGTTATAACGTATTACGTTATATGGTATGACGTTATAACGTATTACGTTATATGGTATGACGTTATAACGTACATAGGTTATATGGTATGACGTTATACCGTATTACGTTATATGGGATGATGTTATAACGTATTACGTTATATGGGATGACGTTATAACGTATTACGTTATATGGGACGACGTTATAACGTATTACGTTATATGGAACGACGTTATACCGTATTACGTTATATGGGATGACGTTATAACGTATTTCGATATATGGGAGGACGTTATAACGTATTACGTTATATGGGATGACGTTATAACGTATTACGTTATATGCGATGACGTTGTAACGTATTACGTTAAATGGGATGACGTTGTAACGTATTACGTTAAATGGGACGGCGTTATAACGTATTACGTTACATGGGATGACGTAATAACGTATTACGTTAGATGGGATGACGTTATCACGTAATGCGTTATATGGTATGACGTTATAACGTAAATAGGTTATATGGTATGACGTTATACCGTATTACGTTATATGGGATTACGTTATAACGTATTACCTTATATGGGATGACGTTATAACGTATTACGTTATGTGGGACGACGTTATAACGTATTACGTTATATGGAACGACGTTATAACGTAAATAGGTTATATGGTATGACGTTATACCGTATTACGTTTTATGGGATGACGTTATAACGTATTACGTTATATGGGATGACGTTATAACGTATTACGTTATATGGGACGACGTTATAACGTATTACGTTATATGGAACGACGTTATACCGTATTACGTCATATGGGATGACGTAATAACGTATTACGTAATATGGGATGACGTTATCACATAATACGTTATATTGTATGACGTCATAATGTAAATATGTTATATGGTATGACGGTATACCGTATTACGTTATAATGGATGACGTTATAACGTATTACGTTATATGGGATGACGTTATAAGGTATTACGTTATATGGGACGACGTTATAACGTATTACGTTATATGGGATGACGCTATAACGAAATGGGTTATATGGTATGACGTTATAATGTAATAGGTTATATGGTATGACGTTATACGGTATTATCTTATATTGGATGACGTTATAACGTATTACGTTATATGGGATGACGTTATAACGTATTTCGATATATGGGAGGACGTTATAACGTATTACGTCATATGGTATGACGTTATAACGTATTACGTTATATGGGATTACGTTATCACGTAATACGCTATATGGTATGCCGTTATAACGTAATACGTTATATGGTATGACGTTATAACGTACATAGCTTATATGGTATGAGGGTATACCGTATTACGTTATATGGGATGATGTTATAACGTATAACGTTATATGGGATGACGTTATAACGTATTACGTTATATGGGACGACGTTATAACGTATTACGTTATATGGGATGACGTTATCACGTAATACGCTATATGGTATGACGTTATAACGTAAATAGGTTATATGGTATGACGTTATAACGTAATAGGTTATATGGTATGACGTTATACGCTATTACGTTATATGGGATGACGTTATAACTTATTACGTTATATGCGATGACGTTGTAACGTATTACGTTAAATGGGATGACGTTGTAACGTATTACGTTAAATGGGACGGCGTTATAACGTATTACGTTATATGGGATGACGTAATAACGTATTACGTTAGATGGGATGACGTTATCACGTAATGCGTTATATGGTATGACGTTATAACGTAAATAGGTTATATGGTATGACGTTATACCGTATTACGTTATATGGGATTACGTTATAACGTATTACGTTATGTGGGATGACGTTATAACGTATTACGTTATATGGGACGACGTTATAACGTATTACGTTATATGGAACGACGTTATAACGTAAATATATTATATGGTATGACGTTATACCGTATTACGTTATATGGGATGACGTTATAACGTATTACGTTATATGGGATGACGTTATAACGTATTACGTTATATTTGACGACGTTATAACGTATTACGTTATATGGAACGACGTTATACCGTATTACGTTATATGGGATGTCGTAATAACGTATTACGTAATATGGGATGACGTTATCACATAATACGATATATGGTATGACGTCATAATGTAAATAGGTTATATGGTATGACTGTATACCGTATTACGTTATATGGGATGACGTTATAACGTATTACGTTATATGGGATGACGTTATAACGTATTACGTTATATGGGATGACGTTATAACGTATTACGTTATATGGGATGACGTTGTCACGTAATACGCTATATGGTATGACGTTAAAACGTAAATAGGTTATATGATATGACGTTATAACGTATTACGTTATATGGGATGACGTTATAACGTATTACGTTATATGGGACGACGTTATAACTTATTACGTTATATGGGATGACGTAGTAACGTATTACGTTAAATGGGATGACGTTGTAACGTATTACGTTATATGGGATGACGTTATAACGTATTACGTTATATGGGACGACGTTATAACGTATTACGTTATATGGGACGACGTTATAACGTATTACGTTATATGGGACGACGTTATACCGTATTAAGTTATATGGGATGACGTTGTAACGTATTACGTTAAATGGGATGATGTTGTAACGTATTACGTTATATGGTATGGCGTTATAACGTAAATAGGTTATATGGTATGACGTTATACCGTATTACGTTATATGGTATGACGTTATAACGTAAATAGGTTATATGGTATGACGTTATACCGTATTACGTTATATGGGATGACGTTATAACGTATTACGTTATATGGGATGACGTTATAACGTATTACGTTATATGGGACGACGTTATAACGTATTACGTTATATGGAACGACGTTATACAGTATTACGTTATATGGGATGACGTTATAACGTATTATGTTATATGGGATGACGTTGTAACGTATTACGTTATATGGGATGACGTTATAACGTATTACGTTATATGGGACGACGTTATAACGTATTACGTTATATGGGACGACGTTATAACGTATTACGTTATATGGGACGACGTTATACCGTATTAAGTTATATGGGATGACGTCGTAACGTATTACGTTAAATGGGATGATGTTGTAACGTATTACGTTATATGGTATGGCGTTATAACGTAAATAGGTTATATGGTATGACGTTATACCTTATTACGTTATATGGTATGACGTCATAATGTAAATAGGTTATATGGTATGACGGTATACCGTATTACGTTATATGGGATGATGTTATAACGTATAACGTTATATGGGATGACGTTGTAACGTATTACGTTAAATGGGATGACGTTATCACGTAATACGCTATATGGTATGACGTTAAAACGTAAATAGGTTATATGGTATGACGTTATAACGTAATAGGTTATATGGTATGACGTTATACCCTATTACGTTATATGGGATGACGTTATAACGTATTACGTTATATGGGATGACGTAGTAACGTATTACGTTAAATGGGATGACGTTGTAACGTATTACGTTATATGGGATGACGTTATAACGTATTACGTTATATGGGACGACGTTATAACGTATTACGTTATATGGGACGACGTTATAACGTATTACGCTATATGGTATGACGTTATAACGTAAATAGGTTATATGGTATGACGTTATAACGTAATAGGTTATATGGTATGACGTTATACGCTATTACGTTATATGGGATGACGTTATAACGTATTACGTTATATGGGATGACGTTGTAACGTATTACGTTAAATGGGATGACGTTATCACGTATTACGCTATATGGTATGACGTTAAAACGTAAATAGGTTATATGGTATGACGTTATAACGTAATAGGTTATATGGTATGACGTTATACCCTATTACGTTATATGGGATGACGTTATAACGTATTACGTTATATGGGATGACGTAATAACGTATTGCGTTATATGGGATGATGTTATAACGTATTACGTTATATGGGACGACGATATAACGTATTACGTTATATGGAACGACGTTATACCGTATTACGTTATATGAGAAGACGTAATAACGTATTACGTATTATGGGATGACGTTATCACATAATACGTTATATGGTATGACGTCATAACGTAAATAGGTTATATGGTATGACGGTATACCGTATTACGTTGTATGGGATGACGTTATAACGTATTACGTTATATGGGATGACGTTATAACGTATTTCGATATATGGGAGGACGTTATAACGTATTACGTCATATGGTATGACGTTATAACGTATTACGTTATATGGGATGACGTTATAACGTATTACGTTATATGGGATGACGTTATAACGTATTACGTTATATGGGACGACGTTATAACGTATTACGTTATATGGAACGACGCTATACCGTATTACGTTATATGGAATGACGTAATAACGTATTACGTAATATGGGATGACGTTATCACATAACACGTTATATGGTATGACGTCATAATGTAAATAGGTTATATGGTATGAGGGTATACCGTATTACGTTATATGGGATGATGTTATAACGTATAACGTTATATGGGATGACGTCATAACGTATTACGTTATATGGGACGACGTTATAACGTATTACGTTATATGGGATGACGTTATCACGTAATACGCTATATGGTATGACGTTATAACGTAAATAGGTTATATGGTATGACGTTATAACGTAATAGGTTATATGGTATGACGTTATACGCTATTACGTTATATGGGATTACGTTATAACGTATTACGTTATGTGGGATGACGTTATAACGTATTACGTTATATGGGACGACGTTATAACGTATTACGTTATATGGAACGACGTTATAACGTAAATAGGTTATATGGTATGACGTTATACCGTATTACGTTATATGGGATGACGTTATAACGTATTACGTTATATGGGATGACGTTATAACGTATTACGTTATATGGGACGACGTTATAACGTAAATAGGTTATATGGTATGACGTTATACCGTATTACGTTATATGGGATGACGTTATAACGTATTACGTTATATGGGATGACGTTATAACGTATTACGTTATATGGGACGACGTTATAACGTATTACGTTATATGGGATGACGTAGTAACGTATTACGTTAAATGGGATGACGTTGTAACGTATTACGTTATATGGGATGACGTTATAACGTATTACGTTATATGGGACGACGTTATAACGTATTACGTTATATGGGACGACGTTATAACGTATTACGTTAAATGGGATGATGTTGTAACGTATTACGTTATATGGTATGGCGTTATAACGTAAATAGGTTATATGGTATGACGTTATACCGTATTACGTTATATGGTATGACGTTATAACGTAAATAGGTTATATGGTATGACGTTATACCGTATTACGTTATATGGGATGACGTTATAACGTATTACGTTATATGGGATGACGTTATAACGTATTACGTTATATGGGACGACGTTATAACGTATTACGTTATATGGAACGACGTTATATAGTATTACGTTATATGGGATGACGTTATAACGTATTACGTTATATGGGATGACGTTGTAACGTATTACGTTATATGGGATGACGTTATAACGTATTACGTTATATGGGACGACGTTATAACGTATTACGTTACATGGGACGACGTTATAACGTATTACGTTATATGGGACGACGTTATACCGTATTAAGTTATATGGGATGACGTTGTAACGTATTACGTTAAATGGGATGATGTTGTAACGTATTACGTTATATGGTATGGCGTTATAACGTAAATAGGTTATATGGTATGACGTTATACCGTATTACGTTATATGGTATGACGTCATAATGTAAATAGGTTATATGGTATGACGGTATGCCGTATTACGTTATATGGGATGATGTTGTAACGTATAACGTTATATGGGATGACGTTGTAACGTATTACGTTAAATGGGATGACGTTATCACGTAATACGCTATATGGTATGAAGTTAAAACGTAAATAGGTTATATGGTATGACGTTATAACGTAATAGGTTATATAGTATGACGTTATACCCTATTACGTTATATGGGATGACGTTATAACGTATTACGATATATGGGATGACGTAGTAACGTATTACGTTAAATGGGAGGAACGTTGTAACGTATTACGTTATATGGGATGACGTTATAACGTATTACGTTATATGGGACGACGTTATAACGTATTACGTTATATGGGACGACGTTATAACGTATTACGTTATATGGGATGACGTTATCACGTAATACGCTATATGGTATGACGTTATAACGTAAATAGGATATATGGTATGACGTTATAACGTAATAGGTTATATGGTATGACGTTATACGCTATTACGTTATATGGGATGACGTTATAACGTATTACGTTATATGGGACGACGTTATAACGTATTACGTTATATGGAACGACGTTATACCGTATTACGTTATATGAGATGACGTAATAACGTATTACGTATTATGGGATGACGTTATCACATAATACGTTATATGGTATGTCGTCATAACGTAAATAGGTTATATGGTATGACGGTATACCGTATTACGTTGTATGGGATGACGTTATAACGTATTACGTTATGTGGGTTGACGTTATAACGTATTACGTTATATGGTATGACGTTATACCGTATTACGTTATATGGAACGACGTTATACCGTATTACGTTATATGGGACGACGTTATAACGTATTACGTTATATGGAACGACGTTATACCGTATTACTTTATATGAGATGACGTAATAACGTATTACGTTATATGGGATGACGTTGTAACGTATTACGTTAAATGGGACGACGTTATAACGTATTACGTTATATGGGATGACGTAATAACGTATTGCGTTATATGGGATGACGTTATCACATAATACGTTATATGGTATGACGTCATAACGTAATAGGTTATATGGTATGACGTTATACCGTATTACGTTGTATGGGACGACGTTATCACGTAGTACGTTATATGGTATGACGTTATAACGCAAATAGGTTATATGGTATGACGTTATAACGTATTACGCTATATGGGATTACGTTATAACGTATTACGTTATATGGGATGACGTAATAACGTATTACGTATTATGGGATGACGTTATCACATAATACGTTATATGGTATGACGTTATAACGTACATAGGTTATATGGTATGACGTTATACCGTATTACGTTATATGGGATGATGTTATAACGTATTACGTTATATGGGATGACGTTATAACGTATTACGTTATATGGGACGACGTTATAACGTATTACGTTATATGGAACGACGTTATACCGTATTACGTTATATGGGATGACGTTATAACGTATTTCGATATATGGGAGGACGTTATAACGTATTACGTTATATGGGATGACGTTATAACGTATTACGTTATATGCGATGACGTTGTAACGTATTACGTTAAATGGGATGACGTTGTAACGTATTACGTTAAATGGGACGGCGTTATAACGTATTACGTTACATGGGATGACGTAATAACGTATTACGTTAGATGGGATGACGTTATCACGTAATGCGTTATATGGTATGACGTTATAACGTAAATAGGTTATATGGTATGACGTTATACCGTATTACGTTATATGGGATTACGTTATAACGTATTACCTTATATGGGATGACGTTATAACGTATTACGTTATGTGGGACGACGTTATAACGTATTACGTTATATGGAACGACGTTATAACGTAAATAGGTTATATGGTATGACGTTATACCGTATTACGTTTTATGGGATGACGTTATAACGTATTACGTTATATGGGATGACGTTATAACGTATTACGTTATATGGGACGACGTTATAACGTATTACGTTATATGGAACGACGTTATACCGTATTACGTCATATGGGATGACGTAATAACGTATTACGTAATATGGGATGACGTTATCACATAATACGTTATATTGTATGACGTCATAATGTAAATATGTTATATGGTATGACGGTATACCGTATTACGTTATAATGGATGACGTTATAACGTATTACGTTATATGGGATGACGTTATAAGGTATTACGTTATATGGGACGACGTTATAACGTATTACGTTATATGGGATGACGCTATAACGAAATGGGTTATATGGTATGACGTTATAATGTAATAGGTTATATGGTATGACGTTATACGGTATTATCTTATATTGGATGACGTTATAACGTATTACGTTATATGGGATGACGTTATAACGTATTTCGATATATGGAAGGACGTTATAACGTATTACGTCATATGGTATGACGTTATAACGTATTACGTTATATGGGATTACGTTATCACGTAATACGCTATATGGTATGCCGTTATAACGTAATACGTTATATGGTATGACGTTATAACGTACATAGCTTATATGGTATGAGGGTATACCGTATTACGTTATATGGGATGATGTTATAACGTATAACGTTATATGGGATGACGTTATAACGTATTACGTTATATGGGACGACGTTATAACGTATTACGTTATATGGGATGACGTTATCACGTAATACGCTATATGGTATGACGTTATAACGTAAATAGGTTATATGGTATGACGTTATAACGTAATAGGTTATATGGTATGACGTTATACGCTATTACGTTATATGGGATGACGTTATAACTTATTACGTTATATGCGATGACGTTGTAACGTATTACGTTAAATGGGATGACGTTGTAACGTATTACGTTAAATGGGACGGCGTTATAACGTATTACGTTATATGGGATGACGTAATAACGTATTACGTTAGATGGGATGACGTTATCACGTAATGCGTTATATGGTATGACGTTATAACGTAAATAGGTTATATGGTATGACGTTATACCGTATTACGTTATATGGGATTACGTTATAACGTATTACGTTATGTGGGATGACGTTATAACGTATTACGTTATATGGGACGACGTTATAACGTATTACGTTATATGGAACGACGTTATAACGTAAATATATTATATGGTATGACGTTATACCGTATTACGTTATATGGGATGACGTTATAACGTATTACGTTATATGGGATGACGTTATAACGTATTACGTTATATTTGACGACGTTATAACGTATTACGTTATATGGAACGACGTTATACCGTATTACGTTATATGGGATGTCGTAATAACGTATTACGTAATATGGGATGACGTTATCACATAATACGATATATGGTATGACGTCATAATGTAAATAGGTTATATGGTATGACTGTATACCGTATTACGTTATATGGGATGACGTTATAACGTATTACGTTATATGGGATGACGTTATAACGTATTACGTTATATGGGATGACGTTGTCACGTAATACGCTATATGGTATGACGTTAAAACGTAAATAGGTTATATGATATGACGTTATAACGTATTACGTTATATGGGATGACGTTATAACGTATTACGTTATATGGGACGACGTTATAACTTATTACGTTATATGGGATGACGTAGTAACGTATTACGTTAAATGGGATGACGTTGTAACGTATTACGTTATATGGGATGACGTTATAACGTATTACGTTATATGGGACGACGTTATAACGTATTACGTTATATGGGACGACGTTATAACGTATTACGTTATATGGGACGACGTTATACCGTATTAAGTTATATGGGATGACGTTGTAACGTATTACGTTAAATGGGATGATGTTGTAACGTATTACGTTATATGGTATGGCGTTATAACGTAAATAGGTTATATGGTATGACGTTATACCGTATTACGTTATATGGTATGACGTTATAACGTAAATAGGTTATATGGTATGACGTTATACCGTATTACGTTATATGGGATGACGTTATAACGTATTACGTTATATGGGATGACGTTATAACGTATTACGTTATATGGGACGACGTTATAACGTATTACGTTATATGGAACGACGTTATACAGTATTACGTTATATGGGATGACGTTATAACGTATTATGTTATATGGGATGACGTTGTAACGTATTACGTTATATGGGATGACGTTATAACGTATTACGTTATATGGGACGACGTTATAACGTATTACGTTATATGGGACGACGTTATAACGTATTACGTTATATGGGACGACGTTATACCGTATTAAGTTATATGGGATGACGTCGTAACGTATTACGTTAAATGGGATGATGTTGTAACGTATTACGTTATATGGTATGGCGTTATAACGTAAATAGGTTATATGGTATGACGTTATACCTTATTACGTTATATGGTATGACGTCATAATGTAAATAGGTTATATGGTATGACGGTATACCGTATTACGTTATATGGGATGATGTTATAACGTATAACGTTATATGGGATGACGTTGTAACGTATTACGTTAAATGGGATGACGTTATCACGTAATACGCTATATGGTATGACGTTAAAACGTAAATAGGTTATATGGTATGACGTTATAACGTAATAGGTTATATGGTATGACGTTATACCCTATTACGTTATATGGGATGACGTTATAACGTATTACGTTATATGGGATGACGTAGTAACGTATTACGTTAAATGGGATGACGTTGTAACGTATTACGTTATATGGGATGACGTTATAACGTATTACGTTATATGGGACGACGTTATAACGTATTACGTTATATGGGACGACGTTATAACGTATTACGCTATATGGTATGACGTTATAACGTAAATAGGTTATATGGTATGACGTTATAACGTAATAGGTTATATGGTATGACGTTATACGCTATTACGTTATATGGGATGACGTTATAACGTATTACGTTATATGGGATGACGTTGTAACGTATTACGTTAAATGGGATGACGTTATCACGTATTACGCTATATGGTATGACGTTAAAACGTAAATAGGTTATATGGTATGACGTTATAACGTAATAGGTTATATGGTATGACGTTATACCCTATTACGTTATATGGGATGACGTTATAACGTATTACGTTATATGGGATGACGTAATAACGTATTGCGTTATATGGGATGATGTTATAACGTATTACGTTATATGGGACGACGATATAACGTATTACGTTATATGGAACGACGTTATACCGTATTACGTTATATGAGAAGACGTAATAACGTATTACGTATTATGGGATGACGTTATCACATAATACGTTATATGGTATGACGTCATAACGTAAATAGGTTATATGGTATGACGGTATACCGTATTACGTTGTATGGGATGACGTTATAACGTATTACGTTATATGGGATGACGTTATAACGTATTTCGATATATGGGAGGACGTTATAACGTATTACGTCATATGGTATGACGTTATAACGTATTACGTTATATGGGATGACGTTATCACGTAATACGCTATATGGTATGCCGTTATAACGTAATACGTTATATGGGATGACGTTATAACGTACATAGCTTATATGGTATGACGTTATACCGTATTACGTTATATGGGATGACGTTATAACGTATTACGTTATATGGGATGACGTTATAACGTATTACGTTATATGGGACGACGTTATAACGTATTACGTTATATGGAACGACGCTATACCGTATTACGTTATATGGAATGACGTAATAACGTATTACGTAATATGGGATGACGTTATCACATAACACGTTATATGGTATGACGTCATAATGTAAATAGGTTATATGGTATGAGGGTATACCGTATTACGTTATATGGGATGATGTTATAACGTATAACGTTATATGGGATGACGTCATAACGTATTACGTTATATGGGACGACGTTATAACGTATTACGTTATATGGGATGACGTTATCACGTAATACGCTATATGGTATGACGTTATAACGTAAATAGGTTATATGGTATGACGTTATAACGTAATAGGTTATATGGTATGACGTTATACGCTATTACGTTATATGGGATTACGTTATAACGTATTACGTTATGTGGGATGACGTTATAACGTATTACGTTATATGGGACGACGTTATAACGTATTACGTTATATGGAACGACGTTATAACGTAAATAGGTTATATGGTATGACGTTATACCGTATTACGTTATATGGGATGACGTTATAACGTATTACGTTATATGGGATGACGTTATAACGTATTACGTTATATGGGACGACGTTATAACGTAAATAGGTTATATGGTATGACGTTATACCGTATTACGTTATATGGGATGACGTTATAACGTATTACGTTATATGGGATGACGTTATAACGTATTACGTTATATGGGACGACGTTATAACGTATTACGTTATATGGGATGACGTAGTAACGTATTACGTTAAATGGGATGACGTTGTAACGTATTACGTTATATGGGATGACGTTATAACGTATTACGTTATATGGGACGACGTTATAACGTATTACGTTATATGGGACGACGTTATAACGTATTACGTTAAATGGGATGATGTTGTAACGTATTACGTTATATGGTATGGCGTTATAACGTAAATAGGTTATATGGTATGACGTTATACCGTATTACGTTATATGGTATGACGTTATAACGTAAATAGGTTATATGGTATGACGTTATACCGTATTACGTTATATGGGATGACGTTATAACGTATTACGTTATATGGGATGACGTTATAACGTATTACGTTATATGGGACGACGTTATAACGTATTACGTTATATGGAACGACGTTATATAGTATTACGTTATATGGGATGACGTTATAACGTATTACGTTATATGGGATGACGTTGTAACGTATTACGTTATATGGGATGACGTTATAACGTATTACGTTATATGGGACGACGTTATAACGTATTACGTTATATGGGACGACGTTATAACGTATTACGTTATATGGGACGACGTTATACCGTATTAAGTTATATGGGATGACGTTGTAACGTATTACGTTAAATGGGATGATGTTGTAACGTATTACGTTATATGGTATGGCGTTATAACGTAAATAGGTTATATGGTATGACGTTATACCGTATTACGTTATATGGTATGACGTCATAATGTAAATAGGTTATATGGTATGACGGTATGCCGTATTACGTTATATGGGATGATGTTGTAACGTATAACGTTATATGGGATGACGTTGTAACGTATTACGTTAAATGGGATGACGTTATCACGTAATACGCTATATGGTATGAAGTTAAAACGTAAATAGGTTATATGGTATGACGTTATAACGTAATAGGTTATATAGTATGACGTTATACCCTATTACGTTATATGGGATGACGTTATAACGTATTACGATATATGGGATGACGTAGTAACGTATTACGTTAAATGGGAGGAACGTTGTAACGTATTACGTTATATGGGATGACGTTATAACGTATTACGTTATATGGGACGACGTTATAACGTATTACGTTATATGGGACGACGTTATAACGTATTACGTTATATGGGATGACGTTATCACGTAATACGCTATATGGTATGACGTTATAACGTAAATAGGATATATGGTATGACGTTATAACGTAATAGGTTATATGGTATGACGTTATACGCTATTACGTTATATGGGATGACGTTATAACGTATTACGTTATATGGGACGACGTTATAACGTATTACGTTATATGGAACGACGTTATACCGTATTACGTTATATGAGATGACGTAATAACGTATTACGTATTATGGGATGACGTTATCACATAATACGTTATATGGTATGTCGTCATAACGTAAATAGGTTATATGGTATGACGGTATACCGTATTACGTTGTATGGGATGACGTTATAACGTATTACGTTATGTGGGTTGACGTTATAACGTATTACGTTATATGGTATGACGTTATACCGTATTACGTTATATGGAACGACGTTATACCGTATTACGTTATATGGGACGACGTTATAACGTATTACGTTATATGGAACGACGTTATACCGTATTACTTTATATGAGATGACGTAATAACGTATTACGTTATATGGGATGACGTTGTAACGTATTACGTTAAATGGGACGACGTTATAACGTATTACGTTATATGGGATGACGTAATAACGTATTGCGTTATATGGGATGACGTTATCACATAATACGTTATATGGTATGACGTCATAACGTAATAGGTTATATGGTATGACGTTATACCGTATTACGTTGTATGGGACGACGTTATCACGTAATACGTTATATGGTATGACGTTATAACGCAAATAGGTTATATGGTATGACGTTATAACGTATTACGCTATATGGGATTACGTTATAACGTATTACGTTATATGGGATGACGTAATAACGTATTACGTATTATGGGATGACGTTATCACATAATACGTTATATGGTATGACGTCATAACGTAAATAGGTTATATGGTATGACTGTATACCGTATTACGTTGTATGGGATGACGTTATAACGTATTACGTTATATGGGACGACGTTATAACGTATTACGTTATATGGGATGACGTAATAACGTATTGCGTTATATGGGATGACGTTATCACATAATACGTTATATGGTATGACGTCATAACGTAATAGGTTATATGGTATGACGTTATACCGTATTACGTTGTATGGGACGACGTTATCACGTAATACGTTATATGGTATGACGTTATAACGTAAATAGGTTATATGGTATGACGGTATACCGTATTACGTTGTATGGGATGACGTTATAACGTATTACGTTATATGGGTTGACGTTATAACGTATTACGTTATATGGTATGACGTTATACCGTATTACGTTATATGGAACGACGTTATACCGTATTACGTTATATGGGATGACGTTATAACGTATTACGTTATATGGGATGACATTATAACGTATTACGTTATATGGGATGACGTTATAACGTATTACGTTATATGGGACGACGTTATAACGTATTACGTTATATGGGATGACGCTATAACGAAATGGGTTATATGGTATGACGTTATAACGTAATAGGTTATATGGTATGACGTTATACTGTATTACGTTATATGGAACGACGTTATACCGTATTACGTTATATGGGATGACGTAATAACGTATTACGTAATATGGGATGACATTATCACATAATACGTTATGTGGTATGACGTCATAATGTAAATAGGTTATATGGTATGACGGTAAACCGTATTACGTTATAAGGGATGACGTTATAACGTATTACGTTATATGGGATGACGTTATAACGTATTACGTTATATGGGACGACGTTATAACGTATTACGTTATATGGGATGACGCTATAACGAAATGGGTTATATGGTATGACGTTATAACGTAATAGGTTATATGGTATGACGTTATACGGTATTATGTTATATTGGATGACGTTATAACGTATTACGTTATATGGGATGACGTTATAACGTACTACGTTATATGGGATGACGTTATAGAGTATTTCGATATATGGGAGGACGTTATAACGTATTACGTTATATGGTATGACGTCATAACGTAAATAGGTTATATGGTATGACGGTATACCGTATTACGTTGTATGGGATGACGTTATAACGTATTACGTTATATGGGTTGACGTTATAACGTATTACGTTATATGGGATGACGTAATAACGTATTGCGTTATATGGGATGACGTTATAACGTATTACGTTATATGGGACGACGATATAACGTATTACGTTATATGGAACGACGTTATACCGTATTACGTTATATGAGAAGACGTAATAACGTATTAAGTATTATGGGATGACGTTATCACATAATACGTTATATGGTATGACGTCATAACGTAAATAGGTTATATGGTATGACGGTATACCGTATTACGTTGTATGGGATGACGTTATAACGTATTACGTTATATGGGTTGACGTTATAACGTATTACGTTATATTGTATGACGTTATACCGTATTACGTTACATGGAACGACGTTATACCGTATTACGTTATATGGGACGACGTTATAACGTATTACGTTATATGGAACGACGTTATACAGTATTACGTTATATTGGATGACGTTATAACGTATTACGTTATATGGGATGACATTATAACGTATTACGTTATTGGGACGACGTTATAACGTATTACGTTATATGGAACGACGTTATACCGTTTTACATTATATGGGATGACGTAATAACGTATTACGTAATATGGCATGACGTTATCACATAATACGTTATATGGTATGACGCCATAACGTAAATAGGTTATATGCTATGACGGTATACCGTATTACGTTGTATGGGATGTCGTTATAACGTATTACGTTATATGGGATGACGTTATAACGTATTACGTTATATGGGACGACGTTATAACGTATTACGTTATATGGAACGACGTTATACCGTATTACGTTATATGGGATGACGTAATAACGTATTACGTAATATGGGATGACGTTATCACATAATACGTTATATGGTATGACGTCATAATGTAAATAGGTTATATGGTATGACGGTATACCGTATTACGTTATAAGGGATGACGTTATAACGTATTACGTTATATGGGATGACGTTATAACGTATTACGTTATATGGGACGACGTTATAACGTATTACGTTATATGGGATGACGCTATAACGAAATGGGTTATATGGTATGACGTTATAACGTAATAGGTTATATGGTATGACGTTATACGGTATTATGTTATATTGGATGACGTTATAACGTATTACGTTATATGGGATGACGTTATAACGTACTACGTTATATGGGATGACGTTATAACGTATTTCTATATATGGGAGGACGTTATAACGTATTACGTTATATGGTATGACGTTAAACGTATTACGTTGTATGGGATGACGCTATCACGTAATACGCTATATGGTATGCCGTTATAACGTAATACGTTATATGGTATGACGTCATAACGTAAATAGGTTATATGGTATGACGTTATACCGTATTACGTTATATGGGATGACGTTATAACGTATTACGTTATATGGGATGACGTTATAGCGTATTACGTTATATGGGACGACGTTATAACGTATTACGTTATATGGGATGACGCAATAACGAAATGGGTTATATGGTATGACGTTATAACGTAATAGGTTATATGGTATGACGTTATACGGTATTATGTTATATTGGATGACGTTATAACGTATTACGTTATATGGGATGACGTTATAACGTACTACGTTATATGGGATGACGTTATAACGTATTTCGATATATGGGAGGACGTTATAACGTATTACGTTATATGGTATGACGTTATAACGTATTACGTTGTATGGGATGACGCTATCACGTAATACGCTATATGGTATGCCATTATAACGTAATACGTTATATGGTATGACGTCATAATGTAAGTAGGTTATATGGTATGACGGAATACCGTATTACGTTATATGGGATGACGTTATCACGTAATGCGCTATATGGTATGACGTTATAACGTAAATAGGTTATATGGTATGACGTTATAACGTAATAGGTTATATGGTATGACGTTATACGCTATTACGTTATATGGGATGACGTTATAACGTATTACGTTATATGGGATGACGTTGTAACGTATTACGTTAAATGGGATGACGTTATCACGTAATACGCTATATGGTATGACGTTAAAACGTAAATAGGTTATATGGTATGACGTTATAACGTAATAGGTTATATGGTATGACGTTATACCCTATTACGTTATATGGGATGACGTTATAACGTATTACGTTATATGGGATGACGTAGTAACGTATTACGTTAAATGGGATGACGTTGTAACGTATTACGTTATATGGGATGACGTTATAACGTATTACGTTATATGGGACGACGTTATAACGTATTACGTTATATGGGACGACGTTATAACGTATTACGTTATATGGGATGACGTTATCACGTAATACGCTATATGGTATGACGTTATAACGTAAATAGGATATATGGTATGACGTTATAACGTAATAGGTTATATGGTATGACGTTATACCCTATTACGTTATATGGGATGACGTTATAACGTATTACGTTATATGGGATGACGTAGTAACGTATTACGTTATATGGGACGACGTTATAACGTATTACGTTATATGGAACGACGTTATACCGTATTACTTTATATGAGATGACGTAATAACGTATTACGTTATATGGGATGACGTTGTAACGTATTACGTTAAATGGGACGACGTTATAACGTATTACGTTATATGGGATGACGTAATAACGTATTGCGTTATATGGGATGACGTTATCACATAATACGTTATATGGTATGACGTCATAACGTAATAGGTTATATGGTATGACGTTATAACGTAATAGGTTATATGGTATGACGTTATAAGCTATTACGTTATATGGGATGACGTTATAACGTATTACGTTATATGGGACGACGTTATAACGTATTACGTTATATGGAACGACGTTATACCGTATTACGTTATATGAGATGACGTAATAACGTATTACGTATTATGGGATGACGTTATCACATAATACGTTATATGGTATGACGTCATAACGTAAATAGGTTATATGGTATGACTGTATACCGTATTACGTTGTATGGGATGACGTTATAACGTATTACGTTATATGGGATGACGTTGTAATGTATTACGTTAAATGGGATGACGTTGTAACGTATTACGTTAAATGGGACGACGTTATAACGTATTTCGTTAAATGGGACGACGTTATAACGTATTACGTTATGTGGGATGACGTAATAACGTATTACGTTATATGGGATGGCGTTATAACGTATTACGTTATATGGGACGACGTTATAACGTATTACGTTATATGGGACGACGCTATAACGAAATGGGTTATATGGTATGACGTTATAACGTAATAGGTTATATGGTATGACGTTATACCGTATTACGTTATATGGAACGACGTTATACCGTATTACGTTATATGGGATGACGTAATAACGTATTACGTAATATGGGATGACGTTATCACATAATACGTTATATGGTATGACGTCATAATGTAAATAGGTTATATGGTATGACGGTAAACCGTATTACGTTATAAGGGATGACGTTATAACGTATTACGTTATATGGGATGACGTTGTAATGTATTACGTTAAATGGGACGACGTTATAACGTATTACGTTATATGGGATGACGCTATAACGAAATGGGTTATATGGTATGACGTTATAACGTAATAGGTTATATGGTATGACGTTATACGGTATTATGTTATATTGGATGACGTTATAACGTATTACGTTATATGGGATGACGTTATAACGTACTACGTTATATGGGATGACGTTATAGAGTATTTCGATATATGGGAGGACGTTATAACGTATTACGTTATATGGTATGACGTCATAACGTAAATAGGTTATATGGTATGACGGTATACCGTATTACGTTGTATGGGATGACGTTATAACGTATTACGTTATATGGGTTGACGTTATAACGTATTACGTTATATTGTATGACGTTATACCGTATTACGTTATATGGAACGACGTTATACCGTATTACGTTATATGGGACGACGTTATAACGTATTACGTTATATGGAACGACGTTATACAGTATTACGTTATATTGGATGACGTTATAACGTATTACGTTATATGGGATGACATTATAACGTATTACGTTATTGGGACGACGTTATAACGTATTACGTTATATGGAACGACGTTATACCGTTTTACATTATATGGGATGACGTAATAACGTATTACGTAATATGGCATGACGTTATCACATAATACGTTATATGGTATGACGCCATAACGTAAATAGGTTATATGCTATGACGGTATACTGTATTACGTTGTATGGGATGTCGTTATAACGTATTACGTTATATGGGATGACGTTATAACGTATTACGTTATATGGGACGACGTTATAACGTATTACGTTATATGGAACGACGTTATACCGTATTACGTTATATGGGATGACGTAATAACGTATTACGTAATATGGGATGACGTTATCACATAATACGTTATATGGTATGACGTCATAATGTGAATAGGTTATATGGTATGACGGTAAACCGTATTACGTTATAAGGGATGACGTTATAACGTATTACGTTATATGGGATGACGTTATAACGTATAACGTTATATGGGACGACGTTATAACGTATTACGTTATATGGGATGACGCTATAACGAAATGGGTTATATGGTATGACGTTATAACGTAATAGGTTATATGGTATGACGTTATACGGTATTATGTTATATTGGATGACGTTATAACGTATTACGTTATATGGGATGACGTTATAACGTACTACGTTATATGGGATGACGTTATAACGTATTTCGATATATGGTAGGACGTTATAACGTATTACGTTATATGGTATGACGTTATAACGTATTACGTTGTATGGGATGACGCTATCACGTAACACGCTATATGGTATGCCGTTATAACGTAATACGTTATATGGTATGACGTCATAACGTAAATAGGTTATATGGTATGACGTTATACCGTATTACGTTATATGGGATGACGTTATAACGTATTACGTTATATGGGATGACGTTATATCGTATTACGTTATATGGGACGACGTTATAACGTATTACGTTATATGGGACGACGTTATAACGTATTACGTTATATGGGATGACGTTATCACGTAATACGCTATATGGTATGACGTTATAACGTAAATAGGATATATGGTATGACGTTATAACGTAATAGGTTATATGGTATGACGTTATACGCTATTACGTTATATGGGATGACGTTATAACGTATTACGTTATATGGGACGACGTTATAACGTATTACGTTATATGCAACGACGTTATACCGTATTACGTTATATGGTATGACGTTATAACGTATTACGTTGTATGGGATGACGCTATCACGTAATACGCTATATGGTATGCCGTTATAACGTAATACGTTATATTGTATGACGTTATAACGTAAATAGGTTATATGGTATGACGTTATACCGTATTACGTTATATGGGAAGACGTTATAACGTATTACGTTATATGGGACGACGTTATAACGTATTACGTTATATGGGATGACGCTATAACGAAATGGGTTATATGGTATGACGTTATAACGTAATAGGTTATATGGTATGACGTTATACGGTATTATGTTATATTGGATGACGTTATAACGTATTACGTTATATGGGATGACGTTATAACGTACTACGTTATATGGGATGACGTTATACCCTATTACGTTATATGGGATGACGTTATAACGTATTACGTTATATGGGATGACGGAATACCTTATTACGTTATATGGGATGACGTTATCACGTAATACGCTATATGGTATGACGTTATAACGTAAATAGGTTATATGGTATGACGTTATAACGTAATAGGTTATATGGTATGACGTTATACGCTATTACGTTATATGGGATGACGTTATGACGTATTACGTTATATGGGATGACGTTGTAACGTATTACGTTAAATGGGATGACGTTATCACGTAATACGCTATATGGTATGACGTTAAAACGTAAATAGGTTATATGGTATGACGTTATAACGTAATAGGTTATATGGTATGACGTTATACCCTATTACGTTATATGGGTTGACGTTATAACGTATTACGTTATATGGGATGACGTAATAACGTTTTGCGTTATATGGGATGACGTTATAACGTATTACGTTATATGGGACGACGATATAACGTATTACGTTATATGGAACGACGTTATACCGTATTACGTTATATGAGAAGACGTAATAACGTATTACGTATTATGGGATGACGTTATCACATAATACGTTATATTTTATGACGTCATAACGTAAATAGGTTATATGGTATGACGGTATACCGTATTACGTTGTATGGGATGACGTTATAACGTATTACGTTATATGGTTTGACGTTATAACGTATTACGTTATATGGTATGACGTTATACCGTATTACGTTATATGGAACGACGTTATACCGTATTACGTTATATGGGACGACGTTATAACGTATTACGTTATATGGAACGACGTTATACAGTATTACGTTATATGGGATGACGTTATAACGTATTACGTTATATGGGATGACATTATAACGTATTACGTTATTGGGACGACGTTATAACGTATTACGTTATATGGAACGACGTTATACCGTTTTACATTATATGGGATGACGTAATAACGTATTACGTAATATGGCATGACGTTATCACATAATACGTTATATGGTATGACGCCATAACGTAAATAGGTTATATGCTATGACGGTATACCGTATTACGTTGTATGGGATGTCGTTATAACGTATTACGTTATATGGGATGACGTTATAACGTATTACGTTATATGGGACGACGTTATAACGTATTACGTTATATGGAACGACGTTATACCGTATTACGTTATATGGGATGACGTAATAACGTATTACGTAATATGGGATGACGTTATCACATAATACGTTATATGGTATGACGCCATAACGTAAATAGGTTATATGCTATGACGGTATACCGTATTACGTTGTATGGGATGTCGTTATAACGTATTACGTTATATGGGATGACGTTATAACGTATTACGTTATATGGGATGACGTTATAGCGTATTACGTTATATGGGACGACGTTATAACGTATTACGTTATATGGGATGACGCTATAACGAAATGGGTTATATGGTATGACGTTACAACGTAATAGGTTATATGGTATGACGTTATACGGTATTATGTTATATTGGATGACGTTATAACGTATTACGTTATATGGGATGACGCTATAACGAAATGGGTTATATGGTATGACGTTATAACGTAATAGGTTATATGGTATGACGTTATACGGTATTATGTTATATTGGATGACGTTATAACGTATTACGTTATATGGGATGACGTTATAACGTACTACGTTATATGGGATGACGTTATAACGTATTTCGATATATGGGAGGACGTTATAACGTATTACGTTATATGGTATGACGTTATAACGTATTACGTTGTATGGGATGACGCTATCACGTAATACGCTATATGGTATGCCATTATAACGTAATACGTTATATGGTATGACGTCATAATGTAAATAGGTTATATGGTATGACGGAATACCGTATTACGTTATATGGGATGACGTTATCACGTAATGCGCTATATGGTATGACGTTATAACGTAAATAGGTTATATGGTATGACGTTATAACGTAATAGGTTATATGGTATGACGTTATACGCTATTACGTTATATGGGATGACGTTATAACATATTACGTTATATGGGATGACGTAATAACGTATTGCGTTATATGGGATGACGTTATAACGTATTACGTTATATGGGACGACGTTATAACGTATTACGTTATATGGAACGACGTTATACCGTATTACGTTATATGAGATGACGTAATAACGTATTACGTATTATGGGATGACGTTATCACATAATACGTTATATGGTATGACGTCATAACGTAAATAGGTTATATGGTATGACGGTATACCGTATTACGTTGCATGGGATGGCGTTATAACGTATTACGTTATATGGGTTGACGTTATAACGTATTACGTTATATGGTATGACGTTATACCGTATTACGTTATATGGAACGACGTTATACCGTATTACGTTATATGGGACGACGTTATAACGTATTACGTTATATGGAACGACGTTATACCGTATTACTTTATATGAGATGACGTAATAACGTATTACGTTATATGGGATGACGTTGTAACGTTTTACGTTAAATGGGACGACGTTATAACGTATTACGTTATATGGGATGACGTAATAACGTATTGCGTTATATGGGATGACGTTATCACATAATACGTTATATGGTATGACGTCATAACGTAATAGGTTATATGGTATGACGTTATACCGTATTACGTTGTATGGGACGACGTTATCACGTAATACGTTATATGGGATGACGTAATAACGTATTACGTTATATGGGATGACGTTATCACGTAATACGTTATATGGTATGACGTTATAACGTAAATAGGTTATATGGTATGACGTTATAACGTATTGCGTTATATGGGATTACGTTATAACGTATTACGTTATATGGGATGACGTTATAACGTATTACGTTATATGGGACGACGTTATAACGTATTACGTTATATGGAACGACGTTATACCGTATTACGTTATATGAGATGACGTAATAACGTATTACGTATTATGGGATGACGTTATCACATAATACGTTATATGGTATGACGTCATAACGTAAATAGGTTATATGGTATGACGGTATACCGTATTACGTTGTATAGGATGACGTTATAACGTATTACGTTATATGGGATGACGTTATAACGTATTACGTTATATGGGACGACGATATAACGTATTACGTTATATGGAACGACGTTATACCGTATTACGTTATATGGGATGACGTTGTAACGTATTACGTTAAATGGGATGACGTTGTAACGTATTACGTTAAATGGGACGACGTTATAACGTATTACGTTATATGGGATGACGTAATAACGTATTACGTTATATGGGAAGACGTTATCACGTAATACGTTATATGGTATGACGTTATAACGGAAATAGGTTATATGGTATGACGTAATACCGTATTACGTTATATGGGATGACGTTATAACGTAATACGTTATATGGGATGACGTTATAACGTATTACGTTATATGGGACGACGTTATAACGTATTACGTTATATGGAACGACGTTATACCATATTACGTTATATGGGATGTCGTAATAACGTATTACGTAATATGGGATGACGTTATCACATAATACGTTATATGGTATGACGTTATAACGTAAATAGGTTATATGGTATGACGTTATACCATATTACGTTATATGGGATGACGTTATAACGTATTACGTTATATGGGACGACGTTATAACGTATTACGTTATATGGGACGACGTTATAACGTATTACGTTATATGGAACGACGTTATACCGTATTACGTGATATGGGATGTCGTAATAACGTATTACGTAATATGGGATGACGTTATCACATAATACGTTATATGGTATGACGTCATAATGTAAATAGGTTATATGGTATGACGGTATACCGTATTACGTTATATGGGATGACGTTATAACGTATTACGTTATATGGGATGACGTTATAACGTATTACGTTATATGGAACGACGTTATAACGTATTACGTTATATGGGATGACGTTATCACGTAATACGCTATATGGTATGACGTTAAAACGTAAATAGGTTATATGGTATGACGTTATAACGTATTACGTTATATGGGATGACGTTATAACGTATTACGTTATATGAGACGACGTTATAACGTATTACGTTATATGGGATGACGTTATCACGTAATACGTTATATGGGATGACGTTATAACGTATTACGTTATATGGGACGACGTTATAACGTATTACGTTATATGGAACGACGTTATACAGTATTACGTTATATGGGATGACGTTATAACGTATTACGTTATATGGGATGACGTTATAACGTATTACGATATTGGGACGACGTTATAACGTATTACGTTATATGGAACGACGTTATACCGTTTTACATTATATGGGATGACGTAATAACGTATTACGTAATATGGCATAACGTTATCACATAATACGTTATATGGTATGACGCCATAACGCAAATAGGTTATATGCTATGACGGTATACCGTATTACGTTGTATGGGATGACGTTATAACGTATTACGTTATATGGGACGACGTTATAACGTATTACGTTATATGGAACGACGTTATACCGTATTACGTCATATGGGATGACGTAATAACGTATTACGTAATATGGGATGACGTTATCACATAATACGTTATATGGTATGACGTCATAATGTAAATAGGTTATATGGTATGACGTTATACGGTATTATGTTATATTGGATGAGGTTATAACGTATTACGTTATATGGGATGACGTTATAACGTATTTCGATATATGGGAGGACGTTATAACGTATTACGTTATATGGTATGACGTTATAACGTATTACGTTATATGGTATGACGTTATAACGTACATAGGTTATATGGTATGACGTTATACCGTATTACGTTATATGGGATGACGTTATAACGTATTACGTTATATGGGATGACGTTATAACGTATTACGTTATATGGGACGACGTTATAACGTATTACGTTATATGGAACGACGTTATACCGTATTACGTTATATGGGATGACGTAATAACGTATTACGTAATATGGGATGACGTTATCACATAACACGTTATATGGTATGACGTCATAATGTAAATAGGTTATATGGTATGACGGTATACCGTATTACGTTATATGGGATGACGTTATAACGTATAACGTTATATGGGATGACGTTATAACGTATTACGTTATATGGGACGACGTTATAACGTATTACGTTATATGGGATGACGTTATCACGTAATACGCTATATGGTATGACGTTATAACGTAAATAGGTTATATGGTATGACGTTATAACGTAATAGGTTATATGGTATGACGTTATACGCTATTACGTTATATGGGATGACGTTATAACGTATTACGTTATATGCGATGACGTTGTAACGTATTACGTTAAATGGGATGACGTTGTAACGTATTACGTTAAATGGGACGGCGTTATAACGTATTACGTTATATGGGATGACGTAATAACGTATTACGTTAGATGGGATGACGTTATACGCTATTACGTTATATGGGATTACGTTATAACGTATTACGTTATGTGGGATGACGTTATAACGTATTACGTTATATGGGACGACGTTATAACGTATTACGTTATATGGAACGACGTTATAACGTAAATAGGTTATATGGTATGACGTTATACCGTATTACGTTATATGGGATGACGTTATAACGTATTACGTTATATGGGATGACGTTATAACGTATTACGTTATATGGGACGACGTTATAACGTAAATAGGTTATATGGTATGACGTTATACCGTATTACGTTATATGGGATGACGTTATAACGTATTACGTTATATGGGATGACGTTATAACGTATTACGTTATATGGGACGACGTTATAACGTATTACGTTATATGGGATGACGTAGTAACGTATTACGTTAAATGGGATGACGTTGTAACGTATTACGTTATATGGGATGACGTTATAACGTATTACGTTATATGGGACGACGTTATAACGTATTACGTTATATGGGACGACGTTATAACGTATTACGTTAAATGGGATGATGTTGTAACGTATTACGTTATATGGTATGGCGTTATAACGTAAATAGGTTATATGGTATGACGTTATACCGTATTACGTTATATGGTATGACGTTATAACGTAAATAGGTTATATGGTATGACGTTATACCGTATTACGTTATATGGGATGACGTTATAACGTATTACGTTATATGGGATGACGTTATAACGTATTACGTTATATGGGACGACGTTATAACGTATTACGTTATATGGAACGACGTTATATAGTATTACGTTATATGGGATGACGTTATAACGTATTACGTTATATGGGATGACGTTGTAACGTATTACGTTATATGGGATGACGTTATAACGTATTACGTTATATGGGACGACGTTATAACGTATTACGTTATATGGGACGACGTTATAACGTATTACGTTATATGGGACGACGTTATACCGTATTAAGTTATATGGGATGACGTTGTAACGTATTACGTTAAATGGGATGATGTTGTAACGTATTACGTTATATGGTATGGCGTTATAACGTAAATAGGTTATATGGTATGACGTTATACCGTATTACGTTATATGGTATGACGTCATAATGTAAATAGGTTATATGGTATGACGGTATGCCGTATTACGTTATATGGGATGATGTTATAACGTATAACGTTATATGGGATGACGTTGTAACGTATTACGTTAAATGGGATGACGTTATCACGTAATACGCTATATGGTATGAAGTTAAAACGTAAATAGGTTATATGGTATGACGTTATAACGTAATAGGTTATATGGTATGACGTTATACCCTATTACGTTATATGGGATGACGTTATAACGTATTACGATATATGGGATGACGTAGTAACGTATTACGTTAAATGGGATGACGTTGTAACGTATTACGTTATATGGGATGACGTTATAACGTATTACGTTATATGGGACGACGTTATAACGTATTACGTTATATGGGACGACGTTATAACGTATTACGTTATATGGGATGACGTTATCACGTAATACGCTATATGGTATGACGTTATAACGTAAATAGGATATATGGTATGACGTTATAACGTAATAGGTTATATGGTATGACGTTATACGCTATTACGTTATATGGGATGACGTTATAACGTATTACGTTATATGGGATGACGTTGTAACGTATTACGTTAAATGGGACGACGTTATAACATATTACGTTATATGGGATGACGTAATAACGTATTGCGTTATATGGGATGACGTTATAACGTATTACGTTATATGGGACGACGTTATAACGTATTACGTTATATGGAACGACGTTATACCGTATTACGTTATATGAGATGACGTAATAACGTATTACGTATTATGGGATGACGTTATCACATAATACGTTATATGGTATGACGTCATAACGTAAATAGGTTATATGGTATGACGGTATACCGTATTACGTTGTATGGGATGACGTTATAACGTATTACGTTATATGGGTTGACGTTATAACGTATTACGTTATATGGTATGACGTTATACCGTATTACGCTATATGGAACGACGTTATACCGTATTACGTTATATGGGACGACGTTATAACGTATTACGTTATATGGAACGACGTTATACCGTATTACTTTATATGAGATGACGTAATAACGTATTACGTTATATGGGATGACGTTGTAACGTTTTACGTTAAATGGGACGACGTTATAACGTATTACGTTATATGGGATGACGTAATAACGTATTGCGTTATATGGGATGACGTTATCACATAATACGTTATATGGTATGACGTCATAACGTAATAGGTTATATGGTATGACGTTATACCGTATTACGTTGTATGGGACGACGTTATCACGTAATACGTTATATGGGATGACGTAATAACGTATTACGTTATATGGGATGACGTTATCACGTAATACGTTATATGGTATGACGTTATAACGTAAATAGGTTATATGGTATGACGTTATAACGTATTACGTTATATGGGATTACGTTATAACGTATTACGTTATATGGGATGACGTTATAACGTATTACGTTATATGGGACGACGTTATAACGTATTACGGTATATGGAACGACGTTATACCGTATTACGTTATATGAGATGACGTAATAACGTATTACGTATTATGGGATGACGTTATCACATAATACGTTATATGGTATGACGTCATAACGTAAATAGGTTATATGGTATGACGGTATACCGTATTACGTTGTATGGGATTACGTTATAACGTATTACGTTATATGGGATGACGTTATAACGTATTACGTTATATGGGACGACGATATAACGTATTACGTTATATGGAACGACGTTATATCGTATTACGTTATATGGGATGACGTTGTAACGTATTACGTTAAATGGGATGACGTTGTAACGTATTACGTTAAATGGGACGACGTTATAACGTATTACGTTATATGGGATGACGTAATAACGTATTACGTTATATGGGAAGACGTTATCACGTAATACGTTATATGGTATGACGTTATAACGGAAATAGGTTATATGGTATGACGTAATACCGTATTACGTTATATGGGATGACGTTATAACGTAATACGTTATATGGGATGACGTTATAACGTATTACGTTATATGGGACGACGTTATAACGTATTACGTTATATGGAACGACGTTATACCATATTACGTTATATGGGATGTCGTAATAACGTATTACGTAATATGGGATGACGTTATCACATAATACGTTATATGGTATGACGTTATAACGTAAATAGGTTATATGGTATGACGTTATACCATATTACGTTATATGGGATGACGTTATAACGTATTACGTTATATGGGACGACGTTATAACGTATTACGTTATATGGGACGACGTTATAACGTATTACGTTATATGGAACGACGTTATACCGTATTACGTGATATGGGATGTCGTAATAACGTATTACGTAATATGGGATGACGTTATCACATAATACGTTATATGGTATGACGTCATAATGTAAATAGGTTATATGGTATGACGGTATACCGTATTACGTTATATGGGATGACGTTATAACGTATTACGTTATATGGGATGACGTTATAACGTATTACGTTATATGGAACGACGTTATAACGTATTACGTTATATGGGATGACGTTATCACGTAATACGCTATATGGTATGACGTTAAAACGTAAATAGGTTATATGGTATGACGTTATAACGTATTACGTTATATGGGATGACGTTATAACGTATTACGTTATATGGGACGACGTTATAACGTATTACGTTATATGGGATGACGTTATCACGTAATACGTTATATGGGATGACGTTATAACGTATTACGTTATATGGGACGACGTTATAACGTATTACGTTATATGGAACGACGTTATACAGTATTACGTTATATGGGATGACGTTATAACGTATTACGTTATATGGGATGACGTTATAACGTATTACGTTATTGGGACGACGTTATAACGTATTACGTTATATGGAACGACGTTATACCGTTTTACATTATATGGGATGACGTAATAACGTATTACGTAATATGGCATAACGTTATCACATAATACGTTATATGGTATGACGCCATAACGCAAATAGGTTATATGCTATGACGGTATACCGTATTACGTTGTATGGGATGACGTTATAACGTATTACGTTATATGGGACGACGTTATAACGTATTACGTTATATGGAACGACGTTATACCGTATTACGTCATATGGGATGACGTAATAACGTATTACGTAATATGGGATGACGTTATCACATAATACGTTATATGGTATGACGTCATAATGTAAATAGGTTATATGGTATGACGTTATACGGTATTATGTTATATTGGATGAGGTTATAACGTATTACGTTATATGGGATGACGTTATAACGTATTTCGATATATGGGAGGACGTTATAACGTATTACGTTATATGGTATGACGTTATAACGTATTACGTTATATGGTATGACGTTATAACGTACATAGGTTATATGGTATGACGTTATACCGTATTACGTTATATGGGATGACGTTATAACGTATTACGTTATATGGGATGACGTTATAACGTATTACGTTATATGGGACGACGTTATAACGTATTACGTTATATGGAACGACGTTATACCGTATTACGTTATATGGGATGACGTAATAACGTATTACGTAATATGGGATGACGTTATCACATAACACGTTATATGGTATGACGTCATAATGTAAATAGGTTATATGGTATGACGGTATACCGTATTACGTTATATGGGATGATGTTATAACGTATAACGTTATATGGGATGACGTTATAACGTATTACGTTATATGGGACGACGTTATAACGTATTACGTTATATGTGATGACGTTATCACGTAATACGCTATATGGTATGACGTTATAACGTAAATAGGTTATATGGTATGACGTTATAACGTATTACGTTAAATGGGATGACGTTGTAACGTATTACGTTAAATGGGACGGCGTTATAACGTATTACGTTATATGGGATGACGTAATAACGTATTACGTTAGATGGGATGACGTTATCACGTAATGCGTTATATGGTATGACGTTATAACGTAAATAGGTTATATGGTATGACGTTATACCGTATTACGTTATATGGGATTACGTTATAACGTATTACGTTATGTGGGATGACGTTATAACGTAAGACGTTATATGGGACGACGTTATAACGTATTACGTTATATGGAACGACGTTATAACGTAAATATATTATATGGTATGACGTTATACCGTATTACGTTATATGGGATGACGTTATAACGTATTACGTTATATGGGATGACGTTATAACGTATTACGTTATATGGGACGACGTTATAACGTATTACGTTATATGGAACGACGTTATACCGTATTACGTTATATGGGATGTCGTAATAACGTATTACGTAATATGGGATGACGTTATCACATAATACGATATATGGTATGACGTCATAATGTAAATAGGTTATATGGTATGACTGTATACCGTATTACGTTATATGGGATGACGTTATAACGTATTACGTTATATGGGATGACGTTATAAGGTATTACGTTATATGGGACGACGTTATAACGTATTACGTTATATGGGATGACGCTATAACGAAATGGGTTATATGGTATGACGTTATAATGTAATAGGTTATATGGTATGACGTTATACGGTATTATCTTATATTGGATGACGTTATAACGTATTACGTTATATGGGATGACGTTATAACGTATTTCGATATATGGGAGGACGTTATAACGTATTACGTCATATGGTATGACGTTATAACGTATTACGTTATATGGGATTACGTTATCACGTAATACGCTATATGGTATGCCGTTATAACGTAATACGTTATATGGTATGACGTTATAACGTAAATAGGTTATATGGTATGACGTTATACCGTATTACGTTATATGGGATGATGTTATAACGTATAACGTTATATGGGATGACGTTATAACGTATTACGTTATATGGGATTACGTTATAACGTATTACGTTATATGGGATGACGTAATAACGTATTACGTATTATGGGATGACGTTATCACATAATACGTTATATGGTATGACGTCATAACGTAAATAGGTTATATGGTATGACTGTATACCGTATAACGTTATATGGGATGACGTTATAACGTATTACGTTATATGGGACGACGTTATAACGTATTACGTTATATGGGATGACGTTATCACGTAATACGCTATATGGTATGACGTTATAACGTAAATAGGTTATATGGTATGACGTTATAACGTAATAGGTTATATGGTATGACGTTATACGCTATTACGTTATATGGGATGACGTTATAACGTATTACGTTATATGCGATGACGTTGTAACGTATTACGTTAAATGGGATGACGTTGTAACGTATTACGTTAAATGGGACGGCGTTATAACGTATTACGTTATATGGGATGACGTAATAACGTATTACGTTAGATGGGATGACGTTATCACGTAATGCGTTATATGGTATGACGTTATAACGTAAATAGGTTATATGGTATGACGTTATACCGTATTACGTTATATGGGATTACGTTATAACGTATTACGTTATGTGGGATGACGTTATAACGTATTACGTTATATGGGACGACGTTATAACGTATTACGTTATATGGAACGACGTTATAACGTAAATATATTATATGGTATGACGTTATACCGTATTACGTTATATGGGATGACGTTATAACGTATTACGTTATATGGGATGACGTTATAACGTATTACGTTATATGGGACGACGTTATAACGTATTACGTTATATGGAACGACGTTATACCGTATTACGTTATATGGGATGTCGTAATAACGTATTACGTAATATGGGATGACGTTATCACATAATACGATATATGGTATGACGTCATAATGTAAATAGGTTATATGGTATGACTGTATACCGTATTACGTTATATGGGATGACGTTATAACGTATTACGTTATATGGGACGACGTTATAACGTATTACGTTATATGTGATGACGTTATCACGTAATACGCTATATGGTATGACGTTATAACGTAAATAGGTTATATGGTATGACGTTATAACGTATTACGTTAAATGGGATGACGTTGTAACGTATTACGTTAAATGGGACGGCGTTATAACGTATTACGTTATATGGGATGACGTAATAACGTATTACGTTAGATGGGATGACGTTATCACGTAATGCGTTATATGGTATGACGTTATAACGTAAATAGGTTATATGGTATGACGTTATACCGTATTACGTTATATGGGATTACGTTATAACGTATTACGTTATGTGGGATGACGTTATAACGTATTACGTTATATGGGACGACGTTATAACGTATTACGTTATATGGAACGACGTTATAACGTAAATATATTATATGGTATGACGTTATACCGTATTACGTTATATGGGATGACGTTATAACGTATTACGTTATATGGGATGACGTTATAACGTATTACGTTATATGGGACGACGTTATAACGTATTACGTTATATGGAACGACGTTATACCGTATTACGTTATATGGGATGTCGTAATAACGTATTACGTAATATGGGATGACGTTATCACATAATACGATATATGGTATGACGTCATAATGTAAATAGGTTATATGGTATGACTGTATACCGTATTACGTTATATGGGATGACGTTATAACGTATTACGTTATATGGGATGACGTTATAAGGTATTACGTTATATGGGACGACGTTATAACGTATTACGTTATATGGGATGACGCTATAACGAAATGGGTTATATGGTATGACGTTATAATGTAATAGGTTATATGGTATGACGTTATACGGTATTATCTTATATTGGATGACGTTATAACGTATTACGTTATATGGGATGACGTTATAACGTATTTCGATATATGGGAGGACGTTATAACGTATTACGTCATATGGTATGACGTTATAACGTATTACGTTATATGGGATTACGTTATCACGTAATACGCTATATGGTATGCCGTTATAACGTAATACGTTATATGGTATGACGTTATAACGTAAATAGGTTATATGGTATGACGTTATACCGTATTACGTTATATGGGATGATGTTATAACGTATAACGTTATATGGGATGACGTTATAACGTATTACGTTATATGGGATTACGTTATAACGTATTACGTTATATGGGATGACGTAATAACGTATTACGTATTATGGGATGACGTTATCACATAATACGTTATATGGTATGACGTCATAACGTAAATAGGTTATATGGTATGACTGTATACCGTATTACGTTATATGGTATGACTGTATACCGTATAACGTTATATGGGATGACGTTATAACGTATTACGTTATATGGGACGACGTTATAACGTATTACGTTATATGGGATGACGTTATCACGTAATACGCTATATGGTATGACGTTATAACGTAAATAGGTTATATGGTATGACGTTATAACGTAATAGGTTATATGGTATGACGTTATACGCTATTACGTTATATGGGATGACGTTATAACGTATTACGTTATATGCGATGACGTTGTAACGTATTACGTTAAATGGGATGACGTTGTAACGTATTACGTTAAATGGGACGGCGTTATAACGTATTACGTTATATGGAACGACGTTATAACGTAAATATATTATATGGTATGACGTTATACCGTATTACGTTATATGGGATGACGTTATAACGTATTACGTTATATGGGATGACGTTATAACGTATTACGTTATATGGGACGACGTTATAACGTATTACGTTATATGGAACGACGTTATACCGTATTACGTTATATGGGATGTCGTAATAACGTATTACGTAATATGGGATGACGTTATCACATAATACGATATATGGTATGACGTCATAATGTAAATAGGTTATATGGTATGACTGTATACCGTATTACGTTATATGGGATGACGTTATAACGTATTACGTTATATGGGATGACGTTATAACGTATTACGTTATATGGGATGACGTTATAACGTATTACGTTATATGGGATGACGTTATAACGTATTACGTTATATGGGATGACGTTGTCACGTAATACGCTATATGGTATGACGTTAAAACGTAAATAGGTTATATGATATGACGTTATAACGTATTACGTTATATGGGATGACGTTATAACGTATTACGTTATATGGGACGACGTTATAACTTATTACGTTATATGGGATGACGTAGTAACGTATTACGTTAAATGGGATGACGTTGTAACGTATTACGTTATATGGGATGACGTTATAACGTATTACGTTATATGGGACGACGTTATAACGTATTACGTTATATGGGACGACGTTATAACGTATTACGTTATATGGGACGACGTTATACCGTATTAAGTTATATGGGATGACGTTGTAACGTATTACGTTAAATGGGATGATGTTGTAACGTATTACGTTATATGGTATGGCGTTATAACGTAAATAGGTTATATGGTATGACGTTATACCGTATTACGTTATATGGTATGACGTTATAACGTAAATAGGTTATATGGTATGACGTTATACCGTATTACGTTATATGGGATGACGTTATAACGTATTACGTTATACGGGATGACGTTATAACGTATTACGTTATATGGGACGACGTTATAACGTATTACGTTATATGGAACGACGTTATACAGTATTACGTTATATGGGATGACGTTATAACGTATTACGTTATATGGGATGACGTTGTAACGTATTACGTTATATGGGATGACGTTATAACGTATTACGTTATATGGGACGACGTTATAACGTATTACGTTATATGGGACGACGTTATAACGTATTACGTTATATGGGACGACGTTATACCGTATTAAGTTATATGGGATGACGTCGTAACGTATTACGTTAAATGGGATGATGTTGTAACGTATTACGTTATATGGTATGGCGTTATAACGTAAATAGGTTATATGGTATGACGTTATACCGTATTACGTTATATGGTATGACGTCATAATGTAAATAGGTTATATGGTATGACGGTATACCGTATTACGTTATATGGGATGATGTTATAACGTATAACGTTATATGGGATGACGTTGTAACGTATTACGTTAAATGGGATGACGTTATCACGTAATACGCTATATGGTATGACGTTAAAACGTAAATAGGTTATATGGTATGACGTTATAACGTAATAGGTTATATGGTATGACGTTATACCCTATTACGTTATATGGGATGACGTTATAACGTATTACGTTATATGGGATGACGTAGTAACGTATTACGTTAAATGGGATGACGTTGTAACGTATTACGTTATATGGGATGACGTTATAACGTATTACGTTATATGGGACGACGTTATAACGTATTACGTTATATGGGACGACGTTATAACGTATTACGCTATATGGTATGACGTTATAACGTAAATAGGTTATATGGTATGACGTTATAACGTAATAGGTTATATGGTATGACGTTATACGCTATTACGTTATATGGGATGACGTTATAACGTATTACGTTATATGGGATGACGTTGTAACGTATTACGTTAAATGGGATGACGTTATCACGTAATACGCTATATGGTATGACGTTAAAACGTAAATAGGTTATATGGTATGACGTTATAACGTAATAGGTTATATGGTATGACGTTATACCCTATTACGTTATATGGGATGACGTTATAACGTATTACGTTATATGGGATGACGTAATAACGTATTGCGTTATATGGGATGATGTTATAACGTATTACGTTATATGGGACGACGATATAACGTATTACGTTATATGGAACGACGTTATACCGTATTACGTTATATGAGAAGACGTAATAACGTATTACGTATTATGGGATGACGTTATCACATAATACGTTATATGGTATGACGTCATAACGTAAATAGGTTATATGGTATGACGGTATACCGTATTACGTTGTATGGGATGACGTTATAACGTATTACGTTATATGGGATGACGTTATAACGTATTTCGATATATGGGAGGACGTTATAACGTATTACGTCATATGGTATGACGTTATAACGTATTACGTTATATGGGATGACGTTATCACGTAATACGCTATATGGTATGCCGTTATAACGTAATACGTTATATGGTATGACGTTATAACGTACATAGCTTATATGGTATGACGTTATACCGTATTACGTTATATGGGATGACGTTATAACGTATTACGTTATATGGGATGACGTTATAACGTATTACGTTATATGGGACGACGTTATAACGTATTACGTTATATGGAACGACGCTATACCGTATTACGTTATATGGAATGACGTAATAACGTAATACGTAATATGGGATGACGTTATCACATAACACGTTATATGGTATGACGTCATAATGTAAATAGGTTATATGGTATGAGGGTATACCGTATTACGTTATATGGGATGATGTTATAACGTATAACGTTATATGGGATGACGTTATAACGTATTACGTTATATGGGACGACGTTATAACGTATTACGTTATATGGGATGACGTTATCACGTAATACGCTATATGGTATGACGTTATAACGTAAATAGGTTATATGGTATGACGTTATAACGTAATAGGTTATATGGTATGACGTTATACGCTATTACGTTATATGGGATTACGTTATAACGTATTACGTTATGTGGGATGACGTTATAACGTATTACGTTATATGGGACGACGTTATAACGTATTACGTTATATGGAACGACGTTATAACGTAAATAGGTTATATGGTATGACGTTATACCGTATTACGTTATATGGGATGACGTTATAACGTATTACGTTATATGGGATGACGTTATAACGTATTACGTTATATGGGACGACGTTATAACGTAAATAGGTTATATGGTATGACGTCATACCGTATTACGTTATATGGGATGACGTTATAACGTATTACGTTATATGGGATGACGTTATAACGTATTACGTTATATGGGACGACGTTATAACGTATTACGTTATATGGGATGACGTAGTAACGTATTACGTTAAATGGGATGACGTTGTAACGTATTACGTTATATGGGATGACGTTATAACGTATTACGTTATATGGGACGACGTTATAACGTATTACGTTATATGGGACGACGTTATAACGTATTACGTTAAATGGGATGATGTTGTAACGTATTACGTTATATGGTATGGCGTTATAACGTAAATAGGTTATATGGTATGACGTTATACCGTATTACGTTATATGGTATGACGTTATAACGTAAATAGGTTATATGGTATGACGTTATACCGTATTACGTTATATGGGATGACGTTATAACGTATTACGTTATATGGGATGACGTTATAACGTATTACGTTATATGGGACGACGTTATAACGTATTACGTTATATGGAACGACGTTATATAGTATTACGTTATATGGGATGACGTTATAACGTATTACGTTATATGGGATGACGTTGTAACGTATTACGTTATATGGGATGACGTTATAACGTATTACGTTATATGGGACGACGTTATAACGTATTACGTTATATGGGACGACGTTATGACGTATTACGTTATATGGGACGACGTTATACCGTATTAAGTTATATGGGATGACGTTGTAACGTATTACGTTAAATGGGATGATGTTGTAACGTATTACGTTATATGGTATGGCGTTATAACGTAAATAGGTTATATGGTATGACGTTATACCGTATTACGTTATATGGTATGACGTCATAATGTAAATAGGTTATATGGTATGACGGTATGCCGTATTACGTTATATGGGATGATGTTATAACGTATAAAGTTATATGGGATGACGTTGTAACGTATTACGTTAAATGGGATGACGTTATCACGTAATACGCTATATGGTATGAAGTTAAAACGTAAATAGGTTATATGGTATGACGTTATAACGTAATAGGTTATATGGTATGACGTTATACCCTATTACGTTATATGGGATGACGTTATAACGTATTACGATATATGGGATGACGTAGTAACGTATTACGTTAAATGGGATGACGTTGTAACGTATTACGTTATATGGGATGACGTTATAACGTATTACGTTATATGGGACGACGTTATAACGTATTACGTTATATGGGACGACGTTATAACGTATTACGTTATATGGGATGACGTTATCACGTAATACGCTATATGGTATGACGTTATAACGTAAATAGGATATATGGTATGACGTTATAACGTAATAGGTTATATGGTATGACGTTATACGCTATTACGTTATATGGGATGACGTTATAACGTATTACGTTATATGGGACGACGTTATAACGTATTACGTTATATGGAACGACGTTATACCGTATTACGTTATATGAGATGACGTAATAACGTATTACGTATTATGGGATGACGTTATCACATAATACGTTATATGGTATGACGTCATAACGTAAATAGGTTATATGGTATGACGGTATACCGTATTACGTTGTATGGGATGACGTTATAACGTATTACGTTATGTGGGTTGACGTTATAACGTATTACGTTATATGGTATGACGTTATACCGTATTACGTTATATGGAACGCCGTTATACCGTATTACGTTATATGGGACGACGTTATAACGTATTACGTTATATGGAACGACGTTATACCGTATTACTTTATATGTGATGACGTAATAACGTATTACGTTATATGGGATGACGTTGTAACGTATTACGTTAAATGGGACGACGTTATAACGTATTACGTTATATGGGATGACGTAATAACGTATTGCGTTATATGGGATGACGTTATCACATAATACGTTATATGGTATGACGTCATAACGTAATAGGTTATATGGTATGACGTTATACCGTATTACGTTGTATGGGACGACGTTATCACGTAATACGTTATATGGTATGACGTTATAACGCAAATAGGTTATATGGTATGACGTTATAACGTATTACGTTATATGGGATTACGTTATAACGTATTACGTTATATGGGATGACGTAATAACGTATTACGTATTATGGGATGACGTTATCACATAATACGTTATATGGTATGACGTCATAACGTAAATAGGTTATATGGTATGACTGTATACCGTATTACGTTGTATGGGATGACGTTATAACGTATTACGTTATATGGGACGACGTTATAACGTATTACGTTATATGGGATGACGTAATAACGTATTGCGTTATATGGGATGACGTTATCACATAATACGTTATATGGTATGACGTCATAACGTAATAGGTTATATGGTATGACGTTATACCGTATTACGTTGTATGGGACGACGTTATCACGTAATACGTTATATGGTATGACGTTATAACGTAAATAGGTTATATGGTATGACGGTATACCGTATTACGTTGTATGGGAGGACGTTATAACGTATTACGTTATATGGTATGACGTCATAACGTAAATAGGTTATATGGTATGACGGTATACCGTATTACGTTGTATGGGATGACGTTATAACGTATTACGTTATATGGGTTGACGTTATAACGTATTACGTTATATGGGATGACGTAATAACGTATTGCGTTATATGGGATGACGTTATAACGTATTACGTTATATGGGACGACGATATAACGTATTACGTTATATGGAACGACGTTATACCGTATTACGTTATATGAGAAGACGTAATAACGTATTACGTATTATGGGATGACGTTATCACATAATACGTTATATGGTATGACGTCATAACGTAAATAGGTTATATGGTATGACGGTATACCGTATTACGTTGTATGGGATGACGTTATAACGTATTACGTTATATGGGTTGACGTTATAACGTATTACGTTATATTGTATGACGTCATACCGTATTACGTTACATGGAAAGACGTTATACCGTATTACGTTATATGGGACGACGTTATAACGTATTACGTTATATGGAACGACGTTATACAGTATTACGTTATATTGGATGACGTTATAACGTATTACGTTATATGGGATGACATTATAACGTATTACGTTATTGGGACGACGTTATAACGTATTACGTTATATGGAACGACGTTATACCGTTTTACATTATATGGGATGACGTAATAACGTATTACGTAATATGGCATGACGTTATCACATAATACGTTATATGGTATGACGCCATAACGTAAATAGGTTATATGCTATGACGGTATACCGTATTACGTTGTATGGGATGTCGTTATAACGTATTACGTTATATGGGATGACGTTATAACGTATTACGTTATATGGGACGACGTTATAACGTATTACGTTATATGGAACGACGTTATACCGTATTACGTTATATGGGATGACGTAATAACGTATTACGTAATATGGGATGACGTTATCACATAATACGTTATATGGTATGACGTCATAATGTAAATAGGTTATATGGTATGACGGTATACCGTATTACGTTATAAGGGATGACGTTATAACGTATTACGTTATATGGTATGACGTTATAACGTAATAGGTTATATGGTATGACGTTATACGGTATTATGTTATATTGGATGACGTTATAACGTATTACGTTATATGGGATGACGTTATAACGTACTACGTTATATGGGATGACGTTATAACGTATTTCGATATATGGGAGGACGTTATAACGTATTACGTTATATGGTATGACGTTATAACGTATTACGTTGTATGGGATGACGCTATCACGTAATACGCTATATGGTATGCCGTTATAACGTAATACGTTATATGGTATGACGTCATAACGTAAATAGGTTATATGGTATGACGTTATACCGTATTACGTTATATGGGATGACGTTATAACGTATTACGTTATATGGGATGACGTTATAGCGTATTACGTTATATGGGACGACGTTATAACGTATTACGTTATATGGGATGACGCTATGACGAAATGGGTTATATGGTATGACGTTATAACGTAATAGGTTATATGGTATGACGTTATACGGTATTATGTTATATTGGATGACGTTATAACGTATTACGTTATATGGGATGACGTTATAACGTACTACGTTATATGGGATGACGTTATAACGTATTTCGATATATGGGAGGACGTTATAACGTATTACGTTATATGGTATGACGTTATAACGTATTACGTTGTATGGGATGACGCTATCACGTAATACGCTATATGGTATGCCATTATAACGTAATACGTTATATGGTATGACGTCATAATGTAAATAGGTTATATGGTATGACGGAATACCGTATTACGTTATATGGGATGACGTTATCACGTAATGCGCTATATGGTATGACGTTATAACGTAAATAGGTTATATGGTATGACGTTATAACGTAATAGGTTATATGGTATGACGTTATACGCTATTACGTTATATGGGATGACGTTATAACGTATTACGTTATATGGGATGACGTTGTAACGTATTACGTTAAATGGGATGACGTTATCACGTAATACGCTATATGGTATGACGTTAAAACGTAAATAGGTTATATGGTATGACGTTATAACGTAATAGGTTATATGGTATGACGTTATACCCTATTACGTTATATGGGATGACGTTATAACGTATTACGTTATATGGGATGACGTAGTAACGTATTACGTTAAATGGGATGACGTTGTAACGTATTACGTTATATGGGATGACGTTATAACGTATTACGTTATATGGGACGACGTTATAACGTATTACGTTATATGGGATGACGTTATCACGTAATACGCTATATGGTATGACGTTATAACGTAAATAGGATATATGGTATGAAGTTATAACGTAATAGGTTATATGGTATGACGTTATACCCTATTACGTTATATGGGATGACGTTATAACGTATTACGTTATATGGGATGACGTAGTAACGTATTACGTTATATGGGACGACGTTATAACGTATTACGTTATATGGAACGACGTTATACCGTATTACTTTATATGAGATGACGTAATAACGTATTACGTTATATGGGATGACGTTGTAACGTATTACGTTAAATGGGACGACGTTATAACGTATTACGTTATATGGGATGACGTAATAACGTATTGCGTTATATGGGATGACGTTATCACATAATACGTTATATGGTATGACGTCATAACGTAATAGGTTATATGGTATGACGTTATAACGTAATAGGTTATATGGTATGACGTTATAAGCTATTACGTTATATGGGATGACGTTATAACGAAATGGGTTATATGGTATGACGTTATAACGTAATAGGTTATATGGTATGACGTTATACGGTATTATGTTATATTGGATGACGTTATAACGTATTACGTTATATGGGATGACGTTATAACGTACTACGTTATATGGGATGACGTTATAACGTATTTCGATATATGGGAGGACGTTATAACGTATTACGTTATATGGTATGACGTTATAACGTATTACGTTGTATGGGATGACGCTATCACGTAATACGCTATATGGTATGCCATTATAACGTAATACGCTATATGGTATGACGTTATAACGTAAATAGGATATATGGTATGAAGTTATAACGTAATAGGTTATATGGTATGACGTTATACCCTATTACGTTATATGGGATGACGTTATAACGTATTACGTTATATGGGATGACGTAGTAACGTATTACGTTATATGGGACGACGTTATAACGTATTACGTTATATGGAACGACGTTATACCGTATTACTTTATATGAGATGACGTAATAACGTATTACGTTATATGGGATGACGTTGTAACGTATTACGTTAAATGGGACGACGTTATAACGTATTACGTTATATGGGATGACGTTATAGCGTATTACGTTATATGGGATGACGTTATAACGTATTACGTTATATGGGATGACGCTATGACGAAATGGGTTATATGGTATGACGTTATAACGTAATAGGTTATATGGTATGACGTTATACGGTATTATGTTATATTGGATGACGTTATAACGTATTACGTTATATGGGATGACGTTATAACGTACTACGTTATATGGGATGACGTTATAACGTATTTCGATATATGGGAGGACGTTATAACGTATTACGTTATATGGTATGACGTTATAACGTATTACGTTGTATGGGATGACGCTATCACGTAATACGCTATATGGTATGCCGTTATAACGTAATACGTTATATGGTATGACGTCATAACGTAAATAGGTTATATGGTATGACGTTATACCGTATTACGTTATATGGGATGACGTTATAACGTATTACGTTATATGGGATGACGTTATAGCGTATTACGTTATATGGGACGACGTTATAACGTATTACGTTATATGGGATGACGCTATGACGAAATGGGTTATATGGTATGACGTTATAACGTAATAGGTTATATGGTATGACGTTATACGGTATTATGTTATATTGGATGACGTTATAACGTATTACGTTATATGGGATGACGTTATAACGTACTACGTTATATGGGATGACGTTATAACGTATTTCGATATATGGGAGGACGTTATAACGTATTACGTTATATGGTATGACGTTATAACGTATTACGTTGTATGGGATGACGCTATCACGTAATACGCTATATGGTATGCCCTTATAACGTAAATAGGTTATATGGTATGACGTTATAACGTAATAGGTTATATGGTATGACGTTATACGCTATTACGTTATATGGGATGACGTTATAACGTACTACGTTATATGGGATGACGTTATAACGTATTTCGATATATGGGAGGACGTTATAACGTATTACGTTATATGGTATGACGTTATAACGTATTACGTTGTATGGGATGACGCTATCACGTAATACGCTATATGGTATGCCGTTATAACGTAATACGTTATATGGTATGACGTCATAATGTAAATAGGTTATATGGTATGACGGAATACCGTATTACGTTATATGGGATGACGTTATCACGTAATGCGCTATATGGTATGACGTTATAACGTAAATAGGTTATATGGTATGACGTTATAACGTAATAGGTTATATGGTATGACGTTATACGCTATTACGTTATATGGGATGACGTTATAACGTATTACGTTATATGGGATGACGTTGTAACGTATTACGTTAAATGGGATGACGTTATCACGTAATACGCTATATGGTATGACGTTAAAACGTAAATAGGTTATATGGTATGACGTTATAACGTAATAGGTTATATGGTATGACGTTATACCCTATTACGTTATATGGGATGACGTTATAACGTATTACGTTATATGGGATGACGTAGTAACGTATTACGTTAAATGGGATGACGTTGTAACGTATTACGTTATATGGGATGACGTTATAACGTATTACGTTATATGGGACGACGTTATAACGTATTACGTTATATGGGATGACGTTATCACGTAATACGCTATATGGTATGACGTTATAACGTAAATAGGATATATGGTATGAAGTTATAACGTAATAGGTTATATGGTATGACGTTATACCCTATTACGTTATATGGGATGACGTTATAACGTATTACGTTATATGGGATGACGTAGTAACGTATTACGTTATATGGGACGACGTTATAACGTATTACGTTATATGGAACGACGTTATACCGTATTACTTTATATGAGATGACGTAATAACGTATTACGTTATATGGGATGACGTTGTAACGTATTACGTTAAATGGGACGACGTTATAACGTATTACGTTATATGGGATGACGTAATAACGTATTGCGTTATATGGGATGACGTTATCACATAATACGTTATATGGTATGACGTCATAACGTAATAGGTTATATGGTATGACGTTATAACGTAATAGGTTATATGGTATGACGTTATAAGCTATTACGTTATATGGGATGACGTTATAACGAAATGGGTTATATGGTATGACGTTATAACGTAATAGGTTATATGGTATGACGTTATACGGTATTATGTTATATTGGATGACGTTATAACGTATTACGTTATATGGGATGACGTTATAACGTACTACGTTATATGGGATGACGTTATAACGTATTTCGATATATGGGAGGACGTTATAACGTATTACGTTATATGGTATGACGTTATAACGTATTACGTTGTATGGGATGACGCTATCACGTAATACGCTATATGGTATGCCATTATAACGTAATACGCTATATGGTATGACGTTATAACGTAAATAGGATATATGGTATGAAGTTATAACGTAATAGGTTATATGGTATGACGTTATACCCTATTACGTTATATGGGATGACGTTATAACGTATTACGTTATATGGGATGACGTAGTAACGTATTACGTTATATGGGACGACGATATAACGTATTACGTTATATGGAACGACGTTATACCGTATTACTTTATATGAGATGACGTAATAACGTATTACGTTATATGGGATGACGTTGTAACGTATTACGTTAAATGGGACGACGTTATAACGTATTACGTTATATGGGATGACGTAATAACGTATTGCGTTATATGGGATGACGTTATCACATAATACGTTATATGGTATGACGTCATAACGTAATAGGTTATATGGTATGACGTTATAACGTAATAGGTTATATGGTATGACGTTATAAGCTATTACGTTATATGGGATGACGTTATAACGTATTACGTTATATGGGACGACGTTATAACGTATTACGTTATATGGAACGACGTTATACCGTATTACGTTATATGAGATGACGTAATAACGTATTACGTATTATGGGATGACGTTATCACATAATACGTTATATGGTATGACGTCATAACGTAAATAGGTTATATGGTATGACTGTATACCGTATTACGTTGTATGGGATGACGTTGTAATGTATTACGTTAAATGGGATGACGTTGTAACGTATTACGTTAAATGGGACGACGTTATAACGTATTTCGTTAAATAGGACGACGTTATAACGTATTACGTTATATGGGATGACGTAATAACGTATTACGTTATATGGGACGACGTTATCACGTAATACGTTATATGGTATGACGTTATAACGTAAATAGGTTATATGGTATGACGGTATACCGTATTACGTTGTATGGGATGACGTTATAACGTATTACGTTATATGGGTTGACGTTATAACGTATTACGTTATATGGTATGACGTTATACCGTATTACGTTATATGGAACGACGTTATACCGTATTACGTTATATGGGATGACGTTATAACGTATTACGTTATATGGGATGACATTATAACGTATTACGTTATATGGGATGGCGTTATAACGTATTACGTTATATGGGACGACGTTATAACGTATTACGTTATATGGGATGACGCTATAACGAAATGGGTTATATGGTATGACGTTATAACGTAATAGGTTATATGGTATGACGTTATACCGTATTACGTTATATGGAACGACGTTATACCGTATTACGTTATATGGGATGACGTAATAACGTATTACGTAATATGGGATGACGTTATCACATAATACGTTATATGGTATTACGTCATAATGTAAATAGGTTATATGGTATGACGGTAAACCGTATTACGTTATAAGGGATGACGTTATAACGTATTACGTTATATGGGATGACGTTATAACGTATTACGTTATATGGGACGACGTTATAACGTATTACGTTATATGGGATGACGCTATAACGAAATGGGTTATATGGTATGACGTTATAACGTAATAGGTTATATGGTATGACGTTATACGGTATTATGTTATATTGGATGACGTTATAACGTATTACGTTATATGGGATGACGTTATAACGTACTACGTTATATGGGATGACGTTATAGAGTATTTCGATATATGGGAGGACGTTATAACGTATTACGTTATATGGTATGACGTCATAACGTAAATAGGTTATATGGTATGACGGTATACCGTATTACGTTGTATGGGATGACGTTATAACGTATTACGTTATATGGGTTGACGTTATAACGTATTACGTTATATGGGATGACGTAATAACGTATTGCGTTATATGGGATGACGTTATAACGTATTACGTTATATGGGACGACGATATAACGTATTACGTTATATGGAACGACGTTATACCGTATTACGTTATATGAGAAGACGTAATAACGTATTACGTATTATGGGATGACGTTATCACATAATACGTTATATGGTATGACGTCATAACGTAAATAGGTTATATGGTATGACGGTATACCGTATTACGTTGTATGGGATGACGTCATAACGTATTACGTTATATGGGTTGACGTTATAACGTATTACGTTATATTGTATGACGTTATACCGTATTACGTTATATGGAACGACGTTATACCGTATTACGTTATATGGGACGACGTTATAACGTATTACGTTATATGGAACGACGTTATACAGTATTACGTTATATTGGATGACGTTATAACGTATTACGTTATATGGGATGACATTATAACGTATTACGTTATTGGGACGACGTTATAACGTATTACGTTATATGGAACGACGTTATACCGTTTTACATTATATGGGATGACGTAATAACGTATTACGTAATATGGCATGACGTTATCACATAATACGTTATATGGTATGACGCCATAACGTAAATAGGTTATATGCTATGACGGTATACTGTATTACGTTGTATGGGATGTCGTTATAACGTATTACGTTATATGGGATGACGTTATAACGTATTACGTTATATGGGACGACGTTATAACGTATTACGTTATATGGAACGACGTTATACCGTATTACGTTATATGGGATGACGTAATAACGTATTACGTAATATGGGATGACGTTATCACATAATACGTTATATGGTATGACGTCATAATGTAAATAGGTTATATGGTATGCCGGTATACCGTATTACGTTATAAGGGATCACGTTATAACGTATTACGTTATATGGGATGACGTTATAACGTATTACGTTATATGGGACGACGTTATAACGTATTACGTTATATGGGATGACGCTATAACGAAATGGGTTATATGGTATGACGTTATAACGTAATAGGTTATATGGTATGACGTTATACGGTATTATGTTATATTGGATGACGTTATAACGTATTACGTTATATGGGATGACGTTATAACGTACTACGTTATATGGGATGACGTTATAACGTATTTCGATATATGGGAGGACGTTATAACGTATTACGTTATATGGTATGACGTTATAACGTATTACGTTGTATGGGATGACGCTATCACGTAATACGCTATATGGTATGCCATTATAACGTAATACGTTATATGGTATGACGTCATAATGTAAATAGGTTATATGGTATGACGGAATACCGTATTACGTTATATGGGATGACGTTATCACGTAATGCGCTATATGGTATGACGTTATAACGTAAATAGGTTATATGGTATGACGTTATAACGTAATAGGTTATATGGTATGACGTTATACGCTATTACGTTATATGGGATGACGTTATAACGTATTACGTTATATGGGATGACGTTGTAACGTATTACGTTAAATGGGATGACGTTATCACGTAATACGCTATATGGTATGACGTTAAAACGTAAATAGGTTATATGGTATGACGTTATAACGTAATAGGTTATATGGTATGACGTTATACCCTATTACGTTATATGGGATGACGTTATAACGTATTACGTTATATGGGATGACGTAGTAACGTATTACGTTAAATGGGATGACGTTGTAACGTATTACGTTAAATGGGATGACGTTATCACGTAATACGCTATATGGTATGACGTTAAAACGTAAATAGGATATATGGTATGACGTTATAACGTAATAGGTTATATGGTATGACGTTATACCCTATTACGTTATATGGGATGACGTTATAACGTATTACGTTATATGGGATGACGTAGTAACGTATTACGTTATATGGGACGACGTTATAACGTATTACGTTATATGGAACGACGTTATACCGTATTACTTTATATGAGATGACGTAATAACGTATTACGTTATATGGGATGACGTTGTAACGTATTACGTTAAATGGGACGACGTTATAACGTATTACGTTATATGGGATGACGTAATAACGTATTGCGTTATATGGGATGACGTTATAACGTATTACGTTATATGGGATGACGCTATAACGAAATGGGTTATATGGTATGACGTTATAACGTAATAGGTTATATGGTATGACGTTATACCGTATTACGTTATATGGAACGACGTTATACCGTATTACGTTATATGGGATGACGTAATAACGTATTACGTAATATGGGATGACGTTATCACATAATACGTTATATGGTATTACGTCATAATGTAAATAGGTTATATGGTATGACGGTAAACCGTATTACGTTATAAGGGATGACGTTATAACGTATTACGTTATATGGGATGACGTTATAACGTATTACGTTATATGGGACGACGTTATAACGTATTACGTTATATGGGATGACGCTATAACGAAATGGGTTATATGGTATGACGTTATAACGTAATAGGTTATATGGTATGACGTTATACGGTATTATGTTATATTGGATGACGTTATAACGTATTACGTTATATGGGATGACGTTATAACGTACTACGTTATATGGGATGACGTTATAGAGTATTTCGATATATGGGAGGACGTTATAACGTATTACGTTATATGGTATGACGTCATAACGTAAATAGGTTATATGGTATGACGGTATACCGTATTACGTTGTATGGGATGACGTTATAACGTATTACGTTATATGGGTTGACGTTATAACGTATTACGTTATATGGGATGACGTAATAACGTATTGCGTTATATGGGATGACGTTATAACGTATTACGTTATATGGGACGACGATATAACGTATTACGTTATATGGAACGACGTTATACCGTATTACGTTATATGAGAAGACGTAATAACGTATTACGTATTATGGGATGACGTTATCACATAATACGTTATATGGTATGACGTCATAACGTAAATAGGTTATATGGTATGACGGTATACCGTATTACGTTGTATGGGATGACGTCATAACGTATTACGTTATATGGGTTGACGTTATAACGTATTACGTTATATTGTATGACGTTATACCGTATTACGTTATATGGAACGACGTTATACCGTATTACGTTATATGGGACGACGTTATAACGTATTACGTTATATGGAACGACGTTATACAGTATTACGTTATATTGGATGACGTTATAACGTATTACGTTATATGGGATGACATTATAACGTATTACGTTATTGGGACGACGTTATAACGTATTACGTTATATGGAACGACGTTATACCGTTTTACATTATATGGGATGACGTAATAACGTATTACGTAATATGGCATGACGTTATCACATAATACGTTATATGGTATGACGCCATAACGTAAATAGGTTATATGCTATGACGGTATACTGTATTACGTTGTATGGGATGTCGTTATAACGTATTACGTTATATGGGATGACGTTATAACGTATTACGTTATATGGGACGACGTTATAACGTATTACGTTATATGGAACGACGTTATACCGTATTACGTTATATGGGATGACGTAATAACGTATTACGTAATATGGGATGACGTTATCACATAATACGTTATATGGTATGACGTCATAATGTAAATAGGTTATATGGTATGCCGGTATACCGTATTACGTTATAAGGGATCACGTTATAACGTATTACGTTATATGGGATGACGTTATAACGTATTACGTTATATGGGAGGACGTTATAACGTATTACGTTATATGGGATGACGCTATATCGAAATGGGTTATATGGTATGACGTTATAACGTAATAGGTTATATGGTATGACGTTATACGGTATTATGTTATATTGGATGACGTTATAACGTATTACGTTATATGGGATGACGTTATAACGTACTACGTTATATGGGATGACGTTATAACGTATTTCGATATATGGGAGGACGTTATAACGTATTGCGTTATATGGTATGACGTTATAACGTATTACGTTGTATGGGATGACGCTATCACGTAATACGCTATATGGTATGCCATTATAACGTAATACGTTATATGGTATGACGTCATAATGTAAATAGGTTATATGGTATGACGGAATACCGTATTACGTTATATGGGATGACGTTATCACGTAATGCGCTATATGGTATGACGTTATAACGTAAATAGGTTATATGGTATGACGTTATAACGTAATAGGTTATATGGTATGACGTTATACGCTATTACGTTATATGGGATGACGTTATAACGTATTACGTTATATGGGATGACGTTGTAACGTATTACGTTAAATGGGATGACGTTATCACGTAATACGCTATATGGTATGACGTTAAAACGTAAATAGGTTATATGGTATGACGTTATAACGTAATAGGTTATATGGTATGTCGTTATACCCTATTACGTTATATGGGATGACGTTATAACGTATTACGTTATATGGGATGACGTAGTAACGTATTACGTTAAATGGGATGACGTTGTAACGTATTACGTTATATGGGATGACGTTATAACGTATTACGTTATATGGGACGACGTTATAACGTATTACGTTGTATGGGACGACGTTATAACGTATTACGTTATATGGGATGACGTTATCACGTAATACGCTATATGGTATGACGTTATAACGTAAATAGGATATATGGTATGACGTTATAACGTAATAGGTTATATGGTATGACGTTATACCCTATTACGTTATATGGGATGACGTTATAACGTATTACGTTATATGGGATGACGTAGTAACGTATTACGTTATATGGGACGACGTTATAACGTATTACGTTATATGGAACGACGTTATACCGTATTACTTTATATGAGATGACGTAATAACGTATTACGTTATATGGGATGACGTTGTAACGTATTACGTTAAATGGGACGACGTTATAACGTATTACGTTATATGGGATGACGTAATAACGTATTGCGTTATATGGGATGACGTTATCACATAATACGTTATATGGTATGACGTCATAACGTAATAGGTTATATGGTATGACGTTATAACGTAATAGGTTATATGGTATGACGTTATAAGCTATTACGTTATATGGGATGACGTTATAACGTATTACGTTATATGGGACGACGTTATAACGTATTACGTTATATGGAACGACGTTATACCGTATTACGTTATATGAGATGACGTAATAACGTATTACGTATTATGGGATGACGTTATCACATAATACGTTATATGGTATGACGTCATAACGTAAATAGGTTATATGGTATGACTGTATACCGTATTACGTTGTATGGGATGACGTTATAACGTATTACGTTATATGGGATGACGTTGTAATGTATTACGTTAAATGGGATGACGTTGTAACGTATTACGTTAAATGGGACGACGTTATAACGTATTTCGTTAAATGGGACGACGTTATAACGTATTACGTTATATGGGATGACGTAATAACGTATTACGTTATATGGGACGACGTTATCACGTAATACGTTATATGGTATGACGTTATAACGTAAATAGGTTATATGGTATGACGGTATACCGTATTACGTTGTATGGGATGACGTTGTAATGTATTACGTTAAATGGGATGACGTTGTAACGTATTACGTTAAATGGGACGACGTTATAACGTATTACGTTATATGGGATGACGTAATAACGTATTGCGTTATATGGGATGACGTTATAACGTATTAAGTTATATGGGACGACGATATAACGTATTACGTTATATGGAACGACGTTATACCGTATTACGTTATATGAGAAGACGTAATAACGTATTACGTATTATGGGATGACGTTATCACATAATACGTTATATGGTATGACGTCATAACGTAAATAGGTTATATGGTATGACGGTATACCGTATTACGTTGTATGGGATGACGTTATAACGTATTACGTTATATGGGTTGACGTTATAACGTATTACGTTATATTGTATGACGTTATACCGTATTACGTTATATGGAACGACGTTATACCGTATTACGTTATATGGGACGACGTTATAACGTATTACGTTATATGGAACGACGTTATACAGTATTACGTTATATTGGATGACGTTATATCGTATTACGTTATATGGGATGACATTATAACGTATTACGTTATTGGGACGACGTTATAACGTATTACGTTATATGGAACGACGTTATACCGTTTTACATTATATGGGATGACGTAATAACGTATTACGTAATATGGCATGACGTTATCACATAATACGTTATATGGTATGACGCCATAACGTAAATAGGTTATATGCTATGACGGTATACTGTATTACGTTGTATGGGATGTCGTTATAACGTATTACGTTATATGGGATGACGTTATAACGTATTACGATATATGGGACGACGTTATAACGTATTACGTTATATGGAACGACGTTATACCGTATTACGTTATATGGGATGACGTAATAACGTATTACGTAATATGGGATGACGTTATCACATAATACGTTATATGGTATGACGTCATAATGTAAATAGGTTATATGGTATGACGGTATACCGTATTACGTTATAAGGGATCACGTTATAACGTATTACGTTATATGGGATGACGTTATAACGTATTACGTTATATGGGACGACGTTATAACGTATTACGTTATATGGGATGACGCTATAACGAAATGGGTTATATGGTATGACGTTATAACGTAATAGGTTATATGGTATGACGTTATACGGTATTATGTTATATTGGATGACGTTATAACGTATTACGTTATATGGGATGACGTTATAACGTACTACGTTATATGGGATGACGTTATAACGTATTTCGATATATGGGAGGACGTTATAACGTATTACGTTATATGGTATGACGTTATAACGTATTACGTTGTATGGGATGACGCTATCACGTAATACGCTATATGTTATGCCATTATAACGTAATACGTTATATGGTATGACGTCATAATGTAAATAGGTTATATGGTATGACGGAATACCGTATTACGTTATATGGGATGACGTTATCACGTAATGCGCTATATGGTATGACGTTATAACGTAAATAGGTTATATGGTATGACGTTATAACGTAATAGGTTATATGGTATGACGTTATACGCTATTACGTTATATGGGATGACGTTATAACGTATTACGTTATATGGGATGACGTTGTAACGTATTACGTTAAATGGGATGACGTTATCACGTAATACGCTATATGGTATGACGTTAAAACGTAAATAGGTTATATGGTATGACGTTATAACGTAATAGGTTATATGGTATGACGTTATACCCTATTACGTTATATGGGATGACGTTATAACGTATTACGTTATATGGGATGACGTAGTAACGTATTACGTTAAATGGGATGACGTTGTAACGTATTACGTTATATGGGATGACGTTATAACGTATTACGTTATATGGGACGACGTTATAACGTATTACGTTGTATGGGACGACGTTATAACGTATTACGTTATATGGGATGACGTTATCACGTAATACGCTATATGGTATGACGTTATAACGTAAATAGGATATATGGTATGACGTTATAACGTAATAGGTTATATGGTATGACGTTATACCCTATTACGTTATATGGGATGACGTTATAACGTATTACGTTATATGGGATGACGTAGTAACGTATTACGTTATATGGGACGACGTTATAACGTATTACGTTATATGGAACGACGTTATACCGTATTACTTTATATGAGATGACGTAATAACGTATTACGTTATATGGGATGACGTTGTAACGTATTACGTTAAATGGGACGACGTTATAACGTATTACGTTATATGGGATGACGTAATAACGTATTGCGTTATATGGGATGACGTTATCACATAATACGTTATATGGTATGACGTCATAACGTAATAGGTTATATGGTATGACGTTATAACGTAATAGGTTATATGGTATGACGTTATAAGCTATTACGTTATATGGGATGACGTTATAACGTATTACGTTATATGGGACGACGTTATAACGTATTACGTTATATGGAACGACGTTATACCGTATTACGTTATATGAGATGACGTAATAACGTATTACGTATTATGGGATGACGTTATCACATAATAAGTTATATGGTATGACGTCATAACGTAAATAGGTTATATGGTATGACTGTATACCGTATTACGTTGTATGGGATGACGTTATAACGTATTACGTTATATGGGTTGACGTTATAACGTATTACGTTATATTGTATGACGTTATACCGTATTACGTTATATGGAACGACGTTATACCGTATTACGTTATATGGGACGACGTTATAACGTATTGCGTTATATGGGATGACGTAATAACGTATTACGTTATATGGGACGACGTTATCACGTAATACGTTATATGGTATGACGTTATAACGTAAATAGGTTATATGGTATGACGGTATACCGTATTACGTTGTATGGGATGACGTTATAACGTATTACGTTATATGGGTTGACGTTATAACGTATTACGTTATATGGTATGACGTTATACCGTATTACGTTATATGGAACGACGTTATACCGTATTACGTTATATGGGATGACGTTATAACGTATTACGTTATATGGGATGACATTATAACGTATTACGTTATATGGGATGGCGTTATAACGTATTACGTTATATGGGACGACGTTATAACGTATTACGTTATATGGAACGACGTTATACCGTATTACGTTATATGGGATGACGTAATAACGTATTACGTAATATGGGATGACGTTATCACATAATACGTTATATGGTATGACGTCATAATGTAAATAGGTTATATGGTATGGCGGTATACCGTATTACGTTATAAGGGATGACGTTATAACGTATTACGTTATATGGGATGACGTTATAACGTATTACGTTATATGGGACGACGTTATAACGTATTACGTTATATGGGATGACGCTATAACGAAATGGGTTATATGGTATGACGTTATAACGTAATAGGTTATATGGTATGACGTTATACGGTATTATGTTATATTGGATGACGTTATAACGTATTACGTTATATTGGATGACGTTATAACGTACTACGTTATATGGGATGACGTTATAACGTATTTCGATATATGGGAGGACGTTATAACGTATTACGTTATATGGTATGACGTTATAACGTATTACGTTGTATGGGATGACGCTATCACGTAATACGCTATATGGTATGCCGTTATAACGTAATACGTTATATGGTATGACGTCATAGCGTAAATAGGTTATATGGTATGACGTTATACCGTATTACGTTATATGGGATGACGATATAACGTATTACGTTATATGGGATGACGTTATAGCGTATTACGTTATATGGGACGACGTTATAACGTATTACGTTATATGGGATGACGCTATGACGAAATGGGTTATATGGTATGACGTTATAACGTAATAGGTTATATGGTATGACGTTATACGGTATTATGTTATATTGGATGACGTTATAACGTATTACGTTATATGGGATGACGTTATAACGTACTACGTTATATGGGATGACGTTATAACGTATTTCGATATATGGGAGGACGTTATAACGTATTACGTTATATGGTATGACGTTATAACGTATTACGTTGTATGGGATGACGCCATCACGTAATACGCTATATGGTATGCCATTATAACGTAATACGTTATATGGTATGACGTCATAATGTAAATAGGTTATATGGTATGACGGAATACCGTATTACGTTATATGGGATGACGTTATCACGTAATGCGCTATATGGTATGACGTTATAACGTAAATAGGTTATATGGTATGACGTTATAACGTAATAGGTTATATGGTATGACGTTATACGCTATTACGTTATATGGGATGACGTTATAACGTATTACGTTATATGGGATGACGTTGTAACGTATTACGTTAAATGGGATGACGTTATCACGTAATACGCTATATGGTATGACGTTAAAACGTAAATAGGTTATATGGTATGACGTTATAACGTAATAGGTTATATGGTATGACGTTATACCCTATTACGTTATATGGGATGACGTTATAACGTATTACGTTATATGGGATGACGTAGTAACGTATTACGTTAAATGGGATGACGTTGTAGCGTATTACGTTATATGGGATGACGTTATAACGTATTACGTTATATGGGACGACGTTATAACGTATTACGTTATATGGGACGACGTTATAACGTATTACGTTATATGGGATGACGTTATCACGTAATACGCTATATGGTATGACGTTATAACGTAAATAGGATATATGGTATGACGTTATAACGTAATAGGTTATATGGTATGACGTTATACGCTATTACGTTATATGGTATGACGTTATAACGTATTACGTTGTATGGGATGACGCTATCACGTAATACGCTATATGGTATGCCGTTATAACGTAATACGTTATATGGTATGACGTTATAACGTAAATAGGTTATATGGTATGACGTTATACCGTATTACGTTATATGGGAAGACGTTATAACGTATTACGTTATATGGGACGACGTTATAACGTATTACGTTATATGGGATGACGCTATAACGAAATGGGTTATATGGTATGACGTTATAACGTAATAGGTTATATGGTATGACGTTATACGGTATTATGTTATATTGGATGACGTTATAACGTATTACGTTATATGGGATGACGTTATAACGTACTACGTTATATGGGATGACGTTATACCCTATTACGTTATATGGGATGACGTTATAACGTATTACGTTATATGGGATGACGGAATACCTTATTACGTTATATGGGATGACGTTATCACGTAATACGCTATATGGTATGACGTTATAACGTAAATAGGTTATATGGTATGACGTTATAACGTAATAGGTTATATGGTATGACGTTATACGCTATTACGTTATATGGGATGACGTTATGACGTATTACGTTATATGGGATGACGTTGTAACGTATTACGTTAAATGGGATGACGTTATCACGTAATACGCTATATGGTATGACGTTAAAACGTAAATAGGTTATATGGTATGACGTTATAACGTAACAGGTTATATGGTATGACGTTATACCCTATTACGTTATATGGGATGACGTTATAACGTATTACGTTATATGGGATGACGTAATAACGTATTGCGTTATATGGGATGACGTTATAACGTATTACGTTATATGGGACGACGATATAACGTATTACGTTATATGGAACGACGTTATACCGTATTACGTTATATGAGAAGACGTAATAACGTATTACGTATTATGGGATGACGTTATCACATAATACGTTATATTTTATGACGTCATAACGTAAATAGGTTATATGGTATGACGGTATACCCTATTACGTTATATGGGATGACGTTATAACGTATTACGTTATATGGGATGACGTAATAACGTATTGCGTTATATGGGATGTCGTTATAACGTATTACGTTATATGGGATGACGCTATAACGAAATGGGTTATATGGTATGACGTTATAACGTAATAGGTTATATGGTATGACGTTATACGGTATTATGTTATATTGGATGACGTTATAACGTATTACGTTATATGGGATGACGTTATAACGTACTACGTTATATGGGATGACGTTATAACGTATTTCGATATATGGGATGACGTTATAACGTATTACGTTATATGGGATGACGTTATAACGTATTACGTTATATGGGACGACGTTATAACGTATTACGTTATATGGGATGACGCTATAACGAAATGGGTTATATGGTATGACGTTATAACGTAATAGGTTATATGGTATGACGTTATACGGTATTATGTTATATTGGATGACGTTATAACGTATTACGTTATATGGGATGACGTTGTAACGTACTACGTTATATGGGATGACGTTATAACGTATTTCGATATATGGGAGGACGTTATAACGTATTACGTTATATGGTATGACGTTATAACGTATTACGTTGTATGGGATGACGCTATCACGTAATACGCTATATGGTATGCCGTTATAACGTAATACGTTATATGGTATGACGTCATAACGTAAATAGGTTATATGGTATGATGTCATACCGTATTACGTTATATGGGATGACGTTATAACGTATTACGTTATATGGGATGACGTTATAGCGTATTACGTTATATGGGACGACGTTATAACGTATTACGTTATATGGGATGACGCTATAACGAAATGGGTTATATGGTATGACGTTATAACGTAATAGGTTATATGGTATGACGTTATACGGTATTATGTTATATTGGATGACGTTATAACGTATTACGTTATATGGGATGACGTTATAACGTACTACGTTATATGGGATGACGTTATAACGTATTTCGATATATGGGAGGACGTTATAACGTATTACGTTATATGGTATGACGTTATAACGTATTACGTTGTATGGGATGACGCTATCACGTAATACGCTATATGGTATGCCATTATAACGTAATACGTTATATGGTATGACGTCATAATGTAAATAGGTTATATGGTATGACGGAATACCGTATTACGTTATATGGGATGACGTTATCACGTAATGCGCTATATGGTATGACGTTATAACGTAAATAGGTTATATGGTATGACGTTATAACGTAATAGGTTATATGGTATGACGTTATACGCTATTACGTTATATGGGATGACGTTATAACGTATTACGTTATATGGGATGACGTTGTAACGTATTACGTTAAATGGGATGACGTTATCACGTAATACGCTATATGGTATGACGTTAAAACGTAAATAGGTTATATGGTATGACGTTATAACGTAATAGGTTATATGGTATGACGTTATACCCTATTACGTTATATGGGATGACGTTATAACGTATTACGTTATATGGCATGACGTAGTAACGTATTACGTTAAATGGGATGACGTTGTAACGTATTACGTTATATGGGATGACGTTATAACGTATTACGTTATATGGGAAGACGTTATAACGTATTACGTTATATGGGACGACGTTATAACGTATTACGTTATATGGGATGACGTTATCACGTAATACGCTATATGGTATGACGTTATAACGTAAATAGGATATATGGTATGACGTTATAACGTAATAGGTTATATGGTATGACGTTATACGCTATTACGTTATATGGGATGACGTTATAACGTATTACGTTATATGGGACGACGTTATAACGTATTACGTTATATGGAACGACGTTATACCGTATTACGTTATATGGTATGACGTTATAACGTATTACGTTATATGGTATGACGTTATAACGTATTACGTTGTATGGGATGACGCTATCACGTAATACGCTATATGGTATGCCGTTATAACGTAATACGTTATATGGTATGACGTTATAACGTAAATAGGTTATATGGTATGACGTTATACCGTATTACGTTATATGGGAAGACGTTATAACGTATTACGTTATATGGGACGACGTTATAACGTATTACGTTATATGGGATGACGCTATAACGAAATGGGTTATATGGTATGACGTTATAACGTAATAGGTTATATGGTATGACGTTATACGGTATTACGTTATATTGGATGACGTTATAACGTATTACGTTATATGGGATGACGTTATAACGTACTACGTTATATGGGATGACGTTATACCCTATTACGTTATATGGGATGACGTTATAACGTATTACGTTATATGGGATGACGGAATACCTTATTACGTTATATGGGATGACGTTATCACGTAATACGCTATATGGTATGACGTTATAACGTAAATAGGTTATATGGTATGACGTTATAACGTAATAGGTTATATGGTATGACGTTATACGCTATTACGTTATATGGGATGACGTTATGACGTATTACGTTATATGGGATGACGTTGTAACGTATTACGTTAAATGGGATGACGTTATCACGTAATACGCTATATGGTATGACGTTAAAACGTAAATAGGTTATATGGTATGACGTTATAACGTAATAGGTTATATGGTATGACGTTATACCCTATTACGTTATATGGGATGACGTTATAACGTATTACGTTATATGGGATGACGTAATAACGTATTGCGTTATATGGGATGACGTTATAACGTATTACGTTATATGGGACGACGATATAACGTATTACGTTATATGGAACGACGTTATACCGTATTACGTTATATGAGAAGACGTAATAACGTATTACGTATAATGGGATGACGTTATCACATAATACGTTATATTTTATGACGTCATAACGTAAATAGGTTATATGGTATGACGGTATACCGTATTACGTTGTATGGGATGACGTTATAACGTATTACGTTATATGGGTTGACGTTATAACGTATTACGTTATATGGTATGACGTTATACCGTATTACGTTATATGGAACGACGTTATACCGTATTACGTTATATGGGACGACGTTATAACGTATTACGTTATATGGAACGACGTTATACAGTATTACGTTATATGGGATGACGTTATAACGTATTACGTTATATGGGATGACATTATAACGTATTACGTTATTGGGACGACGTTATAGCGTATTACGTTATATGGAACGACGTTATACCGTTTTACATTATATGGGATGACGTAATAACGTATTACGTAATATGGCATGACGTTATCACATAATACGTTATATGGTATGACGCCATAACGTAAATAGGTTATATGCTATGACGGTATACCGTATTACGTTGTATGGGATGTCGTTATAACGTATTACGTTATATGGTATGACGTTATACGGTATTATGTTATATTGGATGACGTTATAACGTATTACGTTATATGGGATGACGTTATAACGTACTACGTTATATGGGATGACGTTATAACGTATTTCGATATATGGGAGGACGTTATAACGTATTACGTTATATGGTATGACGTTATAACGTATTACGTTGTATGGTATGACGCTATCACGTAATACGCTATATGGTATGCCGTTATAACGTAATATGTTATATGGTATGACGTCATAACGTAAATAGGTTATATGGTATGACGTTATACCGTATTACGTTATATGGGATGACGTTATAACGTATTACGTTATATGGGATGACGTTATAGCGTATTACGTTATATGGGACGACGTTATAACGTATTACGTTATATGGGATGACGCTATAACGAAATGGGTTATATGGTATGACGTTATAACGTAATAGGTTATATGGTATGACGTTATACGGTATTATGTTATATTGGATGACGTTATAACGTATTACGTTATATGGGATGACGTTATAACGTACTGCGTTATATGGGATGACGTTATAACGTATTTCGATATATGGGAGGACGTTATAACGTATTACGTTATATGGTATGACGTTATAACGTATTACGTTGTATGGGATGACGCTATCACGTAATACGCTATATGGTATGCCATTATAACGTAATACGTTATATGGTATGACGTCATAATGTAAATAGGTTATATGGTATGACGGAATACCGTATTACGTTATATGGGATGACGTTATAACGTATTACGTTATATGGGATGACGTTATAGCGTATTACGTTATATGGGACGACGTTATAACGTATTACGTTATATGGGATGACGCTATAACGAAATGGGTTATATGGTATGACGTTATAACGTAATAGGTTATATGGTATGACGTTATACGGTATTATGTTATATTGGATGACGTTATAACGTATTACGTTATATGGGATGACGCTATAACGAAATGGGTCATATGGTATGACGTTATAACGTAATAGGTTATATGGTATGACGTTATACGGTATTATGTTATATTGGATGACCTTATAACGTATTACGTTATATGGGATGACGTTATAACGTACTACGTTATATGGGATGACGTTATAACGTATTTCGATATATGGGAGGACGTTATAACGTATTACGTTATTTGGTATGACGTTATAACGTATTACGTTGTATGGGATGACGCTATCACGTAATACGCTATATGGTATGCCATTATAACGTAATACGTTATATGGTATGACGTCATAATGTAAATAGGTTATATGGTATGACGGAATACCGTATTACGTTATATGGGATGACGTTATCACGTAATACGCTATATGGTATGACGTTAAAACGTAAATAGGTTATATGGTATGACGTTATAACGTAATAGGTTATATGGTATGACGTTATACCCTATTACGTTATATGGGATGACGTTATTACGTATTACGTTATATGGGATGACGTAGTAACGTATTACGTTAAATGGGATGACGTTGTAACGTATTACGTTATATGGGATGACGTTATGACGTATTACGTTATATGGGACGACGTTATAACGTATTACGCTATATGGTTTGACGTTATAACGTATTACGTTATATGGTATGACGTTATACCGTATTACGTTATATGGAACGACGTTATACCGTATTACGTTATATGGGACGACGTTATAACGTATTACGTTATATGGAACGACGTTATACAGTATTACGTTATATGGGATGACGTTATAACGTATTACGTTATATGGGATGACATTATAACGTATTACGTTATATGGTTTGACGTTATAACGTATTACGTTATATGGAACGACGTTATACCGTTTTACATTATATGGGATGACGTAATAACGTATTACGTAATATGGCATGACGTTATCACATAATACGTTATATGGTATGACGCCATAACGTAAATAGGTTATATGCTATGACGGTATACCGTATTACGTTGTATGGGATGTCGTTATAACGTATTACGTTATATGGGATGACGTTATAACGTATTACGTTATATGGGACGACGTTATAACGTATTACGTTATATGGAACGATGTTATACCGTATTACGTTATATGGGATGACGTAATAACGTATTACGTAATATGGGATGACGTTATCACATAATACGTTATATGGTATGACGTCATAATGTAAATAGGTTATATGGTATGACGGTAAACCGTATTACGTTATAAGGGATGACGTTATAACGTATTACGTTATATGGGATGACGTTATAACGTATTACGTTATATGGGACGACGTTATAACGTATTACGTTATATGGGATGACGCTATAACGAAATGGGTTATATGGTATGACGTTATAACGTAATAGGTTATATGGTATGACGTTTTACGGTATTATGTTATATTGGATGACGTTATAACGTATTACGTTATATGGGATGACGTTATAACGTACTACGTTATATGGGATGACGTTATAGAGTATTTCGATATATGGGAGGACGTTATAACGTATTACGTTATATGGTATGACGTCATAACGTAAATAGGTTATATGGTATGACGGTATACCGTATTACGTTGTATGGGATGACGTTATAACGTATTACGTTATATGGGTTGACGTTATAACGTATTACGTTATATGGGATGACGTAATAACGTATTGCGTTATGTGGGATGACGTTATAACGTATTACGTTATATGGGACGACGATATAACGTATTACGTTATATGGAACGACGTTATACCGTATTACGTTATATGAGAAGACGTAATAACGTATTACGTATTATGGGATGACGTTATCACATAATACGTTATATGGTATGACGTCATAACGTAAATAGGTTATATGGTATGACGGTATACCGTATTACGTTGTATGGGAAGACGTTATAACGTATTACGTTATATGGGTTGACGTTATAACGTATTACGTTATATGGTATGACGTTATACCGTATTACGTTATATGGAACGACGTTATACCGTATTACGTTATATGGGACGACGTTATAACGTATTACGTTATATGGAACGACGTTATACAGTATTACGTTATATGGGATGACGTTATAACGTATTACGTTATATGGGATGACATTATAACGTATTACGTTATTGGGACGACGTTATAACGTATGACGTTATATGGAACGACGTTATACCGTATTACGTTATATGGGATGACGTAATAACGTATTACGTAATATGGGATGACGTTATCACATAATACGTTATATGGTATGACGTCATAATGTAAATAGGTTATATGGTATGACGGTATACCGTATTACGTTATAAGGGATGACGTTATAACGTATTACGTTATATGGGATGACGTTATAACGTATTACGTTATATGGGACGACGTTATAACGTATTACGTTATATGGGATGACGCTATAACGAAATGGGTTATATGGTATGACGTTATAACGTAATAGGTTATATGGTATGACGTTATACGGTATTATGTTATATTGGGTGACGTTATAACGTATTACGTTATATGGGATGACGTTATAACGTACTGCGTTATATGGGATGACGTTATAACGTATTTCGATATATGGTAGGACGTTATAACGTATTACGTTATATGGTATGACGTTATAACGTATTACGTTGTATGGGATGACGCTATCACGTAATACGCTATATGGTATGCCGTTATAACGTAATACGTTATATGGTATGACGTCATAACGTAAATAGGTTATATGGTATGACGTTATACCGTATTACGTTATATGGGATGACGTTATAACGTATTACGTTATATGGGATGACGTTACAGCGTATTACGTTATATGGGACGACGTTATAACGTATTACGTTATATGGGATGACGCTATAACGAAATGGGTTATATGGTATGACGTTATAACGTAATAGGTTATATGGTATGACGTTATACGGTATTATGTTATATTGGATGACGTTATAACGTATTACGTTATATGGGATGACGTTATAACGTACTACGTTATATGGTATGACGTTATACCGTATTACGTTATATGGGATGACGTTATAACGTATTACGTTATATGGGATGACGTTACAGCGTATTACGTTGTATGGGATGACGCTATCACGTAATACGCTATATTGCATGCCATTATAACGTAATACGTTATATGGTAGGACGTCATAATGTAAATAGGTTATATGGTATGACGGAATACCGTATTACGTTATATGGGATGACGTTATCACGTAATGCGCTATATGGTATGACGTTATAACGTAAATAGGTTATATGGTATGACGTTATAACGTAATAGGTTATATGGTATGACGATATACCCTATTACGTTATATGGGATGACGTTATAACGTATTACGTTATATGGGATGACGTAGTAACGTATTACGTTAAATGGGATGACGTTGTAACGTATTACGTTATATGGGATGACGTTATAACGTATTACGTTATATGGGACGACGTTATCACATAATACGTTATATGGTATGACGTCATAACGTAATAGGTTATATGGTATGACGTTATACCGTATTACGTCGTATGGGACGGCGTTATCACGTAATACGTTATATGGTATGACGTTATAACGTAAATAGGTTATATGGTATGACGTTATAACGTATTACGTTATATGGGATGACGTTATAACGTACTACGTTATATGGGATGACGTTATAACGTATTTCGATATGTGGGAGGACGTTATAACGTATTACGTTATATGGTATGACGTTATAACGTATTACGTTGTATGGGATGACGCTATCACGTAATACGCTATATGGTATGCCATTATAACGTAATACGTTATATGGTATGACGTCATAATGTAAATAGGTTATATGGTATGACGGAATACCGTATTACGTTATATGGGATGACGTTATCACGTAATGCGCTATATGGTATGACGTTATAACGTAAATAGGTTATATGGTATGACGTTATAACGTAATAGGTTATATGGTATGACGGAATACCGTATTACGTTATATGGGATGACGTTATCACGTAATGCGCTATATGGTATGACGTTATAACGTAAATAGGTTATATGGTATGACGTTATAACGTAATAGGTTATATGGTATGACGATATACCCTATTACGTTATATGGGATGACGTTATAACGTATTACGTTATATGGGATGACGTAGTAACGTATTACGTTAAATGGGCTGACGTTGTAACGTATTACGTTATATGGGATGACGTTATAACGTATTACGTTATATGGGACGACGTTATCACATAATACGTTATATGGTATGACGTCATAACGTAATAGGTTATATGGTATGACGTTATACCGTATTACGTATTATGGGATGACGTTATCACATAATACGTTATATGGTATGACGTCATAACGTAAATAGGTTATATGGTATGACTGTATACCGTATTACGTTGTATGGGATGACGTTATAACGTATTACGTTATATGGGATGAGGTTGTAACGTATTACGTTAAATGGGATGACGTTGTAACGTATTACGTTAAATGGGACGACGTTATAACGTATTTCGTTAAATGGGACGACGTTATAACGTATTACGTTATATGGGATGACGTAATAACGTATTACGTTATATGGGATGACGTTATCACGTAATACGTTATATGGTATGACGTTATAACGTAAATAGGTTATATGGTATGACGGTATACCGTATTACGTTGTATGGGATGACGTTATAACGTATTACGTTATATGGGTTGACGTTATAACGTATTACGTTATATGGTATGACGTTATACCGTATTACGTTATATGGAACGACGTTATACCGTATTACGTTATATGGGATGACGTTATAACGTATTACGTTATATGGGATGACATTATAACGTATTACGTTATTGGGACGACGTTATAACGTATTACGTTATATGGAACGACGTTATACCGTTTTACATTATATGGGATGACGTAATAACGTATTACGTAATATGGCATGACGTTATCACATAGTACGTTATATGGTATGACGCCATAACGTGAATAGGTTATATGCTATGACGGTATACCGTATTACGTTGTATGGGATGTCGTTATAACGTATTACGTTATATGAGATGACGTTATAGCGTATTACGTTATATGGGACGACGTTATAACGCATTACGTTATATGGAACGACGTTATACCGTATTACGTTATATGGGATGACGTAATAACGTATTACGTAATATGGGATGACGTTATCACATAATACGTTATATGGTATGACGTCATAATGTAAATAGGTTATATGGTATGACGGTAAACCGTATTACGTTATAAGGGATGACGTTATAACGTATTACGTTATATGGGATGACGTTATAACGTATTACGTTATATGGGACGACGTTATAACGTATTACGTTATATGGGATGACGCTATAACGAAATGGGTTATATGGTATGACGTTATAACGTAATAGGTTATATGGTATGACGTTTTACGGTATTATGTTATATTGGATGACGTTATAACGTATTACGTTATATGGGATGACGTTATAACGTACTACGTTATATGGGATGACGTTATAGAGTATTTCGATATATGGGAGGACGTTATAACGTATTACGTTATATGGTATGACGTCATAACGTAAATAGGTTATATGGTATGACGGTATACCGTATTACGTTGTATGGGATGACGTTATAACGTATTACGTTATATGGGTTGACGTTATAACGTATTACGTTATATGGGATGACGTAATAACGTATTGCGTTATGTGGGATGACGTTATAACGTATTACGTTATATGGGACGACGATATAACGTATTACGTTATATGGAACGACGTTATACCGTATTACGTTATATGAGAAGACGTAATAACGTATTACGTATTATGGGATGACGTTATCACATAATACGTTATATGGTATGACGTCATAACGTAAATAGGTTATATGGTATGACGGTATACCGTATTACGTTGTATGGGAAGACGTTATAACGTATTACGTTATATGGGTTGACGTTATAACGTATTACGTTATATGGTATGACGTTATACCGTATTACGTTATATGGAACGACGTTATACCGTATTACGTTATATGGGACGACGCTATAACGTATTACGTTATATGGAACGACGTTATACAGTATTACGTTATATGGGATGACGTTATAACGTATTACGTTATATGGGATGACATTATAACGTATTACGTTATTGGGACGACGTTATAACGTATGACGTTATATGGAACGACGTTATACCGTATTACGTTATATGGGGTGACGTAATAACGTATTACGTAATATGGGATGACGTTATCACATAATACGTTATATGGTATGACGTCATAATGTAAATAGGTTATATGGTATGACGGTATACCGTATTACGTTATAAGGGATGACGTTATAACGTATTACGTTATATGGGATGACGTTATAACGTATTACGTTATATGGGACGACGTTATAACGTATTACGTTATATGGGATGACGCTATAACGAAATGGGTTATATGGTATGACGTTATAACGTAATAGGTTATATGGTATGACGTTATACGGTATTATGTTATATTGGATGACGTTATAACGTATTACGTTATATGGGATGACGTTATAACGTACTACGTTATATGGGATGACGTTATAACGTATTTCGATATATGGTAGGACGTTATAACGTATTACGTTATATGGTATGACGTTATAACGTATTACGTTGTATGGGATGACGCTATCACGTAATACGCTATATGGTATGCCGTTATAACGTAATACGTTATATGGTATGACGTCATAACGTAAATAGGTTATATGGTATGACGTTATACCGTATTACGTTATATGGGATGACGTTATAACGTATTACGTTATATGGGATGACGTTACAGCGTATTACGTTATATGGGACGACGTTATAACGTATTACGTTATATGGGATGACGCTATAACGAAATGGGTTATATGGTATGACGTTATAACGTAATAGGTTATATGGTATGACGTTATACGGTATTATGTTATATTGGATGACGTTATAACGTATTACGTTATATGGGATGACGTTATAACGTACTACGTTATATGGGATGACGTTATAACGTATTTCGATATATGGGAGGACGTTATAACGTATTACGTTATATGGTATGACGTTATAACGTATTACGTTGTATGGGATGACGCTATCACGTAATACGCTATATGGTATGCCATTATAACGTAATACGTTATATGGTAGGACGTCATAATGTAAATAGGTTATATGGTATGACGGAATACCGTATTACGTTATATGGGATGACGTTATCACGTAATGCGCTATATGGTATGACGTTATAACGTAAATAGGTTATATGGTATGACGTTATAACGTAATAGGTTATATGGTATGACGATATACCCTATTACGTTATATGGGATGACGTTATAACGTATTACGTTATATGGGATGACGTAGTAACGTATTACGTTAAATGGGATGACGTTGTAACGTATTACGTTATATGGGATGACGTTATAACGTATTACGTTATATGGGACGACGTTATCACATAATACGTTATATGGTATGACGTCATAACGTAATAGGTTATATGGTATGACGTTATACCGTATTACGTTGTATGGGACGACGTTATCACGTAATACGTTATATGGTATGACGTTATAACGTAAATAGGTTATATGGTATGACGTTATAACGTATTACGTTATATGGGATGACGTTATAACGTACTACGTTATATGGGATGACGTTATAACGTATTTCGATATATGGGAGGACGTTATAACGTATTACGTTATATGGTATGACGTTATAACGTATTACGTTGTATGGGATGACGCTATCACGTAATACGCTATATGGTATGCCATTATAACGTAATACGTTATATGGTATGACGTCATAATGTAAATAGGTTATATGGTATGACGGAATACCGTATTACGTTATATGGGATGACGTAATCACGTAATGCGCTATATGGTATGACGTTATAACGTAAATAGGTTATATGGTATGACGTTATAACGTAATAGGTTATATGGTATGACGGAATAACGTATTACGTTATATGGGATGACGTTATCACGTAATGCGCTATATGGTATGACGTTATAACGTAAATAGGTTATATGGTATGACGTTATAACGTAATAGGTTATATGGTATGACGATATACCCTATTACGTTATATGGGATGACGTTATAACGTATTACGTTATATGGGATGACGTAGTAACGTATTACGTTAAATGGGATGACGTTGTAACGTATTACGTTATATGGGATGACGTTATAACGTATTACGTTATATGGGACGACGTTATCACATAATACGTTATATGGTATGACGTCATAACGTAATAGGTTATATGGTATGACGTTATACCGTATTACGTATTATGGGATGACGTTATCACATAATACGTTATATGGTATGACGTCATAACGTAAATAGGTTATATGGTATGACTGTATACCGTATTACGTTGTATGGGATGACGTTATAACGTATTACGTTATATGGGATGAGGTTGTAACGTATTACGTTAAATGGGATGACGTTGTAACGTATTACGTTAAATGGGACGACGTTATAACGTATTTCGTTAAATGGGACGACGTTATAACGTATTACGTTATATGGGATGACGTAATAACGTATTACGTTATATGGGATGACGTTATCACGTAATACGTTATATGGTATGACGTTATAACGTAAATAGGTTATATGGTATGACGGTATACCGTATTACGTTGTATGGGATGACGTTATAACGTATTACGTTATATGGGTTGACGTTATAACGTATTACGTTATATGGTATGACGTTATACCGTATTACGTTATATGGAACGACGTTATACCGTATTACGTTATATGGGATGACGTTATAACGTATTACGTTATATGGGATGACATTATAACGTATTACGTTATTGGGACGACGTTATAACGTATTACGTTATATGGAACGACGTTATACCGTTTTACATTATATGGGATGACGTAATAACGTATTACGTAATATGGCATGACGTTATCACATAATACGTTATATGGTATGACGCCATAACGTAAATAGGTTATATGCTATGACGGTATACCGTATTACGTTGTATGGGATGTCGTTATAACGTATTACGTTATATGAGATGACGTTATAACGTATTACGTTATATGGGACGACGTTATAACGCATTACGTTATATGGAACGACGTTATACCGTATTACGTTATATGGGATGACGTAATAACGTATTACGTAATATGGGATGACGTTATCACATAATACGTTATATGGTATGACGTCATAATGTAAATAGGTTATATGGTATGACGGTAAACCGTATTACGTTATAAGGGATGACGTTATAACGTATTACGTTATATGGGATGACGTTATAACGTATTACGTTATATGGGACGACGTTATAACGTATTACGTTATATGGGATGACGCTATAACGAAATGGGTTATATGGTATGACGTTATAACGTAATAGGTTATATGGTATGACGTTTTACGGTATTATGTTATATTGGATGACGTTATAACGTATTACGTTATATGGGATGACGTTATAACGTACTACGTTATATGGGATGACGTTATCACATAATACGTTATATGGTATGACGTCATAATGTAAATAGGTTATATGGTATGACGGTATACCGTATTACGTTATAAGGGATGACGTTATAACGTATTACGTTATATGGGATGACGTTATAACGTATTACGTTATATGGGATGACGTTATAACGTATTACGTTATATGGGATGACGTAGTAACGTATTGCGTTGTATGGGATGACGTTATAACGTATTACGTTATATGGGTTGACGTTATAACGTATTACGTTATATGGGATGACGTAATAACGTATTGCGTTATATGGGATGACGTTATCACATAATACGTTATATGGTATGACGTCATAATGTAAATAGGTTATATGGTATGACGGTATACCGTATTACGTTATAAGGGATGACGTTATAACGTATTTCGATATATGGGAGGACGTTATAACGTATTACGTTATATGGTATGACGTCATAACGTAAATAGGTTATATGGTATGACGGTATACCGTATTACGTTGTATGGGATGACGTTATAACGTATTACGTTATATGGGTTGACGTTATAACGTATTACGTTATATGGGATGACGTAATAACGTATTGCGTTATGTGGGATGACGTTATAACGTATTACGTTATATGGGACGACATTATAACGTATTACGTTATTGGGACGACGTTATAACGTATTACGTTATATGGAACGACGTTATACCGTTTTACATTATATGGGATGACGTAATAACGTATTACGTAATATGGCATGACGTTATCACATAATACGTTATATGGTATGACGCCATAACGTAAATAGGTTATATGCTATGACGGTATACCGTATTACGTTGTATGGGATGTCGTTATAACGTATTACGTTATATGAGATGACGTTATAACGTATTACGTTATATGGGACGACGTTATAACGCATTACGTTATATGGAACGACGTTATACCGTATTACGTTATATGGGATGACGTTATAACGTATTTCGTTAAATGGGACGACGTTATAACGTATTACGTTATATGGGATGACGTAATAACGTATTACGTTATATGGGACGACGTTATCACGTAATACGTTATATGGTATGACGTTATAACGTAAATAGGTTATATGGTATGACGGTATACCGTATTACGTTGTATGGGATGACGTTATAACGTATTACGTTATATGGGTTGACGTTATAACGTATTACGTTATATGGTATGACGTTATACCGTATTACGTTATATGGAACGACGTTATACCGTATTACGTTATATGGGATGACGTTATAACGTATTACGTTATATGGGATGACATTATAACGTATTACGTTATTGGGACGACGTTATAACGTATTACGTTATATGGAACGACGTTATACCGTTTTACATTATATGGGATGACGTAATAACGTATTACGTAATATGGCATGACGTTATCACATAATACGTTATATGGTATGACGCCATAACGTAAATAGGTTATATGCTATGACGGTATACCGTATTACGTTGTATGGGATGTCGTTATAACGTATTACGTTATATGAGATGACGTTATAACGTATTACGTTATATGGGACGACGTTATAACGCATTACGTTATATGGAACGACGTTATACCGTATTACGTTATATGGGATGACGTAATAACGTATTACGTAATATGGGATGACGTTATCACATAATACGTTATATGGTATGACGTCATAATGTAAATAGGTTATATGGTATGACGGTAAACCGTATTACGTTATAAGGGATGACGTTATAACGTATTACGTTATATGGGATGACGTTATAACGTATTACGTTATATGGGACGACGTTATAACGTATTACGTTATATGGGATGACGCTATAACGAAATGGGTTATATGGTATGACGTTATAACGTAATAGGTTATATGGTATGACGTTTTACGGTATTATGTTATATTGGATGACGTTATAACGTATTACGTTATATGGGATGACGTTATAACGTACTACGTTATATGGGATGACGTTATCACATAATACGTTATATGGTATGACGTCATAATGTAAATAGGTTATATGGTATGACGGTATACCGTATTACGTTATAAGGGATGACGTTATAACGTATTACGTTATATGGGATGACGTTATAACGTATTACGTTATATGGGATGACGTTATAACGTATTACGTTATATGGGATGACGTAGTAACGTATTGCGTTGTATGGGATGACGTTATAACGTAATAGGTTATATGGTATGACGATATACCCTATTACGTTATATGGGATGACGTTATAACGTATTACGTTATATGGGATGACGTAGTAACGTATTACGTTAAATGGGATGACGTTGTAACGTATTACGTTATATGGGATGACGTTATAACGTATTACGTTATATGGGACGACGTTATCACATAATACGTTATATGGTATGACGTCATAACGTAATAGGTTATATGGTATGACGTTATACCGTATTACGTTGTATGGGACGACGTTATCACGTAATACGTTATATGGTATGACGTTATAACGTAAATAGGTTATATGGTATGACGTTATAACGTATTACGTTATATGGGATGACGTTATAGCGTACTACGTTATATGGGATGACGTTATAACGTATTTCGATATATGGGAGGACGTTATAACGTATTACGTTATATGGTATGACGTTATAACGTATTACGTTGTATGGGATGACGCTATCACGTAATACGCTATATGGTATGCCATTATAACGTAATACGTTATATGGTATGACGTCATAATGTAAATAGGTTATATGGTATGACGGAATACCGTATTACGTTATATGGGATGACGTTATCACGTAATGCGCTATATGGTATGACGTTATAACGTAAATAGGTTATATGGTATGACGTTATAACGTAATAGGTTATATGGTATGACGGAATAACGTATTACGTTATATGGGATGACGTTATCACGTAATGCGCTATATGGTATGACGTTATAACGTAAATAGGTTATATGGTATGACGTTATAACGTAATAGGTTATATGGTATGACGATATACCCTATTACGTTATATGGGATGACGTTATAACGTATTACGTTATATGGGATGACGTAGTAACGTATTACGTTAAATGGGATGACGTTGTAACGTATTACGTTATATGGGATGACGTTATAACGTATTACGTTATATGGGACGACGTTATCACATAATACGTTATATGGTATGACGTCATAACGTAATAGGTTATATGGTATGACGTTATACCGTATTACGTATTATGGGATGACGTTATCACATAATACGTTATATGGTATGACGTCATAACGTAAATAGGTTATATGGTATGACTGTATACCGTATTACGTTGTATGGGATGACGTTATAACGTATTACGTTATATGGGATGAGGTTGTAACGTATTACGTTAAATGGGATGACGTTGTAACGTATTACGTTAAATGGGACGACGTTATAACGTATTTCGTTAAATGGGACGACGTTATAACGTATTACGTTATATGGGATGACGTAATAACGTATTACGTTATATGGGATGACGTTATCACGTAATACGTTATATGGTATGACGTTATAACGTAAATAGGTTATATGGTATGACGGTATACCGTATTACGTTGTATGGGATGACGTTATAACGTATTACGTTATATGGGTTGACGTTATAACGTATTACGTTATATGGTATGACGTTATACCGTATTACGTTATATGGAACGACGTTATACCGTATTACGTTATATGGGATGACGTTATAACGTATTACGTTATATGGGATGACATTATAACGTATTACGTTATTGGGACGACGTTATAACGTATTACGTTATATGGAACGACGTTATACCGTTTTACATTATATGGGATGACGTAATAACGTATTACGTAATATGGCATGACGTTATCACATAATACGTTATATGGTATGACGCCATAACGTAAATAGGTTATATGCTATGACGGTATACCGTATTACGTTGTATGGGATGTCGTTATAACGTATTACGTTATATGAGATGACGTTATAACGTATTACGTTATATGGGACGACGTTATAACGCATTACGTTATATGGAACGACGTTATACCGTATTACGTTATATGGGATGACGTAATAACGTATTACGTAATATGGGATGACGTTATCACATAATACGTTATATGGTATGACGTCATAATGTAAATAGGTTATATGGTATGACGGTAAACCGTATTACGTTATAAGGGATGACGTTATAACGTATTACGTTATATGGGATGACGTTATAACGTATTACGTTATATGGGACGACGTTATAACGTATTACGTTATATGGGATGACGCTATAACGAAATGGGTTATATGGTATGACGTTATAACGTAATAGGTTATATGGTATGACGTTTTACGGTATTATGTTATATTGGATGACGTTATAACGTATTACGTTATATGGGATGACGTTATAACGTACTACGTTATATGGGATGACGTTATCACATAATACGTTATATGGTATGACGTCATAATGTAAATAGGTTATATGGTATGACGGTATACCGTATTACGTTATAAGGGATGACGTTATAACGTATTACGTTATATGGGATGACGTTATAACGTATTACGTTATATGGGATGACGTTATAACGTATTACGTTATATGGGATGACGTAGTAACGTATTGCGTTGTATGGGATGACGTTATAACGTATTACGTTATATTGGATGACGTTATAACGTATTACGTTATATGGGATGACGTTATAACGTACCACGTTATATGGGATGACGTTATCACATAATACGTTATATGGTATGACGTCATAATGTAAATAGGTTATATGGTATGACGGTATACCGTATTACGTTATAAGGGATGACGTTATAACGTATTACGTTATATGGGATGACGTTATAACGTATTACGTTATATGGGATGACGTTATAACGTATTACGTTATATGGGATGACGTTATAACGTATTACGTTATATGGGATGACGTTATAACGTATTACGTTATATGGGATGACGTAGTAACGTATTGCGTTGTATGGGATGACGTTATAACGTATTACGTTATATGGGTTGACGTTATAACGTATTACGTTATATGGGATGACGTAATAACGTATTGCGTTATATGGGATGACGTTATCACATAATACGTTATATGGTATGACGTCATAATGTAAATAGGTTATATGGTATGACGGTATACCGTATTACGTTATAAGGGATGACGTTATAACGTATTTCGATATATGGGAGGACGTTATAACGTATTACGTTATATGGTATGACGTCATAACGTAAATAGGTTATATGGTATGACGGTATACCGTATTACGTTGTATGGGATGACGTTATAACGTATTACGTTATATGGGATGACGTAATAACGTATTACGTTATATGGGACGACGTTATCACGTAATACGTTATATGGTATGACGTTATAACGTAAATAGGTTATATGGTATGACGGTATACCGTATTACGTTGTATGGGATGACGTTATAACGTATTACGTTATATGGGTTGACGTTATAACGTATTACGTTATATGGTATGACGTTATACCGTATTACGTTATATGGAACGACGTTATACCGTATTACGTTTTATGGGATGACGTTATAACGTATTACGTTATATGGGATGACATTATAACGTATTACGTTATTGGGACGACGTTATAACGTATTACGTTATATGGAACGACGTTATACCGTTTTACATTATATGGGATGACGTAATAACGTATTACGTAATATGGCATGACGTTATCACATAATACGTTATATGGTATGACGCCATAACGTAAATAGGTTATATGCTATGACGGTATACCGTATTACGTTGTATGGGATGTCGTTATAACGTATTACGTTATATGAGATGACGTTATAACGTATTACGTTATATGGGACGACGTTATAACGCATTACGTTATATGGAACGACGTTATACCGTATTACGTTATATGGGATGACGTAATAACGTATTACGTAATATGGGATGACGTTATCACATAATACGTTATATGGTATGACGTCATAATGTAAATAGGTTATATGGTATGACGGTAAACCGTATTACGTTATAAGGGATGACGTTATAACGTATTACGTTATATGGGATGACGTTATAACGTATTACGTTATATGGGACGACGTTATAACGTATTACGTTATATGGGATGACGCTATAACGAAATGGGTTATATGGTATGACGTTATAACGTAATAGGTTATATGGTATGACGTTTTACGGTATTATGTTATATTGGATGACGTTATAACGTATTACGTTATATGGGATGACGTTATAACGTACTACGTTATATGGGATGACGTTATCACATAATACGTTATATGGTATGACGTCATAATGTAAATAGGTTATATGGTATGACGGTATACCGTATTACGTTATAAGGGATGACGTTATAACGTATTACGTTATATGGGATGACGTTATAACGTATTACGTTATATGGGATGACGTTATAACGTATTACGTTATATGGGATGACGTAGTAACGTATTGCGTTGTATGGGATGACGTTATAACGTATTACGTTATATGGGTTGACGTTATAACGTATTACGTTATATGGGATGACGTAATAACGTATTGCGTTATATGGGATGACGTTATCACATAATACGTTATATGGTATGACGTCATAATGTAAATAGGTTATATGGTATGACGGTATACCGTATTACGTTATAAGGGATGACGTTATAACGTATTTCGATATATGGGAGGACGTTATAACGTATTACGTTATATGGTATGACGTCATAACGTAAATAGGTTATATGGTATGACGGTATACCGTATTACGTTGTATGGGATGACGTTATAACGTATTACGTTATATGGGTTGACGTTATAACGTATTACGTTATATGGGATGACGTAATAACGTATTGCGTTATGTGGGATGACGTTATAACGTATTACGTTATATGGGACGACGATATAACGTATTACGTTATATGGAACGACGTTATACCGTATTACGTTATATGAGAAGACGTAATAACGTATTACGTATTATGGGATGACGTTATCACATAATACGTTATATGGTATGACGTCATAACGTAAATAGGTTATATGGTATGACGGTATACCGTATTACGTTGTATGGGAAGACGTTATAACGTATTACGTTATATGGGTTGACGTTATAACGTATTACGTTATATGGTATGACGTTATACCGTATTACGTTATATGGAACGACGTTATACCGTATTACGTTATATGGGACGACGTTATAACGTATTACGTTATATGGAACGACGTTATACAGTATTACGTTATATGGGATGACGTTATAACGTATTACGTTATATGGGATGACATTATAACGTATTACGTTATTGGGACGACGTTATAACGTATGACGTTATATGGAACGACGTTATACCGTATTACGTTATATGGGATGACGTAATAACGTATTACGTAATATGGGATGACGTTATCACATAATACGTTATATGGTATGACGTCATAATGTAAATAGGTTATATGGTATGACGGTATACCGTATTACGTTATAAGGGATGACGTTATAACGTATTACGTTATATGGGATGACGTTATAACGTATTACGTTATATGGGACGACGTTATAACGTATTACGTTATATGGGATGACGCTATAACGAAATGGGTTATATGGTATGACGTTATAACGTAATAGGTTATATGGTATGACGTTATACGGTATTATGTTATATTGGATGACGTTATAACGTATTACGTTATATGGGATGACGTTATAACGTACTACGTTATATGGGATGACGTTATAACGTATTTCGATATATGGTAGGACGTTATAACGTATTACGTTATATGGTATGACGTTATAACGTATTACGTTGTATGGGATGACGCTATCACGTAATACGCTATATGGTATGCCGTTATAACGTAATACGTTATATGGTATGACGTCATAACGTAAATAGGTTATATGGTATGACGTTATACCGTATTACGTTATATGGGATGACGTTATAACGTATTACGTTATATGGGATGACGTTACAGCGTATTACGTTATATGGGACGACGTTATAACGTATTACGTTATATGGGATGACGCTATAACGAAATGGGTTATATGGTATGACGTTATAACGTAATAGGTTATATGGTATGACGTTATACAGTATTATGTTATATTGGATGACGTTATAACGTATTACGTTATATGGGATGACGTTATAACGTACTACGTTATATGGTATGACGTTATACCGTATTACGTTATATGGGATGACGTTATAACGTATTACGTTATATGGGATGACGTTACAGCGTATTACGTTGTATGGGATGACGCTATCACGTAATACGCTATATGGTATGCCATTATAACGTAATACGTTATATGGTAGGACGTCATAATGTAAATAGGTTATATGGTATGACGGAATACCGTATTACGTTATATGGGATGACGTTATCACGTAATGCGCTATATGGTATGACGTTATAACGTAAATAGGTTATATGGTATGACGTTATAACGTAATAGGTTATATGGTATGACGATATACCCTATTACGTTATATGGGATGACGTTATAACGTATTACGTTATATGGGATGACCTAGTAACGTATTACGTTAAATGGGATGACGTTGTAACGTATTACGTTATATGGGATGACGTTATAACGTATTACGTTATATGGGACGACGTTATCACATAATACGTTATATGGTATGACGTCATAACGTAATAGGTTATATGGTATGACGTTATACCGTATTACGTTGTATGGGACGACGTTATCACGTAATACGTTATATGGTATGACGTTATAACGTAAATAGGTTATATGGTATGACGTTATAACGTATTACGTTATATGGGATGACGTTATAACGTACTACGTTATATGGGATGACGTTATAACGTATTTCGATATGTGGGAGGACGTTATAACGTATTACGTTATATGGTATGACGTTATAACGTATTACGTTGTATGGGATGACGCTATCACGTAATACGCTATATGGTATGCCATCATAACGTAATACGTTATATGGTATGACGTCATAATGTAAATAGGTTATATGGTATGACGGAATACCGTATTACGTTATATGGGATGACGTTATCACGTAATGCGCTATATGGTATGACGTTATAACGTAAATAGGTTATATGGTATGACGTTATAACGTAATAGGTTATATGGTATGACGGAATACCGTATTACGTTATATGGGATGACGTTATCACGTAATGCGCTATATGGTATGACGTTATAACGTAAATAGGTTATATGGTATGACGTTATAACGTAATAGGTTATATGGTATGACGATATACCCTATTACGTTATATGGGATGACGTTATAACGTATTACGTTATATGGGATGACGTAGTAACGTATTACGTTAAATGGGATGACGTTGTAACGTATTACGTTATATGGGATGACGTTATAACGTATTACGTTATATGGGACGACGTTATCACATAATACGTTATATGGTATGACGTCATAACGTAATAGGTTATATGGTATGACGTTATACCGTATTACGTATTATGGGATGACGTTATCACATAATACGTTATATGGTATGACGTCATAACGTAAATAGGTTATATGGTATGACTGTATACCGTATTACGTTGTATGGGATGACGTTATAACGTATTACGTTATATGGGATGAGGTTGTAACGTATTACGTTAAATGGGATGACGTTGTAACGTATTACGTTAAATGGGACGACGTTATAACGTATTTCGTTAAATGGGACGACGTTATAACGTATTACGTTATATGGGATGACGTAATAACGTATTACGTTATATGGGATGACGTTATCACGTAATACGTTATATGGTATGACGTTATAACGTAAATAGGTTATATGGTATGACGGTATACCGTATTACGTTGTATGGGATGACGTTATAACGTATTGCGTTATATGGGTTGACGTTATAACGTATTACGTTATATGGTATGACGTTATACCGTATTACGTTATATGGAACGAAGTTATACCGTATTACGTTATATGGGATGACGTTATAACGAATTACGTTATATGGGATGACATTATAACGTATTACGTTATTGGGACGACGTTATAACGTATTACGTTATATGGAACGACGTTATACCGTTTTACATTATATGGGATGACGTAATAACGTATTACGTAATATGGCATGACGTTATCACATAATACGTTATATGGTATGACGCCATAACGTAAATAGGTTATATGCTATGACGGTATACCGTATTACGTTGTATGGGATGTCGTTATAACGTATTACGTTATATGAGATGACGTTATAACGTATTACGTTATATGGGACGACGTTATAACGCATTACGTTATATGGAACGACGTTATACCGTATTACGTTATATGGGATGACGTAATAACGTATTACGTAATATGGGATGACGTTATCACATAATACGTTATATGGTATGACGTCATAATGTAAATAGGTTATATGGTATGACGGTAAACCGTATTACGTTATAAGGGATGACGTTATAACGTATTACGTTATATGGGATGACGTTATAACGTATTACGTTATATGGGACGACGTTATAACGTATTACGTTATATGGGATGACGCTATAACGAAATGGGTTATATGGTATGACGTTATAACGTAATAGGTTATATGGTATGACGTTTTACGGTATTATGTTATATTGGATGACGTTATAACGTATTACGTTATATGGGATGACGTTATAACGTACTACGTTATATGGGATGACGTTATAGAGTATTTCGATATATGGGAGGACGTTATAACGTATTACGTTATATGGTATGACGTCATAACGTAAATAGGTTATATGGTATGACGGTATACCGTATTACGTTGTATGGGATGACGTTATAACGTATTACGTTATATGGGTTGACGTTATAACGTATTACGTTATATGGGATGACGTAATAACGTATTGCGTTATGTGGGATGACGTTATAACGTATTACGTTATATGGGACGACGATATAACGTATTACGTTATATGGAACGACGTTATACCGTATTACGTTATATGAGAAGACGTAATAACGTATTACGTATTATGGGATGACGTTATCACATAATACGTTATATGGTATGACGTCATAACGTAAATAGGTTATATGGTATGACGGTATACCGTATTACGTTGTATGGGAAGACGTTATAACGTATTACGTTATATGGGTTGACGTTATAACGTATTACGTTATATGGTATGACGTTATACCGTACTACGTTATATGGAACGACGTTATACCGTATTACGTTATATGGGACGACGCTATAACGTATTACGTTATATGGAACGACGTTATACAGTATTACGTTATATGGGATGACGTTATAACGTATTACGTTATATGGGATGACATTATAACGTATTACGTTATTGGGACGACGTTATAACGTATGACGTTATATGGAACGACGTTATACCGTATTACGTTATATGGGGTGACGTAATAACGTATTACGTAATATGGGATGACGTTATCACATAATACGTTATATGGTATGACGTCATAATGTAAATAGGTTATATGGTATGACGGTATACCGTATTACGTTATAAGGGATGACGTTATAACGTATTACGTTATATGGGATGACGTTATAACGTATTACGTTATATGGGACGACGTTATAACGTATTACGTTATATGGGATGACGCTATAACGAAATGGGTTATATGGTATGACGTTATAACGTAATAGGTTATATGGTATGACGTTATACGGTATTATGTTATATTGGATGACGTTATAACGTATTACGTTATATGGGATGACGTTATAACGTACTACGTTATATGGGATGACGTTATAACGTATTTCGATATATGGTAGGACGTTATAACGTATTACGTTATATGGTATGACGTTATAACGTATTACGTTGTATGGGATGACGCTATCACGTAATACGCTATATGGTATGCCGTTATAACGTAATACGTTATATGGTATGACGTCATAACGTAAATAGGTTATATGGTATGACGTTATACCGTATTACGTTATATGGGATGACGTTATAACGTATTACGTTATATGGGATGACGTTACAGCGTATTACGTTATATGGGACGACGTTATAACGTATTACGTTATATGGGATGACGCTATAACGAAATGGGTTATATGGTATGACGTTATAACGTAATAGGTTATATGGTATGACGTTATACGGTATTATGTTATATTGGATGACGTTATAACGTATTACGTTATATGGGATGACGTTATAACGTACTACGTTATATGGGATGACGTTATAACGTATTTCGATATATGGGAGGACGTTATAACGTATTACGTTATATGGTATGACGTTATAACGTATTACGTTGTATGGGATGACGCTATCACGTAATACGCTATATGGTATGCCATTATAACGTAATACGTTATATGGTAGGACGTCATAATGTAAATAGGTTATATGGTATGACGGAATACCGTATTACGTTATATGGGTTGACGTTATCACGTAATGCGCTATATGGTATGACGTTATAACGTAAATAGGTTATATGGTATGACGTTATAACGTAATAGGTTATATGGTATGACGATATACCCTATTACGTTATATGGGATGACGTTATAACGTATTACGTTATATGGGATGACGTAGTAACGTATTACGTTAAATGGGATGACGTTGTAACGTATTACGTTATATGGGATGACGTTATAACGTATTACGTTATATGGGACGACGTTATCACATAATACGTTATATGGTATGACGTCATAACGTAATAGGTTATATGGTATGACGTTATACCGTATTACGTTGTATGGGACGACGTTATCACGTAATACGTTATATGGTATGACGTTATAACGTAAATAGGTTATATGGTATGACGTTATAACGTATTACGTTATATGGGATGACGTTATAACGTACTACGTTATATGGGATGACGTTATAACGTATTTCGATATATGGGAGGACGTTATAACGTATTACGTTATATGGTATGACGTTATAACGTATTACGTTGTATGGGATGACGCTATCACGTAATACGCTATATGGTATGCCATTATAACGTAATACGTTATATGGTATGACGTCATAATGTAAATAGGTTATATGGTATGACGGAATACCGTATTACGTTATATGGGATGACGTTATCACGTAATGCGCTATATGGTATGACGTTATAACGTAAATAGGTTATATGGTATGACGTTATAACGTAATAGGTTATATGGTATGACGGAATAACGTATTACGTTATATGGGATGACGTTATCACGTAATGCGCTATATGGTATGACGTTATAACGTAAATAGGTTATATGGTATGACGTTATAACGTAATAGGTTATATGGTATGACGATATACCCTATTACGTTATATGGGATGACGTTATAACGTATTACGTTATATGGGATGACGTAGTAACGTATTACGTTAAATGGGATGACGTTGTAACGTATTACGTTATATGGGATGACGTTATAACGTATTACGTTATATGGGACGACGTTATCACATAATACGTTATATGGTATGACGTCATAACGTAATAGGTTATATGGTATGACGTTATACCGTATTACGTATTATGGGATGACGTTATCACATAATACGTTATATGGTATGACGTCATAACGTAAATAGGTTATATGGTATGACTGTATACCGTATTACGTTGTATGGGATGACGTTATAACGTATTACGTTATATGGGATGACGTTGTAACGTATTACGTTAAATGGGATGACGTTGTAACGTATTACGTTAAATGGGACGACGTTATAACGTATTTCGTTAAATGGGACGACGTTATAACGTATTACGTTATATGGGATGACGTAATAACGTATTACGTTATATGGGATGACGTTATCACGTAATACGTTATATGGTATGACGTTATAACGTAAATAGGTTATATGGTATGACGGTATACCGTATTACGTTGTATGGGATGACGTTATAACGTATTACGTTATATGGGTTGACGTTATAACGTATTACGTTATATGGTATGACGTTATACCGTATTACGTTATATGGAACGACGTTATACCGTATTACGTTATATGGGATGACGTTATAACGTATTACGTTATATGGGATGACATTATAACGTATTACGTTATTGGGACGACGTTATAACGTATTACGTTATATGGAACGACGTTATACCGTTTTACATTATATGGGATGACGTAATAACGTATTACGTAATATGGCATGACGTTATCACATAATACGTTATATGGTATGACGCCATAACGTAAATAGGTTATATGGAACGACGTTATACCGTATTACGTTATATGGGATGACGTAATAACGTATTACGTAATATGGGATGACGTTATCACATAATACGTTATATGGTATGACGTCATAATGTAAATAGGTTATATGGTATGACGGTAAACCGTATTACGTTATAAGGGATGACGTTATAACGTATTACGTTATATGGGATGACGTTATAACGTATTACGTTATATGGGACGACGTTATAACGTATTACGTTATATGGGATGACGCTATAACGAAATGGGTTATATGGTATGACGTTATAACGTAATAGGTTATATGGTATGACGTTTTACGGTATTATGTTATATTGGATGACGTTATAACGTATTACGTTATATGGGATGACGTTATAACGTACTACGTTATATGGGATGACGTTATAGAGTATTTCGATATATGGGAGGACGTTATAACGTATTACGTTATATGGTATGACGTCATAACGTAAATAGGTTATATGGTATGACGGTATACCGTATTACGTTGTATGGGATGACGTTATAACGTATTACGTTATATGGGTTGACGTTATAACGTATTACGTTATATGGGATGACGTAATAACGTATTGCGTTATGTGGGATGACGTTATAACGTATTACGTTATATGGGACGACGATATAACGTATTACGTTATATGGAACGACGTTATACCGTATTACGTTATATGAGAAGACGTAATAACGTATTACGTATTATGGGATGACGTTATCACATAATACGTTATATGGTATGACGTCATAACGTAAATAGGTTATATGGTATGACGGTATACCGTATTACGTTGTATGGGAAGACGTTATAACGTATTACGTTATATGGGTTGACGTTATAACGTATTACGTTATATGGTATGACGTTATACCGTATTACGTTATATGGAACGACGTTATACCGTATTACGTTATATGGGACGACGTTATAACGTATTACGTTATATGGAACGACGTTATACAGTATTACGTTATATGGGATGACGTTATAACGTATTACGTTATATGGGATGACATTATAACGTATTACGTTATTGGGACGACGTTATAACGTATTACGTTATATGGAACGACGTTATACCGTATTACGTTATATGGGATGACGTAATAACGTATTACGTAATATGGGATGACGTTATCACATAATACGTTATATGGTATGACGTCATAATGTAAATAGGTTATATGGGATGACGTTATAACGTATTACGTTATATGGGACGACGTTATAACGTATTACGTTATATGGGATGACGCTATAACGAAATGGGTTATATGGTATGACGTTATAACGTAATAGGTTATATGGTATGACGTTTTACGGTATTATGTTATATTGGATGACGTTATAACGTATTACGTTATATGGGATGACGTTATAACGTACTACGTTATATGGGATGACGTTATAACGTATTTCGATATATGGTAGGACGTTATAACGTATTACGTTATATGGTATGACGTTATAACGTATTACGTTGTATGGGATGACGCTATCACGTAATACGCTATATGGTATGCCGTTATAACATAATACGTTATATGGTATGACGTCATAACGTAAATAGGTTATATGGTATGACGTTATACCGTATTACGTTATATGGGATGACGTTATAACGTATTACGTTATATGGGATGACGTTATAGCGTATTACGTTATATGGGACGACGTTATAACGTATTACGTTATATGGGATGACGCTATAACGAAATGGGTTATATGGTATGACGTTATAACGTAATAGGTTATATGGTATGACGTTATACGGTATTATGTTATATTGGATGACGTTATAACGTATTACGTTATATGGGATGACGTTATAACGTACTACGTTATATGGGATGACGTTATAACGTATTTCGATATATGGGAGGACGTTATAACGTATTACGTTATATGGTATGACGTTATAACGTATTACGTTGTATGGGATGACGCTATCACGTAATACGCTATATGGTATGCCATTATAACGTAATACGTTATATGGTATGACGTCATAATGTAAATAGGTTATATGGTATGACGGAATACCGTATTACGTTATATGGGATGACGTTATCACGTAATGCGCTATATGGTATGACGTTATAACGTAAATAGGTTATATGGTATGACGTTATAACGTAATAGGTTATATGGTATGACGTTATACCCTATTACGTTATATGGGATGACGTTATAACGTATTACGTTATATGGGATGACGTAGTAACGTATTACGTTAAATGGGATGACGTTGTAACGTATTACGTTATATGGGATGACGTTATAACGTATTACGTTATATGGGACGACGTTATAACGTATTACGTTATATGGGACGACGTTATAACGTATTACGTTATATGGGATGACGTTATCACGTAATACGCTATATGGTATGACGTTATAACGTAAATAGGATATATGGTATGACGTTATAACGTAATAGGTTATATGGTATGACGTTATACGCTATTACGTTATATGGGATGACGTTATAACGTATTACGTTATATGGGACGACGTTATAACGTATTACGTTATATGGAACGACGTTATACCGTATTACGTTATATGGTATGACGTTATAACGTATTACGTTGTATGGGATGACGCTATCACGTAATACGCTATATGGTATGCCGTTATAACGTATTACGTTATATTGTATGACGTTATAACGTAAATAGGTTATATGGTATGACGTTATACCGTATTACGTTATATGGGAAGACGTTATAACGTATTACGTTATATGGGACGACGTTATAACGTATTACGTTATATGGGATGACGCTATAACGAAATGGGTTATATGGTATGACGTTATAACGTAATAGGTTATATGGTATGACGTTATACGGTATTATGTTATATTGGATGACGTTATAACGTATTACGTTATATGGGATGACGTTATAACGTACTACGTTATATGGGATGACGTTATAACGTATTTCGATATATGGGAGGACGTTATAACGTATTACGTTATATGGTATGACGTTATAACGTATTACGTTGTATGGGATGACGCTATCACGTAATACGCTATATGGTATGCCATTATAACGTAATACGTTATATGGTAGGACGTCATAATGTAAATAGGTTATATGGTATGACGGAATACCGTATTACGTTATATGGGTTGACGTTATCACGTAATGCGCTATATGGTATGACGTTATAACGTAAATAGGTTATATGGTATGACGTTATAACGTAATAGGTTATATGGTATGACGATATACCCTATTACGTTATATGGGATGACGTTATAACGTATTACGTTATATGGGATGACGTAGTAACGTATTACGTTAAATGGGATGACGTTGTAACGTATTACGTTATATGGGATGACGTTATAACGTATTACGTTATATGGGACGACGTTATCACATAATACGTTATATGGTATGACGTCATAACGTAATAGGTTATATGGTATGACGTTATACCGTATTACGTTGTATGGGACGACGTTATCACGTAATACGTTATATGGTATGACGTTATAACGTAAATAGGTTATATGGTATGACGTTATAACGTATTACGTTATATGGGATGACGTTATAACGTACTACGTTATATGGGATGACGTTATAACGTATTTCGATATATGGGAGGACGTTATAACGTATTACGTTATATGGTATGACGTTATAACGTATTACGTTGTATGGGATGACGCTATCACGTAATACGCTATATGGTATGCCATTATAACGTAATACGTTATATGGTATGACGTCATAATGTAAATAGGTTATATGGTATGACGGAATACCGTATTACGTTATATGGGATGACGTTATCACGTAATGCGCTATATGGTATGACGTTATAACGTAAATAGGTTATATGGTATGACGTTATAACGTAATAGGTTATATGGTATGACGGAATAACGTATTACGTTATATGGGATGACGTTATCACGTAATGCGCTATATGGTATGACGTTATAACGTAAATAGGTTATATGGTATGACGTTATAACGTAATAGGTTATATGGTATGACGATATACCCTATTACGTTATATGGGATGACGTTATAACGTATTACGTTATATGGGATGACGTAGTAACGTATTACGTTAAATGGGATGACGTTGTAACGTATTACGTTATATGGGATGACGTTATAACGTATTACGTTATATGGGACGACGTTATCACATAATACGTTATATGGTATGACGTCATAACGTAATAGGTTATATGGTATGACGTTATACCGTATTACGTATTATGGGATGACGTTATCACATAATACGTTATATGGTATGACGTCATAACGTAAATAGGTTATATGGTATGACTGTATACCGTATTACGTTGTATGGGATGACATTATAACGTATTACGTTATATGGGATGACGTTGTAACGTATTACGTTAAATGGGATGACGTTGTAACGTATTACGTTAAATGGGACGACGTTATAACGTATTTCGTTAAATGGGACGACGTTATAACGTATTACGTTATATGGGATGACGTAATAACGTATTACGTTATATGGGATGACGTTATCACGTAATACGTTATATGGTATGACGTTATAACGTAAATAGGTTATATGGTATGACGGTATACCGTATTACGTTGTATGGGATGACGTTATAACGTATTACGTTATATGGGTTGACGTTATAACGTATTACGTTATATGGTGTGACGTTATACCGTATTACGTTATATGGAACGACGTTATACCGTATTACGTTATATGGGATGACGTTATAACGTATTACGTTATATGGGATGACATTATAACGTATTACGTTATTGGGACGACGTTATAACGTATTACGTTATATGGAACGACGTTATACCGTTTTACATTATATGGGATGACGTAATAACGTATTACGTAATATGGCATGACGTTATCACATAATACGTTATATGGTATGACGCCATAACGTAAATAGGTTATATGCTATGACGGTATACCGTATTACGTTGTATGGGATGTCGTTATAACGTATTACGTTATATGAGATGACGTTATAACGTATTACGTTATATGGGACGACGTTATAAGTCATTACGTTATATGGAACGACGTTATACCGTACTACGTTATATGGGATGACGTAATAACGTATTACGTAATATGGGATGACGTTATCACATAATACGTTATATGGTATGACGTCATAATGTAAATAGGTTATATGGTATGACGGTAAACCGTATTACGTTATAAGGGATGACGTTATAACGTATTACGTTATATGGGATGACGTTATAACGTATTACGTTATATGGGACGACGTTATAACGTATTACGTTATATGGGATGACGCTATAACGAAATGGGTTATATGGTATGACGTTATAACGTAATAGGTTATATGGTATGACGTTTTACGGTATTATGTTATATTGGATGACGTTATAACGTATTACGTTATATGGGATGACGTTATAACGTACTACGTTATATGGGATGACGTTATAGAGTATTTCGATATATGGGAGGACGTTATAACGTATTACGTTATATGGTATGACGTCATAACGTAAATAGGTTATATGGTATGACGGTATACCGTATTACGTTGTATGGGATGACGTTATAACGTATTACGTTATATGGGTTGACGTTATAACGTATTACGTTATATGGGATGACGTAATAACGTATTGCGTTATGTGGGATGACGTTATAACGTATTACGTTATATGGGACGACGATATAACGTATTACGTTATATGGAACGACGTTATACCGTATTACGTTATATGAGAAGACGTAATAACGTATTACGTATTATGGGATGACGTTATCACATAATACGTTATATGGTATGACGTCATAACGTAAATAGGTTATATGGTATGACGGTATACCGTATTACGTTGTATGGGAAGACGTTATAACGTATTACGTTATATGGGTTGACGTTATAACGTATTACGTTATATGGTATGACGTTATACCGTATTACGTTATATGGAACGACGTTATACCGTATTACGTTATATGGGACGACGTTATAACGTATTACGTTATATGGAACGACGTTATACAGTATTACGTTATATGGGATGACGTTATAACGTATTACGTTATATGGGATGACATTATAACGTATTACGTTATTGGGACGACGTTATAACGTATTACGTTATATGGAACGACGTTATACCGTATTACGTTATATGGGATGACGTAATAACGTATTACGTAATATGGGATGACGTTATCACATAATACGTTATATGGTATGACGTCATAATGTAAATAGGTTATATGGGATGACGTTATAACGTATTACGTTATATGGGACGACGTTATAACGTATTACGTTATATGGGATGACGCTATAACGAAATGGGTTATATGGTATGACGTTATAACGTAATAGGTTATATGGTATGACGTTATACGGTATTATGTTATATTGGATGACGTTATAACGTATTACGTTATATGGGATGACGTTATAACGTACTACGTTATATGGGATGACGTTATAACGTATTTCGATATATGGTAGGACGTTATAACGTATTACGTTATATGGTATGACGTTATAACGTATTACGTTGTATGGGATGACGCTATCACGTAATACGCTATATGGTATGCCGTTATAACATAATACGTTATATGGTATGACGTCATAACGTAAATAGGTTATATGGTATGACGTTATACCGTATTACGTTATATGGGATGACGTTATAACGTATTACGTTATATGGGATGACGTTATAGCGTATTACGTTATATGGGACGACGTTATAACGTATTACGTTATATGGGATGACGCTATAACGAAATGGGTTATATGGTATGACGTTATAACGTAATAGGTTATATGGTATGACGTTATACGGTATTATGTTATATTGGATGACGTTATAACGTATTACGTTATATGGGATGACGTTATAACGTACTACGTTATATGGGATGACGTTATAACGTATTTCGATATATGGGAGGACGTTATAACGTATTACGTTATATGGTATGACGTTATAACGTATTACGTTGTATGGGATGACGCTATCACGTAATACGCTATATGGTATGCCATTATAACGTAATACGTTATATGGTATGACGTCATAATGTAAATAGGTTATATGGTATGACGGAATACCGTATTACGTTATATGGGATGACGTTATCACGTAATGCGCTATATGGTATGACGTTATAACGTAAATAGGTTATATGGTATGACGTTATAACGTAATAGGTTATATGGTATGACGTTATACCCTATTACGTTATATGGGATGACGTTATAACGTATTACGTTATATGGGATGACGTAGTAACGTATTACGTTAAATGGGATGACGTTGTAACGTATTACGTTATATGGGATGACGTTATAACGTATTACGTTATATGGGACGACGTTATCACATAATACGTTATATGGTATGACGTCATAACGTAATAGGTTATATGGTATGACGTTATACCGTATTACGTTGTATGGGACGACGTTATCACGTAATACGTTATATGGTATGACGTTATAACGTAAATAGGTTATATGGTATGACGTTATAACGTATTACGTTATATGGGATGACGTTATAACGTACTACGTTATATGGGATGACGTTATAACGTATTTCGATATATGGGAGGACGTTATAACGTATTACGTTATATGGTATGACGTTATAACGTATTACGTTGTATGGGATGACGCTATCACGTAATACGCTATATGGTATGCCATTATAACGTAATACGTTATATGGTATGACGTCATAATGTAAATAGGTTATATGGTATGACGGAATACCGTATTACGTTATATGGGATGACGTTATCACGTAATGCGCTATATGGTATGACGTTATAACGTAAATAGGTTATATGGTATGACGTTATAACGTAATAGGTTATATGGTATGACGGAATAACGTATTACGTTATATGGGATGACGTTATCACGTAATGCGCTATATGGTATGACGTTATAACGTAAATAGGTTATATGGTATGACGTTATAACGTAATAGGTTATATGGTATGACGATATACCCTATTACGTTATATGGGATGACGTTATAACGTATTACGTTATATGGGATGACGTAGTAACGTATTACGTTAAATGGGATGACGTTGTAACGTATTACGTTATATGGGATGACGTTATAACGTATTACGTTATATGGGACGACGTTATCACATAATACGTTATATGGTATGACGTCATAACGTAATAGGTTATATGGTATGACGTTATACCGTATTACGTATTATGGGATGACGTTATCACATAATACGTTATATGGTATGACGTCATAACGTAAATAGGTTATATGGTATGACTGTATACCGTATTACGTTGTATGGGATGACATTATAACGTATTACGTTATATGGGATGACGTTGTAACGTATTACGTTAAATGGGATGACGTTGTAACGTATTACGTTAAATGGGACGACGTTATAACGTATTTCGTTAAATGGGACGACGTTATAACGTATTACGTTATATGGGATGACGTAATAACGTATTACGTTATATGGGATGACGTTATCACGTAATACGTTATATGGTATGACGTTATAACGTAAATAGGTTATATGGTATGACGGTATACCGTATTACGTTGTATGGGATGACGTTATAACGTATTACGTTATATGGGTTGACGTTATAACGTATTACGTTATATGGTATGACGTTATACCGTATTACGTTATATGGAACGACGTTATACCGTATTACGTTATATGGGATGACGTTATAACGTATTACGTTATATGGGATGACATTATAACGTATTACGTTATTGGGACGACGTTATAACGTATTACGTTATATGGAACGACGTTATACCGTTTTACATTATATGGGATGACGTAATAACGTATTACGTAATATGGCATGACGTTATCACATAATACGTTATATGGTATGACGCCATAACGTAAATAGGTTATATGCTATGACGGTATACCGTATTACGTTGTATGGGATGTCGTTATAACGTATTACGTTATATGAGATGACGTTATAACGTATTACGTTATATGGGACGACGTTATAAGTCATTACGTTATATGGAACGACGTTATACCGTATTACGTTATATGGGATGACGTAATAACGTATTACGTAATATGGGATGACGTTATCACATAATACGTTATATGGTATGACGTCATAATGTAAATAGGTTATATGGTATGACGGTAAACCGTATTACGTTATAAGGGATGACGTTATAACGTATTACGTTATATGGGATGACGTTATAACGTATTACGTTATATGGGACGACGTTATAACGTATTACGTTATATGGGATGACGCTATAACGAAATGGGTTATATGGTATGACGTTATAACGTAATAGGTTATATGGTATGACGTTTTACGGTATTATGTTATATTGGATGACGTTATAACGTATTACGTTATATGGGATGACGTTATAACGTACTACGTTATATGGGATGACGTTATAGAGTATTTCGATATATGGGAGGACGTTATAACGTATTACGTTATATGGTATGACGTCATAACGTAAATAGGTTATATGGTATGACGGTATACCGTATTACGTTGTATGGGATGACGTTATAACGTATTACGTTATATGGGTTGACGTTATAACGTATTACGTTATATGGGATGACGTAATAACGTATTGCGTTATGTGGGATGACGTTATAACGTATTACGTTATATGGGACGACGATATAACGTATTACGTTATATGGAACGACGTTATACCGTATTACGTTATATGAGAAGACGTAATAACGTATTACGTATTATGGGATGACGTTATCACATAATACGTTATATGGTATGACGTCATAACGTAAATAGGTTATATGGTATGACGGTATACCGTATTACGTTGTATGGGAAGACGTTATAACGTATTACGTTATATGGGTTGACGTTATAACGTATTACGTTATATGGTATGACGTTATACCGTATTACGTTATATGGAACGACGTTATACCGTATTACGTTATATGGGACGACGTTATAACGTATTACGTTATATGGAACGACGTTATACAGTATTACGTTATATGGGATGACGTTATAACGTATTACGTTATATGGGATGACATTATAACGTATTACGTTATTGGGACGACGTTATAACGTATTACGTTATATGGAACGACGTTATACCGTATTACGTTATATGGGATGACGTAATAACGTATTACGTAATATGGGATGACGTTATCACATAATACGTTATATGGTATGACGTCATAATGTAAATAGGTTATATGGTATGACGGTATACCGTATTACGTTATAAGGGATGACGTTATAACGTATTACGTTATATGGGATGACGTTATAACGTATTACGTTATATGGGACGACGTTATAACGTATTACGTTATATGGGATGACGCTATAACGAAATGGGTTATATGGTATGACGTTATAACGTAATAGGTTATATGGTATGACGTTATACGGTATTATGTTATATTGGATGACGTTATAACGTATTACGTTATATGGGATGACGTTATATCGTACTGCGTTATATGGGATGACGTTATAACGTATTTCGATATATGGTAGGACGTTATAACGTATTACGTTATATGGTATGACGTTATAACGTATTACGTTGTATGTAATGACGCTATCACGTAATACGCTATATGGTATGCCGTTATAACATAATACGTTATATGGTATGACGTCATAACGTAAATAGGTTATATGGTATGACGTTATACCGTATTACGTTATATGGGATGACGTTATAACGTATTACGTTATATGGGATGACGTTATAGCGTATTACGTTATATGGGACGACGTTATAACGTATTACGTTATATGGGATGACGCTATAACGAAATGGGTTATATGGTATGACGTTATAACGTAATAGGTTATATGGTATGACGTTATACGGTATTATGTTATATTGGATGACGTTATAACGTATTACGTTATATGGGATGACGTTATAACGTACTACGTTATATGGGATGACGTTATAACGTATTTCGATATATGGGAGGACGTTATAACGTATTACGTTATATGGTATGACGTTATAACGTATTACGTTGTATGGGATGACGCTATCACGTAATACGCTATATGGTATGCCATTATAACGTAATACGTTATATGGTATGACGTCATAATGTAAATAGGTTATATGGTATGACGGAATACCGTATTACGTTATATGGGATGACGTTATCACGTAATGCGCTATATGGTATGACGTTATAACGTAAATAGGTTATATGGTATGACGTTATAACGTAAATAGGTTATATGGTATGACGTTATACCGTATTACGTTATATGGGAAGACGTTATAACGTATTACGTTATATGGGACGACGTTATAACGTATTACGTTATATGGGATGACGCTATAACGAAATGGGTTATATGGTATGACGTTATAACGTAATAGGTTATATGGTATGACGTTATACGGTATTATGTTACATTGGATGACGTTATAACGAAATGGGTTATATGGTATGACGTTATAACGTAATAGGTTATATGGTATGACGTTATACGGTATTATGTTATATTGGATGACGTTATAACGTATTACGTTATATGGGATGACGTTATAACGTACTACGTTATATGGGATGACGTTATAACGTATTTCGATATATGGGAGGACGTTATAACGTATTACGTTATATGGTATGACGTTATCACATAATAGGTTATATGGTATGACGTTATACGCTATTACGTTATATGGGATGACGTTATGACGTATTACGTTATATGGGATGACGTTGTAACGTATTACGTTAAATGGGATGACGTTATCACGTAATACGCTATATGGTATGACGTTATACCGTATTACGTTATATGGGACGACGTTATAACGTATTACGTTATATGGAACGACGTTATACAGTATTACGTTATATGGGATGACGTTATAACGTATTACGTTATATGGGATGACATTATAACGTATTACGTTATATGGGATGACATTATAACGTATTACGTTATTGGGACGACGTTATAACGTATTACGTTATATGGAACGACGTTATACCGTATTACGTAATATGGCATGACGTTATCACATAATACGTTATATGGTATGACGCCATAACGTAAATAGGTTATATGCTATGACGGTATACCGTATTACGTTGTATGGGATGTCGTTATAACGTATTACGTTATATGGGATGACGTTATAACGTATTACGTTATATGGGACGACGTTATAACGTATTACGTTATATGGAACGACGTTATACCGTATTACGTTATATGGGATGACGTAATAACGTATTACGTAATATGGGATGACGTTATCACATAATACGTTATATGGTATGACGTCATAATGTAAATAGGTTATATGGTATGACGGTATACCGTATTACGTTATAAGGGATGACGTTATAACGTATTACGTTATATGGGATGACGTTATAACGAAATGGGTTATATGGTATGACGTTATAACGTAATAGGTTATATGGTATGACGTTATACGGTATTATGTTATATTGGATGACGTTATAACGTATTACGTTATATGGGATGACGTTATAACGTACTACGTTATATGGGATGACGTTATAACGTATTTCGATATATGGGAGGACGTTATAACGTATTACGTTATATGGTATGACGTTATAACGTATTACGTTGTATGGGATGACGCTATCACGTAATACGCTATATGGTATGCCGTTATAACGTAATACGTTATATGGTATCACGTCATAACGTAAATAGGTTATATGGTATGACGTTATACCGTATTACGTTATATGGGATGACGTTATAACGTATTACGTTATATGGGATGACGTTATAGCGTATTACGTTATATGGGACGACGTTATAACGTATTACGTTATATGGGATGACGCTATAACGAAATGGGTTATATGGTATGACGTTATAACGTAATAGGTTATATGGTATGACGTTATACGGTATTATGTTATATTGGATGACGTTATAACGTATTACGTTATATGGGATGACGCTATAACGAAATGGGTTATATGGTATGACGTTATAACGTAATAGGTTATATGGTATGACGTTATACGGTATTATGTTATATTGGATGACGTTATAACGTATTACGTTATATGGGATGACGTTATAACGTACTACGTTATATGGGATGACGTTATAACGTATTTCGATGTATGGGAGGACGTTATAACGTATTACGTTATATGGTATGACGTTATAACGTATTACGTTGTATGGGATGACGCTATCACGTAATACGCTATATGGTATGCCATTATAACGTATTACGTTATATGGTATGACGTCATAACGTAAATAGGTTATATGGTATGACGGTATACCGTATTACGTTGTATGGGATGACGTTATAACGTATTACGTTATATGGGTTGACGTTATAACGTATTACGTTATATGGGATGACGTAATAACGTATTGCGTTATGTGGGATGACGTTATAACGTATTACGTTATATGGGACGACGATATAACGTATTACGTTATATGGAACGACGTTATACCGTATTACGTTATATGAGAAGACGTAATAACGTATTACGTATTATGGGATGACGTTATCACATAATACGTTATATGGTATGACGTCATAACGTAAATAGGTTTATGGTATGACGGTATACCGTATTACGTTGTATGGGAAGACGTTATAACGTATTACGTTATATGGGTTGACGTTATAACGTATTACGTTATATGGTATGACGTTATACCGTATTACGTTATATGGAACGACGTTATACCGTATTACGTTATATGGGACGACGTTATAACGTATTACGTTATATGGAACGACGTTATACAGTATTACGTTATATGGGATGACGTTATAATGTATTACGTTATATGGGATGACATTATAACGTATTACGTTATTGGGACGACGTTATAACGTATTACGTTATATGGAACGACGTTATACCGTATTACGTTATATGGGATGACGTAATAACGTATTACGTAATATGGGATGACGTTATCACATAATACGTTATATGGTATGACGTCATAATGTAAATAGGTTATATGGTATGACGGTATACCGTATTACGTTATAAGGGATGACGTTATAACGTATTACGTTATATGGGATGACGTTATAACGTATTACGTTATATGGGATGACGTTATAGCGTATTACGTTATATGGGACGACGTTATAACGTATTACGTTATATGGGATGACGCTATAACGAAATGGGTTATATGGTATGACGTTATAACGTAATAGGTTATATGGTATGACGTTATACGGTATTATGTTATATTGGATGACGTTATAACGTATTACGTTATATGGGATGACGTTATAACGTACTACGTTATATGGGATGACGTTATAACGTATTTCGATATATGGGAGGACGTTATAACGTATTACGTTATATGGTATGACGTTATAACGTATTACGTTGTATGGGATGACGCTATCACGTAATACGCTATATGGTATGCCATTATAACGTAATACGTTATATGGTATGACGTCATAATGTAAATAGGTTATATGGTATGACGGAATACCGTATTACGTTATATGGGATGACGTTATCACGTAATGCGCTATATGGTATGACGTTATAACGTAAATAGGTTATATGGTATGACGTTATAACGTAATAGGTTATATGGTATGACGTTATACCCTATTACGTTATATGGGATGACGTTATAACGTATTACGTTATATGGGATGACGTAGTAACGTATTACGTTAAATGGGATGACGTTGTAACGTATTACGTTATATGGGATGACGTTATAACGTATTACGTTATATGGGACGACGTTATAACGTATTACGTTATATGGGACGACGTTATAACGTATTACGTTATATGGGATGACGTTATCACGTAATACGCTATATGGTATGACGTTATAACGTAAATAGGATATATGGTATGACGTTATAACGTAATAGGTTATATGGTATGACGTTATACGCTATTACGTTATATGGGATGACGTTATAACGTATTACGTTATATGGGACGACGTTATAACGTATTACGTTATATGGAACGACGTTATACCGTATTACGTTATATGGTATGACGTTATAACGTATTACGTTGTATGGGATGACGCTATCACGTAATACGCTATATGGTATGCCGTTATAACGTAATACGTTATATTGTATGACGTTATAACGTAAATAGGTTATATGGTATGACGTTATACCGTATTACGTTATATGGGAAGACGTTATAACGTATTACGTTATATGGGACGACGTTATAACGTATTACGTTATATGGGATGACGCTATAACGAAATGGGTTATATGGTATGACGTTATAACGTAATAGGTTATATGGTATGACGTTATACGGTATTATGTTACATTGGATGACGTTATAACGAAATGGGTTATATGGTATGACGTTATAACGTAATAGGTTATATGGTATGACGTTATACGGTATTATGTTATATTGGATGACGTTATAACGTATTACGTTATATGGGATGACGTTATAACGTACTACGTTATATGGGATGACGTTATAACGTATTTCGATATATGGGAGGACGTTATAACGTATTACGTTATATGGTATGACGTTATCACATAATAGGTTATATGGTATGACGTCATAATGTAAATAGGTTATATGGTATGACGGTATACCGTATTACGTTGTATGGGATGACGTCATAACGTATTACGTTATATGGTTTGACGTTATAACGTATTACGTTATATGGGATGACGTTGTAACGTATTACGTTAAATGGGATGACGTCATCACGTAATACGCTATATGGTATGACGTTAAAACGTAAATAGGTTATATGGTATGACGTTATAACGTAATAGGTTATATGGTATGACGTTATACCCTATTACGTTATATGGGTTGACGTTATAACGTATTACGTTATATGGGATGACGTAATAACGTATTGCGTTATATGGGATGACGTCATCACGTAATACGCTATATGGTATGACGTTAAAACGTAAATAGGTTATATGGTATGACGTTATAACGTAATAGGTTATATGGTATGACGTTATACCCTATTACGTTATATGGGTTGACGTTATAACGTATTACGTTATATGGGATGACGTAATAACGTATTGCGTTATATGGGATGACGTTATAACGTATTACGTTATATGGGACGACGATATAACGTATTACGTTATATGGAACGACGTTATACCGTATTACGTTATATGAGAAGACGTAATAACGTATTACGTATTATGGGATGACGTTATCACATAATACGTTATATTTTATGACGTCATAACGTAAATAGGTTATATGGTATGACGGTATACCGTATTACGTTGTATGGGATGACGTCATAACGTATTACGTTATATGGTTTGACGTTATAACGTATTACGTTATATGGTATGACGTTATACCGTATTACGTTATATGGAACGACGTTATACCGTATTACGTTATATGGGACGACGTTATAACGTATTACGTTATATGGAACGACGTTATACAGTATTACGTTATATGGGATGACGTTATAACGTATTACGTTATATGGGATGACATTATAACGTATTACGTTATTGGGACGACGTTATAACGTATTACGTTATATGGAACGACGTTATACCGTTTTACATTATATGGGATGACGTAATAACGTATTACGTAATATGGCATGACGTTATCACATAATACGTTATATGGTATGACGCCATAACGTAAATAGGTTATATGCTATGACGGTATACCGTATTACGTTGTATGGGATGTCGTTATAACGTATTACGTTATATGGGATGACGTTATAACGTATTACGTTATATGGGACGACGTTATAACGTATTACGTTATATGGAACGACGTTATACCGTATTACGTTATATGGGATGACGTAATAACGTATTACGTAATATGGGATGACGTTATCACATAATACGTTATATGGTATGACGTCATAATGTAAATAGGTTATATGGTATGACGGTATACCGTATTACGTTATAAGGGATGACGTTATAACGTATTACGTTATATGGGATGACGTTATAACGAAATGGGTTATATGGTATGACGTTATAACGTAATAGGTTATATGGTATGACGTTATACGGTATTATGTTATATTGGATGACGTTATAACGTATTACGTTATATGGGATGACGCTATAACGAAATGGGTTATATGGTATGACGTTATAACGTAATAGGTTATATGGTATGACGTTATACGGTATTATGTTATATTGGATGACGTTATAACGTATTACGTTATATGGGATGACGTTATAACGTACTACGTTATATGGGATGACGTTATAACGTATTTCGATATATGGGAGGACGTTATAACGTATTACGTTATATGGTATGACGTTATAACGTATTACGTTGTATGGGATGACGCTATCACGTAATACGCTATATGGTATGCCATTATAACGTAATACGTTATATGGTATGACGTCATAATGTAAATAGGTTATATGGTATGACGGAATACCGTATTACGTTATATGGGATGACGTTATCACGTAATGCGCTATATGGTATGACGTTATAACGTAAATAGGTTATATGGTATGACGTTATAACGTAATAGGTTATATGGTATGACGTTATACGCTATTACGTTATATGGGATGACGTTATAACGTATTACGTTATATGGGATGACGTTGTAACGTATTACGTTAAATGGGATGACGTTATCACGTAATACGCTATATGGTATGACGTTCAAACGTAAATAGGTTATATGGTATGACGTTATAACGTAATAGGTTATATGGTATGACGTTATACCCTATTACGTTATATGGGATGACGTTATTACGTATTACGTTATATGGGATGACGTAGTAACGTATTACGTTAAATGGGATGACGTTGTAACGTATTACGTTATATGGGATGACGTTATAACGTATTACGTTATATGGGACGACGTTATAACGTATTACGTTATATGGTTTGACGTTATAACGTATTACGTTATATGGTATGACGTTATACCGTATTACGTTATAAGGGATGACGTTATAACGTATTACGTTATATGGGATGACGTTATAACGTATTACGTTATATGGAACGACGTTATAACGTATTACGTAATATGGGATGACGTTATCACATAATACGTTATATGGTATGACGTCATAATGTAAATAGGTTATATGGTATGACGGTAAACCGTATTACGTTATAAGGGATGACGTTATAACGTATTACGTTATATGGGATGACGTTATAACGTATTACGTTATATGGGACGACGTTATAACGTATTACGTTATATGGGATGACGCTATAACGAAATGGGTTATATGGTATGACGTTATAACGTAATAGGTTATATGGTATGACGTTTTACGGTATTATGTTATATTGGATGACGTTATAACGTATTACGTTATATGGGATGACGTTATAACGTACTACGTTATATGGGATGACGTTATAGAGTATTTCGATATATGGGAGGACGTTATAACGTATTACGTTATATGGTATGACGTCATAACGTAAATAGGTTATATGGTATGACGGTATACCGTATTACGTTGTATGGGATGACGTTATAACGTATTACGTTATATGGGTTGACGTTATAACGTATTACGTTATATGGGATGACGTAATAACGTATTGCGTTATGTGGGATGACGTTATAACGTATTACGTTATATGGGACGACGATATAACGTATTACGTTATATGGAACGACGTTATACCGTATTACGTTATATGAGAAGACGTAATAACGTATTACGTATTATGGGATGACGTTATCACATAATACGTTATATGGTATGACGTCATAACGTAAATAGGTTATATGGTATGACGGTATACCGTATTACGTTGTATGGGAAGACGTTGTAACGTATTACGTTATATGGGTTGACGTTATAACGTATTACGTTATATGGTATGACGTTATACCGTATTACGTTATATGGAACGACGTTATACCGTATTACGTTATATGGGACGACGTTATAACGTATTACGTTATATGGAACGACGTTATACAGTATTACGTTATATGGGATGACGTTATAACGTATTACGTTATATGGGATGACATTATAACGTATTACGTTATTGGGACGACGTTATAACGTATTACGTTATATGGAACGACGTTATACCGTATTACGTTATATGGGATGACGTAATAACGTATTACGTAATATGGGATGACGTTATCACATAATACGTTATATGGTATGACGTCATAATGTAAATAGGTTATATGGTATGACGGTATACCGTATTACGTTATAAGGGATGACGTTATAACGTATTACGTTATATGGGATGACGTTATAACGTATTACGTTATATGGGATGACGTTATAGCGTATTACGTTATATGGGACGACGTTATAACGTATTACGTTATATGGGATGACGCTATAACGAAATGGGTTATATGGTATGACGTTATAACGTAATAGGTTATATGGTATGACGTTATACGGTATTATGTTATATTGGATGACGTTATAACGTATTACGTTATATGGGATGACGTTATAACGTACTACGTTATATGGGATGACGTTATAACGTATTTCGATATATGGGAGGACGTTATAACGTATTACGTTATATGGTATGACGTTATAACGTATTACGTTGTATGGGATGACGCTATCACGTAATACGCTATATGGTATGCCATTATAACGTAATACGTTATATGGTATGACGTCATAATGTAAATAGGTTATATGGTATGACGGAATACCGTATTACGTTATATGGGATGACGTTATCACGTAATGCGCTATATGGTATGACGTTATAACGTAAATAGGTTATATGGTATGACGTTATAACGTAATAGGTTATATGGTATGACGTTATACCCTATTACGTTATATGGGATGACGTTATAACGTATTACGTTATATGGGATGACGTAGTAACGTATTACGTTAAATGGGATGACGTTGTAACGTATTACGTTATATGGGATGACGTTATAACGTATTACGTTATATGGGACGACGTTATAACGTATTACGTTATATGGGACGACGTTATAACGTATTACGTTATATGGGATGACGTTATCACGTAATACGCTATATGGTATGACGTTATAACGTAAATAGGATATATGGTATGACGTTATAACGTAATAGGTTATATGGTATGACGTTATACGCTATTACGTTATATGGGATGACGTTATAACGTATTACGTTATATGGGACGACGTTATAACGTATTACGTTATATGGAACGACGTTATACCGTATTACGTTATATGGTATGACGTTATAACGTATTACGTTGTATGGGATGACGCTATCACGTAATACGCTATATGGTATGCCGTTATAACGTAATACGTTATATTGTATGACGTTATAACGTAAATAGGTTATATGGTATGACGTTATACCGTATTACGTTATATGGGAAGACGTTATAACGTATTACGTTATATGGGACGACGTTATAACGTATTACGTTATATGGGATGACGCTATAACGAAATGGGTTATATGGTATGACGTTATAACGTAATAGGTTATATGGTATGACGTTATACGGTATTATGTTACATTGGATGACGTTATAACGAAATGGGTTATATGGTATGACGTTATAACGTAATAGGTTATATGGTATGACGTTATACGGTATTATGTTATATTGGATGACGTTATAACGCATTACGTTATATGGGATGACGTTATAACGTACTACGTTATATGGGATGACGTTATAACGTATTTCGATATATGGGAGGACGTTATAACGTATTACGTTATATGGTATGGCGTTACCACATAATAGGTTATATGGTATGACGTTATACGCTATTACGTTATATGGGATGACGTTATGACGTATTACGTTATATGGGATGACGTTGTAACGTATTACGTTAAATGGGATGACGTCATCACGTAATACGCTATATGGTATGACGTTAAAACGTAAATAGATTATATGGTATGACGTTATAACGTAATAGGTTATATGGTATGACGTTATACCCTATTACGTTATATGGGTTGACGTTATAACGTATTACGTTATATGGGATGACGTAATAACGTATTGCGTTATATGGGATGACGTTATAACGTATTACGTTATATGGGACGACGATATAACGTATTACGTTATATGGAACGACGTTATACCGTATTACGTTATATGAGAAGACGTAATAACGTATTACGTATTATGGGATGACGTTATCACATAATACGTTATATGGTATGACGTCATAACGTAAATAGGTTATATGGTATGACGGTATACCGTATTACGTTGTATGGGAAGACGTTGTAACGTATTACGTTATATGGGTTGACGTTATAACGTATTACGTTATATGGTATGACGTTATACCGTATTACGTTATATGGAACGACGTTATACCGTATTACGTTATATGGGACGACGTTATAACGTATTACGTTATATGGAACGACGTTATACAGTATTACGTTATATGGGATGACGTTATAACGTATTACGTTATATGGGATGACATTATAACGTATTACGTTATTGGGACGACGTTATAACGTATTACGTTATATGGAACGACGTTATACCGTATTACGTTATATGGGATGACGTAATAACGTATTACGTAATATGGGATGACGTTATCACATAATACGTTATATGGTATGACGTCATAATGTAAATAGGTTATATGGTATGACGGTATACCGTATTACGTTATAAGGGATGACGTTATAACGTATTACGTTATATGGGATGACGTTATAACGTATTACGTTATATGGGATGACGTTATAGCGTATTACGTTATATGGGACGACGTTATAACGTATTACGTTATATGGGATGACGCTATAACGAAATGGGTTATATGGTATGACGTTATAACGTAATAGGTTATATGGTATGACGTTATACGGTATTATGTTATATTGGATGACGTTATAACGTATTACGTTATATGGGATGACGTTATAACGTACTACGTTATATGGGATGACGTTATAACGTATTTCGATATATGGGAGGACGTTATAACGTATTACGTTATATGGTATGACGTTATAACGTATTACGTTGTATGGGATGACGCTATCACGTAATACGCTATATGGTATGCCATTATAACGTAATACGTTATATGGTATGACGTCATAATGTAAATAGGTTATATGGTATGACGGAATACCGTATTACGTTATATGGGATGACGTTATCACGTAATGCGCTATATGGTATGACGTTATAACGTAAATAGGTTATATGGTATGACGTTATAACGTAATAGGTTATATGGTATGACGTTATACCCTATTACGTTATATGGGATGACGTTATAACGTATTACGTTATATGGGATGACGTAGTAACGTATTACGTTAAATGGGATGACGTTGTAACGTATTACGTTATATGGGATGACGTTATAACGTATTACGTTATATGGGACGACGTTATAACGTATTACGTTATATGGGACGACGTTATAACGTATTACGTTATATGGGATGACGTTATCACGTAATACGCTATATGGTATGACGTTATAACGTAAATAGGATATATGGTATGACGTTATAACGTAATAGGTTATATGGTATGACGTTATACGCTATTACGTTATATGGGATGACGTTATAACGTATTACGTTATATGGGACGACGTTATAACGTATTACGTTATATGGAACGACGTTATACCGTATTACGTTATATGGTATGACGTTATAACGTATTACGTTGTATGGGATGACGCTATCACGTAATACGCTATATGGTATGCCGTTATAACGTAATACGTTATATTGTATGACGTTATAACGTAAATAGGTTATATGGTATGACGTTATACCGTATTACGTTATATGGGAAGACGTTATAACGTATTACGTTATATGGGACGACGTTATAACGTATTACGTTATATGGGATGACGCTATAACGAAATGGGTTATATGGTATGACGTTATAACGTAATAGGTTATATGGTATGACGTTATACGGTATTATGTTACATTGGATGACGTTATAACGAAATGGGTTATATGGTATGACGTTATAACGTAATAGGTTATATGGTATGACGTTATACGGTATTATGTTATATTGGATGACGTTATAACGCATTACGTTATATGGGATGACGTTATAACGTACTACGTTATATGGGATGACGTTATAACGTATTTCGATATATGGGAGGACGTTATAACGTATTACGTTATATGGTATGGCGTTACCACATAATAGGTTATATGGTATGACGTTATACGCTATTACGTTATATGGGATGACGTTATGACGTATTACGTTATATGGGATGACGTTGTAACGTATTACGTTAAATGGGATGACGTCATCACGTAATACGCTATATGGTATGACGTTAAAACGTAAATAGATTATATGGTATGACGTTATAACGTAATAGGTTATATGGTATGACGTTATACCCTATTACGTTATATGGGTTGACGTTATAACGTATTACGTTATATGGGATGACGTAATAACGTATTGCGTTATATGGGATGACGTTATAACGTATTACGTTATATGGGACGACGATATAACGTATTACGTTATATGGAACGACGTTATACCGTATTACGTTATATGAGAAGACGTAATAACGTATTACGTATTATGGGATGACGTTATCACATAATACGTTATATTTTATGACGTCATAACGTAAATAGGTTATATGGTATGACGGTATACCGTATTACGTTGTATGGGATGACGTCATAACGTATTACGTTATATGGTTTGACGTTATAACGTATTACGTTATATGGTATGACGTTATACCGTATTACGTTATATGGAACGACGTTATACCGTATTACGTTATATGGGACGACGTTATAACGTATTACGTTATATGGAACGACGTTATACAGTATTACGTTATATGGGATGACGTTATAACGTATTACGTTATATGGGATGACATTATAACGTATTACGTTATTGGGACGACGTTATAACGTATTACGTTATATGGAACGACGTTATACCGTTTTACATTATATGGGATGACGTAATAACGTATTACGTAATATGGCATGACGTTATCACATAATACGTTATATGGTATGACGCCATAACGTAAATAGGTTATATGCTATGACGGTATACCGTATTACGTTGTATGGGATGTCGTTATAACGTATTACGTTATATGGGATGACGTTATAACGTATTACGTTATATGGGACGACGTTATAACGTATTACGTTATATGGAACGACGTTATACCGTATTACGTTATATGGGATGACGTAATAACGTATTACGTAATATGGGATGACGTTATCACATAATACGTTACATGGTATGACGTCATAATGTAAATAGGTTATATGGTATGACGGTATACCGTATTACGTTATAAGGGATGACGTTATAACGTATTACGTTATATGGGATGACGTTATAACGAAATGGGTTATATGGTATGACGTTATAACGTAATAGGTTATATGGTATGACGTTATACGGTATTATGTTATATTGGATGACGTTATAACGTATTACGTTATATGGGATGACGTTATAACGTACTACGTTATATGGGATGACGTTATAACGTATTTCGATATATGGGAGGACGTTATAACGTATTACGTTATATGGTGTGACGTTATAACGTATTACGTTGTATGGGATGACGCTATCACGTAATACGCTATATGGTATGCCGTTATAACGTAATACGCTATATGGTATGACGTTATAACGTAAATAGGATATATGGTATGACGTTATAACGTAATAGGTTATATGGTATGACGTTATACGCTATTACGTTATATGGGATGACGTTATAACGTATTACGTTATATGGGACGACGTTATAACGTATTACGTTATATGGAACGACGTTATACCGTATTACGTTATATGGTATGACGTTATAACGTATTACGTTGTATGGGATGACGCTATCACGTAATACGCTATATGGTATGCCGTTATAACGTAATACGTTATATTGTATGACGTTATAACGTAAATAGGTTATATGGTATGACGTTATACCGTATTACGTTATATGGGAAGACGTTATAACGTATTACGTTATATGGGACGACGTTATAACGTATTACGTTATATGGGATGACGCTATAACGAAATGGGTTATATGGTATGACGTTATAACGTAATAGGTTATATGGTATGACGTTATACGGTATTATGTTACATTGGATGACGTTATAACGAAATGGGTTATATGGTATGACGTTATAACGTAATAGGTTATATGGTATGACGTTATACGGTATTGTGTTATATTGGATGACGTTATAACGTATTACGTTATATGGGATGACGTTATAACGTACTACGTTATATGGGATGACGTTATAACGTATTTCGATATATGGGAGGACGTTATAACGTATTACGTTATATGGTATGACGTTACCACATAATAGGTTATATGGTATGACGTTATACGCTATTACGTTATATGGGATGACGTTATGACGTATTACGTTATATGGGATGACGTTGTAACGTATTACGTTAAATGGGATGACGTCATCACGTAATACGCTATATGGTATGACGTTAAAACGTAAATAGGTTATATGGTATGACGTTATAACGTAATAGGTTATATGGTATGACGTTATACCCTATTACGTTATATGGGTTGACGTTATAACGTATTACGTTATATGGGATGACGTAATAACGTATTGCGTTATATGGGATGACGTTATAACGTATTACGTTATATGGGACGACGATATAACGTATTACGTTATATGGAACGACGTTATACCGTATTACGTTATATGAGAAGACGTAATAACGTATTACGTATTATGGGATGACGTTATCACATAATACGTTATATTTTATGACGTCATAACGTAAATAGGTTATATGGTATGACGGTATACCGTATTACGTTGTATGGGATGACGTCATAACGTATTACGTTATATGGTTTGACGTTATAACGTATTACGTTATATGGTATGACGTTATACCGTATTACGTTATATGGAACGACGTTATACCGTATTACGTTATATGGGACGACGTTATAACGTATTACGTTATATGGAACGACGTTATACAGTATTACGTTATATGGGATGACGTTATAACGTATTACGTTATATGGGATGACATTATAACGTATCACGTTATTGGGACGACGTTATAACGTATTACGTTATATGGAACGACGTTATACCGTTTTACATTATATGGGATGACGTAATAACGTATTACGTAATATGGCATGACGTTATCACATAATACGTTATATGGTATGACGCCATAACGTAAATAGGTTATATGCTATGACGGTATACCGTATTACGTTGTATGGGATGTCGTTATAACGTATTACGTTATATGGGATGACGTTATAACGTATTACGTTATATGGGACGACGTTATAACGTATTACGTTATATGGAACGACGTTATACCGTATTACGTTATATGGGATGACGTAATAACGTATTACGTAATATGGGATGACGTTATCACATAATACGTTACATGGTATGACGTCATAATGTAAATAGGTTATATGGTATGACGGTATACCGTATTACGTTATAAGGGATGACGTTATAACGTATTACGTTATATGGGATGACGTTATAACGAAATGGGTTATATGGTATGACGTTATAACGTAATAGGTTATATGGTATGACGTTATACGGTATTATGTTATATTGGATGACGTTATAACGTATTACGTTATATGGGATGACGTTATAACGTACTACGTTATATGGGATGACGTTATAACGTATTTCGATATATGGGAGGACGTTATAACGTATTACGTTATATGGTATGACGTTATAACGTATTACGTTGTATGGGATGACGCTATCACGTAATACGCTATATGGTATGCCGTTATAACGTAATACGTTATATGGTATCACGTCATAACGTAAATAGGTTATATGGTATGACGTTATACCGTATTACGTTATATGGGATGACGTTATAACGTATTACGTTATATGGGATGACGTTATAGCGTATTACGTTATATGGGACGACGTTATAACGTATTACGTTATATGGGATGACGCTATAACGAAATGGGTTATATGGTATGACGTTATAACGTAATAGGTTATATGGTATGACGTTATACGGTATTATGTTATATTGGATGACGTTATAACGTATTACGTTATATGGGATGACGCTATAACGAAATGGGTTATATGGTATGACGTTATAACGTAATAGGTTATATGGTATGACGTTATACGGTATTATGTTATATTGGATGACGTTATAACGTATTACGTTATATGGGATGACGTTATAACGTACTACGTTATATGGGATGACGTTATAACGTATTTCGATATATGGGAGGACGTTATAACGTATTACGTTATATGGTATGACGTTATAACGTATTACGTTGTATGCGATGACGCTATCACGTAATACGCTATATGGTATGCCATTATAACGTAATACGTTATATGGTATGACGTCATAATGTAAATAGGTTATATGGTATGACGGAATACCGTATTACGTTATATGGGATGACGTTATCACGTAATGCGCTATATGGTATGACGTTATAACGTAAATAGGTTATATGGTATGACGTTATAACGTAATAGGTTATATGGTATGACGTTATACGCTATTACGTTATATGGGATGACGTTATAACGTATTACGTTATATGGGATGACGTTGTAACGTATTACGTTAAATGGGATGACGTTATCACGTAATACGCTATATGGTATGACGTTAAAACGTAAATAGGTTATATGGTATGACGTTATAACGTAATAGGTTATATGGTATGACGTTATACCCTATTACGTTATATGGGATGACGTTATTACGTATTACGTTATATGGGATGACGTAGTAACGTATTACGTTAAATGGGATGACGTTGTAACGTATTACGTTATATGGGATGACGTTATAACGTATTACGTTATATGGGACGACGTTATAACGTATTACGTTATATGGTTTGACGTTATAACGTATTACGTTATATGGTATGACGTTATACCGTATTACGTTATATGGAACGACGTTATACCGTATTACGTTATATGGGACGACGTTATAACGTATTACGTTATATGGAACGACGTTATACAGTATTACGTTATATGGGATGACGTTATAACGTATTACGTTATATGGGATGACATTATAACGTATTACGTTATTGGGACGACGTTATAACGTATTACGTTATATGGAACGACGTTATACCGTTTTACATTATATGGGATGACGTAATAACGTATTACGTAATATGGCATGACGTTATCACATAATACGTTATATGGTATGACGCCATAACGTAAATAGGTTATATGCTATGACGGTATACCGTATTACGTTGTATGGGATGTCGTTATAACGTATTACGTTATATGGGATGACGTTATAACGTATTACGTTATATGGGACGACGTTATAACGTATTACGTTATATGGAACGATGTTATACCGTATTACGTTATATGGGATGACGTAATAACGTATTACGTAATATGGGATGACGTTATCACATAATACGTTATATGGTATGACGTCATAATGTAAATAGGTTATATGGTATGACGGTAAACCGTATTACGTTATAAGGGATGACGTTATAACGTATTACGTTATATGGGATGACGTTATAACGTATTACGTTATATGGGACGACGTTATAACGTATTACGTTATATGGGATGACGCTATAACGAAATGGGTTATATGGTATGACGTTATAACGTAATAGGTTATATGGTATGACGTTTTACGGTATTATGTTATATTGGATGACGTTATAACGTATTACGTTATATGGGATGACGTTATAACGTACTACGTTATATGGGATGACGTTATAGAGTATTTCGATATATGGGAGGACGTTATAACGTATTACGTTATATGGTATGACGTCATAACGCAAATAGGTTATATGGTATGACGGTATACCGTATTACGTTGTATGGGATGACGTTATAACGTATTACGTTATATGGGTTGACGTTATAACGTATTACGTTATATGGGATGACGTAATAACGTATTGCGTTATGTGGGATGACGTTATAACGTATTACGTTATATGGGACGACGATATAACGTATTACGTTATATGGAACGACGTTATACCGTATTACGTTATATGAGAAGACGTAATAACGTATTACGTATTATGGGATGACGTTATCACATAATACGTTATATGGTATGACGTCATAACGTAAATAGGTTATATGGTATGACGGTATACCGTATTACGTTGTATGGGAAGACGTTATAACGTATTACGTTATATGGGTTGACGTTATAACGTATTACGTTATATGGTATGACGTTATACCGTATTACGTTATATGGAACGACGTTATACCGTATTACGTTATATGGGACGACGTTATAACGTATTACGTTATATGGAACGACGTTATACAGTATTACGTTATATGGGATGACGTTATAACGTATTACGTTATATGGGATGACATTATAACGTATTACGTTATTGGGACGACGTTATAACGTATTACGTTATATGGAACGACGTTATACCGTATTACGTTATATGGGATGACGTAATAACGTATTACGTAATATGGGATGACGTTATCACATAATACGTTATATGGTATGACGTCATAATGTAAATAGGTTATATGGTATGACGGTATACCGTATTACGTTATAAGGGATGACGTTATAACGTATTACGTTATATGGGATGACTTTATAACGTATTACGTTATATGGGATGACGTTATAGCGTATTACGTTATATGGGACGACGTTATAACGTATTACGTTATATGGGATGACGCTATAACGAAATGGGTTATATGGTATGACGTTATAACGTAATAGGTTATATGGTATGACGTTATACGGTATTATGTTATATTGGATGACGTTATAACGTATTACGTTATATGGGATGACGTTATAACGTACTACGTTATATGGGATGACGTTATAACGTATTTCGATATATGGGAGGACGTTATAACGTATTACGTTATATGGTATGACGTTATAACGTATTACGTTATATGGGATGACGTAGTAACGTATTACGTTAAATGGGATGACGTTGTAACGTATTACGTTATATTGGATGACGTTATAACGTATTACGTTATATGGGACGACGTTATAACGTATTACGTTATATGGGACGACGTTATAACGTATTACGTTATATGGGATGACGTTATCACGTAATACGCTATATGGTATGACGTTATAACGTAAATAGGATATATGGTATGACGTTATAACGTAATAGGTTATATGGTATGACGTTATACGCTATTACGTTATATGGGATGACGTTATAACGTATTACGTTATATGGGACGACGTTATAACGTATTACGTTATATGGAACGACGTTATACCGTATTACGTTATATGGTATGACGTTATAACGTATTACGTTGTATGGGATGACGCTATCACGTAATACGCTATATGGTATGCCGTTATAACGTAATACGTTATATTGTATGACGTTATAACGTAAATAGGTTATATGGTATGACGTTATACCGTATTACGTTATATGGGAAGACGTTATAACGTATTACGTTATATGGGACGACGTTATAACGTATTACGTTATATGGGATGACGCTATAACGAAATGGGTTATATGGTATGACGTTATAACGTAATAGGTTATATGGTATGACGTTATACGGTATTATGTTACATTGGATGACGTTATAACGAAATGGGTTATATGGTATGACGTTATAACGTAATAGGTTATATGGTATGACGTTATACGGTATTATGTTATATTGGATGACGTTATAACGTATTACGTTATATGGGATGACGTTATAACGTACTACGTTATATGGGATGACGTTATAACGTATTTCGATATATGGGAGGACGTTATAACGTATTACGTTATATGGTATGACGTTATCACATAATAGGTTATATGGTATGACGTTATACGCTATTACGTTATATGGGATGACGTTATGACGTATTACGTTATATGGGATGACGTTGTAACGTATTACGTTAAATGGGATGACGTTATCACGTAATACGCTATATGGTATGACGTTAAAACGTAAATAGGTTATATGGTATGACGTTATAACGTAATAGGTTATATGGTATGACGTTATACCCTATTACGTTATATGGGTTGACGTTATAACGTATTACGTTATATGGGATGACGTAATAACGTATTGCGTTATATGGGATGACGTTATAACGTATTACGTTATATGGGACGACGATATAACGTATTACGTTATATGGAACGACGTTATACCGTATTACGTTATATGAGAAGACGTAATAACGTATTACGTATTATGGGATGACGTTATCACATAATACGTTATATTTTATGACGTCATAACGTAAATAGGTTATATGGTATGACGGTATACCGTATTACGTTGCATGGGATGACGTCATAACGTATTACGTTATATGGTTTGACGTTATAACGTATTACGTTATATGGTATGACGTTATACCGTATTACGTTATATGGAACGACGTTATACCGTATTACGTTATATGGGACGACGTTATAACGTATTACGTTATATGGAACGACGTTATACAGTATTACGTTATATGGGATGACGTTATAACGTATTACGTTATATGGGATGACATTATAACGTATTACGTTATTGGGACGACGTTATAACGTATTACGTTATATGGAACGACGTTATACCGTTTTACATTATATGGGATGACGTAATAACGTATTACGTAATATAGCATGACGTTATCACATAATACGTTATATGGTATGACGCCATAACGTAAATAGGTTATATGCTATGACGGTATACCGTATTACGTTGTATGGGATGTCGTTATAACGTATTACGTTATATGGGATGACGTTATAACGTATTACGTTATATGGGACGACGTTATAACGTATTACGTTATATGGAACGACGTTATACCGTATTACGTTATATGGCATGACGTAATAACGTATTACGTAATATGGGATGACGTTATCACATAATACGTTATATGGTATGACGTCATAATGTAAATAGGTTATATGGTATGACGGTATACCGTATTACGTTATAAGGGATGACGTTATAACGTATTACGTTATATCTGATGACGTTATAACGAAATGGGTTATATGGTATGACGTTATAACGTAATAGGTTATATGGTATGACGTTATACGGTATTATGTTATATTGGATGACGTTATAACGTATTACGTTATATGGGATGACGTTATAACGTACTACGTTATATGGCATGACGTTATAACGTATTTCGATATATGGGAGGACGTTATAACGTATTACGTTATATGGTATGACGTTATAACGTATTACGTTGTATGGGATGACGCTATCACGTAATACGCTATATGGTATGCCGTTATAACGTAATACGTTATATGGTATGACGTCATAACGTAAATAGGTTATATGGCATGACGTTATCACATAATACGTTATATGGTATGACGCCATAACGTAAATAGGTTATATGCTATGACGGTATACCGTATTACGTTGTATGGGATGTCGTTATAACGTATTACGTTATATGGGATGACGTTATAACGTATTACGTTATATGGGACGACGTTGTAACGTATTACGTTATATGGAACGACGTTATACCGTATTACGTTATATGGGATGACGTAATAACGTATTACGTAATATGGGATGACGTTATCACATAATACGTTATATGGTATGACGTCATAATGTAAATAGGTTATATGGTATGACGGTATACCGTATTACGTTATAAGGGATGACGTTATAACGTATTACGTTATATGGGATGACGTTATAACGAAATGGGTTATATGGTATGACGTTATAACGTAATAGGTTATATGGTATGACGTTATACGGTATTATATTATATTGGATGACGTTATAACGTATTACGTTATATGGGATGACGTTATAACGTACTACGTTATATGGGATGACGTTATAACGTATTTCGATATATGGGAGGACGTTATAACGTATTGCGTTATATGGTATGACGTTATAACGTATTACGTTGTATGGGATGACGCTATCACGTAATACGCTATATGGTATGCCGTTATAACGTAATACGTTATATGGTATGACGTCATAACGTAAATAGGTTATATGGTATGACGTTATACCGTATTACGTTATATGGGATGACGTTATAACGTATTACGTTATATGGGATGACGTTATAGCGTATTACGTTATATGGGACGACGTTATAACGTATTACGTTATATGGGATGACGCTATAACGAAATGGGTTATATGGTATGACGTTATAACGTAATAGGTTATATGGTATGACGTTATACGGTATTATGTTATATTGGATGGCGTTATAACGTATTACGTTATATCGGATGACGCTATAACGAAATGGGTTATATGGTATGACGTTATAACGTAATAGGTTATATGGTATGACGTTATACGGTATTATGTTATATTGGATGACGTTATAACGTATTACGTTATATGGGATGACGTTATAACGTACTACGTTATATGGGATGACGTTATAACGTATTTCGATATATGGGAGGACGTTATAACGTATTACGTTATATGGTATGACGTTATAACGTATTACGTTGTATGGGATGCCGCTATCACGTAATACGCTATATGGTATGCCATTATAACGTAATACGTTATATGGTATGACGTCATAATGTAAATAGGTTATATGGTATGACGGAATACCGTATTACGTTATATGGGATGACGTTATAACGTATTTCGATATATGGGAGGACGTTATAACGTATTACGTTATATGGTATGACGTTACCACATAATAGGTTATATGGTATGACGTTATACGCTATTACGTTATATGGGATGACGTTATGACGTATTACGTTATATGGGATGACGTTGTAACGTATTACGTTAAATGGGATGACGTCATCACGTAATACGTTATATGGTATGACGTCATAACGTAAATAGGTTATATGGTATGACGGTATACCGTATTACGTTGTATGGGATGACGTTATAACGTATTACGTTATATGGGTTGACGTTATAACGTATTACGTTATATGGTATGACGTTATACCGTATTACGTTATATGGAACGACGTTATACCGTATTACGTTATATGGGACGACGTTATAACGTATTACGTTATATGGAACGACGTTATACCGTATTACTTTATATGAGATGACGTAATAACGTATTACGTTATATGGGATGACGTTGTAACGTATTACGTTAAATGGGCCGACGTTATAACGTATTACGTTATACGGGATGACGTAATAACGTATTGCGTTATATGGGATGACGTTATCACATAATACGTTATATGGTATGACGTCATAACGTAATAGGTTATATGGTATGACGTTATACCGTATTACGTTGTATGGGACGACGTTATCACGTAATACGTTATATGGTATGACGTTATAACGTAAATAGGTTATATGGTATGACGTTATAACGTATTACGTTATATGGGATTACGTTATAACGTATTACGTTATATGGGATGACGTTATAACGTATTACGTTATATGGGACGACGTTATAACGTATTACGTTATATGGAACGACGTTATACCGTATTACGTTATATGAGATGACGTAATAACGTATTACGTATTATGGGATGACGTTATCACATAATACGTTATATGGTATGACGTCATAACGTAAATAGGTTATATGGTATGACTGTATACCGTCTTACGTTGTATGGGATGACGTTATAACGTATTACGTTATATGGGATGACGTTGTAACGTATTACGTTAAATGGGATTACGTTATAACGTATTACGTTATGTGGGATGACGTTATAACGTATTACGTTATATGGGACGACGTTATAACGTATTACGTTATATGGAACGATGTAATAACGTATTACGTTATATGGGATGACGTTATCACGTAATACGTTATATGGTATGACGTTATAACGTAAATAGGTTATATGGTATGACGTTATAACGTATTACGTTATATGGGATTACGTTATAACGTATTACGTTATATGGGATGACGTTATAACGTATTACGTTATATGGGACGACGTTATAACGTATTACGTTATATGGAACGACGTTATACCGTATTACGTTATATGAGATGACGTAATAACGTATTACGTATTATGGGATGACGTTATCACATAATACGTTATATGGTATGACGTCATAACGTAAATAGGTTATATGGTATGACGGTATACCGTATTACGTTGTATGTGATGACGTTATAACGTATTACGTTATATGGGATGACGTTATAACGTATTACGTTATATGGGACGACGATATAACGTATTACGTTATATGGAACGACGTTATACCGTATTACGTTATATGGGATGACGTTGTAACGTATTACGTTAAATGGGATGACGTTGTAACGTATTACGTTAAATGGAACGACGTTATACCGTATTACGTTATATGGGATGACGTTGTAACGTATTACGTTATATGGGATGACGTTATAACGTATTACGTTATATGGGACGACGTTATAACGTATTACGTTATATGGGACGACGTTATAACGTATTACGTTATATGGGATGACGTTATCACGTAATACGCTATATGGTATGACGTTATAACGTAAATAGGATATATGGTATGACGTTATAACGTAATAGGTTATATGGTATGACGTTATACGCTATTACGTTATATAGGATGACGTTATACCGTATTACGTTATATGGTATGACGTTATAACGTATTACGTTGTATGGGATGACGCTATCACGTAATACGCTATATGGTATGCCGTTATAACGTAATACGTTATATTGTATGACGTTATAACGTAAATAGGTTATATGGTATGACGTTATACCGTATTACGTTATATGGGAAGACGTTATAACGTATTACGTTATATGGGACGACGTTATAACGTATTACGTTATATGGGATGACGCTATAACGAAATGGGTTATATGGTATGACGTTATAACGTAATAGGTTATATGGTATGACGTTATACGGTATTATGTTACATTGGATGACGTTATAACGAAATGGGTTATATGGTATGACGTTATAACGTAATAGGTTATATGGTATGACGTTATACGGTATTATGTTATATTGGATGACGTTATAACGTATTACGTTATATGGAACGACGTTATACCGTATTACGTTATATGGGACGACGTTATAACGTATTACGTTATATGGAACGACGTTATACAGTATTACGTTATATGGGATGACGTTATAACGTATTACGTTATATGGGATGACATTATAACGTATTACGTTATTGGGACGACGTTATAACGTATTACGTTATATGGAACGACGTTATACCGTTTTACATTATATGGGATGACGTAATAACGTATTACGTAATATGGCATGACGTTATCACATAATACGTTATATGGTATGACGCCATAACGTAAATAGGTTATATGCTATGACAGTATACCGTATTACGTTGTATGGGATGTCGTTATAACGTATTACGTTATATGGGATGACGTTATAACGTATTACGTTATATGGGACGACGTTATAACGTATTACGTTATATGGAACGACGTTATACCGTATTACGTTATATGGGATGACGTAATAACGTATTACGTAATATGGGATGACGTTATCACATAATACGTTATATGGTATGACGTCATAATGTAAATAGGTTATATGGTATGACGGTATACCGTATTACGTTATAAGGGATGACGTTATAACGTATTACGTTATATGGGATGACGTTATAACGAAATGGGTTATATGGTATGACGTTATAACGTAATAGGTTATATGGTATGACGTTATACGGTATTATGTTATATTGGATGACGTTATAACGTATTACGTTATATGGGATGACGTTATAACGTACTACGTTATATGGGATGACGTTATAACGTATTTCGATATATGGGAGGACGTTATAACGTATTACGTTATATGGTATGACGTTATAACGTATTACGTTGTATGGGATGACGCTATCACGTAATACGCTATATGGTATGCCGTTATAACGTAATACGTTATATGGTATGACGTCATAACGTAAATAGGTTATATGGTATGACGTTATACCGTATTACGTTATATGGGATGACGTTATAACGTATTACGTTATATGGGATGACGTTATAGCGTATTACGTTATATGGGACGACGTTATAACGTATTACGTTATATGGGATGACGCTATAACGAAATGGGTTATATGGTATGACGTTATAACGTAATAGGTTATATGGTATGACGTTATACGGTATTATGTTATATTGGATGACGTTATAAGGTATTACGTTATATGGGATGACGCTATAACGAAATGGGTTATATGGTATGACGTTAGAACGTAATAGGTTATATGGTATGACGTTATACGGTATTATGTTATATTGGATGACGTTATAACGTATTACGTGATATGGGATGACGTTATAACGTACTACGTTATATGGGATGACGTTATAACGTATTTCGATATATGGGAGGACGTTATAACGTATTACGTTATATGGTATGACGTTATAACGTATTACGTTGTATGGGATGACGCTATCACGTAATACGCTATATTGTATGCCATTATAACGTAATACATTATATGGTATGACGTCATAATGTAAATAGGTTATATGGTATGACGGAATACCGTATTACGTTATATGGGATGACGTTATCACGTAATGCGCTATATGGTATGACGTTATAACGTAAATAGGTTATATGGTATGACGTTATAACGTAATAGGTTATATGGTATGACGTTATACGCTACTACGTTATATGGGATGACGTTATAACGTATTACGTTATATGGGATGACGTTGTAACGTATTACGTTAAATGGGATGTCGTTATCACGTAATACGCTATATGGTATGACGTTAAAACGTAAATAGGTTATATGGTATGACGTTATAACGTAATAGGTTATATGGTATGACGTTATACCCTATTACGTTATATGGGATGACGTTATGACGTATTACGTTATATGGGATGACGTAGTAACGTATTACGTTAAATGGGATGACGTTGTAACGTATTACGTTATATGGGATGACGTTATAACGTATTACGTTATTTGGGACGACGTTATAACGTATTACGTTATATGGTTTGACGTTATAACGTATTACGTTATATGGTATGACGTTATACCGTATTACGTTATATGGAACGACGTTATACCGTATTACGTTATATGGGACGACGTTATAACGTATTACGTTATATGGAACGACGTTATACAGTATTACGTTATATGGGATGACGTTATAACGTATTACGTTATATGGGATGACATTATAACGTATTACGTTATTGGGACGACGTTATAACGTATTACGTTATATGGAACGACGTTATACCGTTTTACATTATATGGGATGACGTAATAACGTATTACGTAATATGGCATGACGTTATCACATAATACGTTATATGGTATGACGCCATAACGTAAATAGGTTATATGCTATGACGGTATACCGTATTACGTTGTATGGGATGTCGTTATAACGTATTACGTTATATGGGATGACGTTATAACGTATTACGTTATATGGGACGACGTTATAACGTATTACGTTATATGGAACGACGTTATACCGTATTACGATATATGGGATGACGTAATAACGTATTACGTAATATGGGATGACGTTATCACATAATACGTTATATGGTATGACGTCATAATGTAAATAGGTTATATGGTATGACGGTATACCGTATTACGTTATAAGGGATGATGTTATAACGTATTACGTTATATGGGATGACGTTATAACGAAATGGGTTATATGGTATGACGTTATAACGTAATAGGTTATATGGTATGACGTTATACGGTATTATATTATATTGGATGACGTTATAACGTATTACGTTATATGGGATGACGTTATAACGTATTACGTTATATGGAACGACGTTATACCGTATTACGATATATGGGATGACGTAATAACGTATTACGTAATATGGTCGACGTTATCACATAATACGTTATATGGTATGACGTCATAATGTAAATAGGTTATATGGTATGACGGTATACCGTATTACGTTATATGGGATGACGTTATAACGTATTTCGATATATGGGAGGACGTTATAACGTATTACGTTATATGGTATGACGTTATAACGTATTACGTTGTATGGGATGACGCTATCACGTAATACGCTATATGGTATGCCGTTATAACGTAATACGTTATATGGTATGACGTCATAACGTAAATAGGTTATGTGGTATGACGTTATACCGTATTACGTTATATGGGATGACGTTATAACGCATTACGTTATATGGGATGACGTTATAGCGTATTACGTTATATGGGACGACGTTATAACGTATTACGTTATATGGGATGACGCTATAACGAAATGGGTTATATGGTATGACGTTATAACGTAATAGGTTATATGGTATGACGTTATACGGTATTATGTTATATTGGATGACGTTATAACGTATTACGTTATATCGGATGACGCTATAACGAAATGGGTTATATGGTATGACGTTATAACGTAATAGGTTATATGGTATGACGTTATACGGTATTATGTTATATTGGATGACGTTATAACGTATTACGTTATATGGGATGACGTTATAACGTACTACCTTATATGGGATGACGTTATAACGTATTTCGATATATGGGAGGACGTTATAACGTATTACGTTATATGGTATGACGTTATAACGTATTACGTTGTATGGGATGACGCTATCACGTAATACGCTATATGGTATGCCATTATAACGTAATACGTTATATGGTATGACGTCATAATGTAAATAGGTTATATGGTATGACGGAATACCGTATTACGTTATATGGGATGACGTTATCACGTAATGCGCTATATGGTATGATGTTATAACGTAAATAGGTTATATGGTATGACGTTATAACGTAATAGGTTATATGGTATGACGTTATACGCTATTACGTTATATGGGATGACGTTATAACGTATTACGTTATATGGGATGACGTTGTAACGTATTACGTTAAATGGGATGACGTTATCACGTAATACGCTATATGGTATGACGTTAAAACGTAAATAGGTTATATGGTATGACGTTATAACGTAATAGGTTATATGGTATGACGTTATACCCTATTACGTTATATGGGATGACGTTATAACGTATTACGTTATATGGGATGACGTAGTAACGTATTACGTTAAATGGGATGACGTTGTAACGTATTACGTTATATGGGATGACGTTATAACGTATTACGTTATATGGGACGACGTTATAACGTATTACGTTATATGGGACGACGTTATAACGTATTACGTTATATGGGATGACGTTATCACGTAATACGCTATATGGTATGACGTTATAACGTAAATAGGATATATGGTATGACGTTATAACGTAATAGGTTGTATGGTATGACGTTATACGCTATTACGTTATATGGGATGACGTTATAACGTATTACGTTATATGGGATGACGTTGTAACGTATTACGTTAAATGGGACGACGTTATAACGTATTACGTCATATGGGATGACGTAATAACGTATTGCGTTATATGGGATGACGTTATAACGTATTACGTTATATGGGACGACGTTATAACGTATTACGTTATATGGAACGACGTTATACCGTATTACGTTATATGAGATGACGTAATAACGTATTACGTATTATGGGATGACGTTATCACATAATACGTTATATGGTATGACGTCATAACGTAAATAGGTTATATGGTATGACGGTATACCGTATTACGTTGTATGGGATGACGTTATAACGTATTACGTTATATGGGTTGACGTTATAACGTATTACGTTATATGGTATGACGTTATACCGTATTACGTTATATGGAACGACGTTATACCGTATTACGTTATATGGGACGACGTTATAACGTATTACGTTATATGGAACGACGTTATACCGTATTACTTTATATGAGATGACGTAATAACGTATTACGTTATATGGGATGACGTTGTAACGTATTACGTTAAATGGGACGACGTTATAACGTATTACGTTATATGGGATGACGTAATAACGTATTGCGTTATATGGGATGACGTTATCACATAATACGTTATATGGTATGACGTCATAACGTAATAGGTTATATGGTATGACGTTATACCGTATTACGTTGTATGGGACGACGTTATCACGTAATACGTTATATGGTATGACGTTATAACGTAAATAGGTTATATGGTATGACGTTATAACGTATTACGTTATATGGGATTACGTTATAACGTATTACGTTATATGGGATGACGTTATAACGTATTACGTTATATGGGACGACGTTATAACGTATTACGTTATATGGAACGACGTTATACCGTATTACGTTGTATGAGATGACGTAATAACGTATTACGTATTATGGGATGACGTTATCACATAATACGTTATATGGTATGACGTCATAACGTAAATAGGTTATATGGTATGACTGTATACCGTCTTACGTTGTATGGGATGACGTTATAACGTATTACGTTATATGGGATGACGTTGTAACGTATTACGTTAAATGGGATTACGTTATAACGTATTACGTTATGTGGGATGACGTTATAACGTATTGCGTTATATGGGACGACGTTATAACGTATTACGTTATATGGAACGACGTAATAACGTATTACGTTATATGGGATGACGTTATCACGTAATACGTTATATGGTATGACGTTATAACGTAAATAGGTTATATGGTATGACGTTATAACGTATTACGTTATATGGGACGACGTTATAACGTATTACGTTATATGGAACGACGTTATACCGTATTACGTGATATGGGATGTCGTAATAACGTATTACGTAATATGGGATGACGTTATCACATAATACGTTATATGGTATGACGTCATAATGTAAATAGGTTATATGGTATGACGGTATACCGTATTACGTTATATGGGATGACGTTATAACGTATTACGTTATATGGGATGACGTTATCACGTAATACGCTATATGGTATGACGTTAAAACGTAAATAGGTTATATGGTATGACGTTATAACGTATTACGTTATATGGGATGACGTTATAACGTATTACGTTATATGGGACGACGTTATAACGTATTACGTTATATGGGATGACGTTATCACGTAATACGTTATATGGGATGACGTTATAACGTATTACGTTATATGGGACGACGTTATAACGTATTACGTTATATGGAACGACGTTATACAGTATTACGTTATATGGGATGACGTTATAACGTATTACGTTATATGGGATGACGTTATAACGTATTACGTTATTGGGACGACGTTATAACGTATTACGTTATATGGAACGACGTTATGCCGTTTTACATTATATGGGATGACGTAATAACGTATTACGTAATATGGCATGACGTTATCACATAATACGTTATATGGTATGACGCCATAACGCAAATAGGTTATATGCTATGACGGTATACCGTATTACGTTGTATGGGATGACGTTATAACGTATTACGTTATATGGGACGACGTTATAACGTATTACGTTATATGGAACGACGTTATACCGTATTACGTCATATGGGATGACGTAATAACGTATTACGTAATATGGGATGACGTTATCACATAATACGTTATATGGTATGACGTCATAATGTAAATAGGTTATATGGTATGACGTTATACGGTATTATGTTATATTGGATGACGTTATAACGTATTACGTTATATGGGATGACGTTATAACGTATTTCGATATATGGGAGGACGTTATAACGTATTACGTTATATGGTATGACGTTATAACGTATTACGTTATATGGTATGACGTTATAACGTACATAGGTTATATGGTATGACGTTATACCGTATTACGTTATATGGGATGACGTTATAACGTATTACGTTATATGGGATGACGTTATAACGTATTACGTTATATGGGACGACGTTATAACGTATTACGTTATATGGAACGACGTTATACCGTATTACGTTATATGGGATGACGTAATAACGTATTACGTAATATGGGATGACGTTATCACATAACACGTTATATGGTATGACGTTATAACGTAATAGGTTATATGGTATGACGTTATACGCTATTACGTTATATGGGATGACGTTATAACGTATTACGTTATATGCGATGACGTTGTAACGTATTACGTTAAATGGGATGACGTTGTAACGTATTACGTTAAATGGGACGGCGTTATAACGTATTACGTTATATGGGATGACGTAATAACGTATTACGTTAGATGGGATGACGTTATCACGTAATGCGTTATATGGTATGACGTTATAACGTAAATAGGTTATATGGTATGACGTTATACCGTATTACGTTATATGGGATTACGTTATAACGTATTACCTTATATGGGATGACGTTATAACGTATTACGTTATATGGGACGACGTTATAACGTATTACGTTATATGGAACGACGTTATAACGTAAATAGGTTATATGGTATGACGTTATACCGTATTACGTTATATGGGATGACGTTATAACGTATTACGTTATATGGGATGACGTTATAACGTATTACGTTATATGGGACGACGTTATAACGTATTACGTTATATGGAACGACGTTATACCGTATTACGTCATATGGGATGACGTAATAACGTATTACGTAATATGGGATGACGTTATCACATAATACGTTATATTGTATGACGTCATAATGTAAATAGGTTATATGGTATGACGGTATACCGTATTACGTTATAAGGGATGACGTTATAACGTATTACGTTATATGGGATGACGTTATAAGGTATTACGTTATATGGGACGACGTTATAACGTATTACGTTATATGGGACGACGCTATAACGAAATGGGTTATATGGTATGACGTTATAATGTAATAGGTTATATGGTATGACGTTATACGGTATTATCTTATATTGGATGACGTTATAACGTATTACGTTATATGGGATGACGTTATAACGTATTTCGATATATGGGAGGACGTTATAACGTATTACGTCATATGGTATGACGTTATAACGTATTACGTTATATGGGATGACGTTATCACGTAATACGCTATATGGTATGCCGTTATATCGTAATACGTTATATGGTATGACGTTATAACGTACATAGCTTATATGGTATGAGGTTATACCGTATTACGTTATATGGGATGATGTTATAACGTATAACGTTATATGGGATGACGTTATAACGTATTACGTTATATGGGACGACGTTATAACGTATTACGTTATATGGGATGACGTTATCACGTAATACGCTATATGGTATGACGTTATAACGTAAATAGGTTATATGGTATGACTTTATAACGTAATAGGTTATATGGTATGACGTTATACGCTATTACGTTATATGGGATGACGTTATAACGTATTACGTTATATGCGATGACGTTGTAACGTATTACGTTAAATGGGATGACGTTGTAACGTATTACGTTAAATGGGACGGCGTTATAACGTATTACGTTATATGGGATGACGTAATAACGTATTACGTTAGATGGGATGACGTTATCACGTAATGCGTTATATGGTATGACGTTATAACGTAAATAGGTTATATGGTATGACGTTATACCGTATTACGTTATATGGGATTACGTTATAACGTATTACGTTATGTGGGATGACGTTATAACGTATTACGTTATATGGGACGACGTTATAACGTATTACGTTATATGGAACGACGTTATAACGTAAATATATTATATGGTATGACGTTATACCGTATTACGTTATATGGGATGACGTTATAACGTATTACGTTATATGGGATGACGTTATAACGTATTACGTTATATGGGACGACGTTATAACGTATTACGTTATATGGAACGACGTTATACCGTATTACATTATATGGGATGTCGTAATAACGTATTACGTAATATGGGATGACGTTATCACATAATACGATATATGGTATGACGTCATAATGTAAATAGGTTATATGGTATGACTGTATACCGTATTACGTTATATGGGATGACGTTATAACGTATTACGTTATATGGGATGACGTTATAACGTATTACGTTATATGGGATGACGTTATAACGTATTACGTTATATGGGATGACGTTATCACGTAATACGCTATATGGTATGACGTTAAAACGTAAATAGGTTATATGATATGACGTTATAACGTATTACGTTATATGGGATGACGTTATAACGTATTACGTTATATGGGACGACGTTATAACGTATTACGTTATATGGGATGACGTAGTAACGTATTACGTTAAATGGGATGACGTTGTAACGTATTACGTTATATGGGATGACGTTATAACGTATTACGTTATATGGGACGACGTTATAACGTATTACGTTATATGGGACGACGTTATAACGTATTACGTTATATGGGACGACGTTATACCGTATTAAGTTATATGGGATGACGTTGTAACGTATTACGTTAAATGGGATGATGTTGTAACGTATTACGTTATATGGTATGGCGTTATAACGTAAATAGGTTATATGGTATGACGTTATACCGTATTACGTTATATGGTATGACGTTATAACGTAAATAGGTTATATGGTATGACGTTATACCGTATTACGTTATATGGGATGACGTTATAACGTATTACGTTATATGGGATGACGTTATAACGTATTACGTTATATGGGACGACGTTATAACGTATTACGTTATATGGAACGACGTTATACAGTATTACGTTATATGGGACGACGTTATAACGTATTACGCTATATGGTATGACGTTATAACGTAAATAGGTTATATGGTATGACGTTATAACGTAATAGGTTATATGGTATGACGTTATACGCTATTACGTTATATGGGATGACGTTATAACGTATTACGTTATATGGGATGACGTTGTAACGTATTACGTTAAATGGGATGACGTTATCACGTAATACGCTATATGGTATGACGTTAAAACGTAAATAGGTTATATGGTATGACGTTATAACGTAATAGGTTATATGGTATGACGTTATACCCTATTACGTTATATGGGATGACGTTATAACGTATTACGTTATATGGAACGACGTTATACCGTATTACGTTATATGAGAAGACGTAATAACGTATTACGTATTATGGGATGACGTTATCACATAATACGTTATATGGTATGACGTCATAACGTAAATAGGTTATATGGTATGACGGTATACCGTATTACGTTGTATGGGATGACGTTATAACGTATTACGTTATATGGGATGACGTTATAACGTATTTCGATATATGGGATGACGTAATAACGTATTGCGTTATATGGGATGACGTTATAACGTATTACGTTATATGGGACGACGATATAACGTATTACGTTATATGGAACGACGTTATACCGTATTACGTTATATGAGAAGACGTAATAACGTATTACGTATTATGGGATGACGTTATCACATAATACGTTATATGGTATGACGTCATAACGTAAATAGGTTATATGGTATGACGGTATACCGTATTACGTTGTATGGGATGACGTTATAACGTATTACGTTATATGGGATGACGTTATAACGTATTTCGATATATGGGAGGACGTTATAACGTATTACGTCATATGGTATGACGTTATAACGTATTACGTTATATGGGATGACGTTATCACGTAATACGCTATATGGTATGCCGTTATAACGTAATACGTTATATGGTATGACGTTATAACGTACATAGCTTATATGGTATGACGTTATACCGTATTACGTTATATGGGATGACGTTATAACGTATTACGTTATATGGGATGACGTTATAACGTATTACGTTATATGGGACGACGTTATAACGTATTACGTTATATGGAACGACGTTATACCGTATTACGTTATATGGGATGACGTTATCACGTAATGCGTTATATGGTATGACGTTATAACGTAAATAGGTTATATGGTATGACGTTATACCGTATTACGTTATATGGGATTACGTTATAACGTATTACGTTATGTGGGATGACGTTATAACGTATTACGTTATATGGGACGACGTTATAACGTATTACGTTATATGGAACGACGTTATAACGTAAATATATTATATGGTATGACGTTATACCGTATTACGATATATGGGATGACGTAGTAACGTATTACGTTAAATGGGATGACGTTGTAACGTATTACGTTATATGGGATGACGTTATAACGTATTACGTTATATGGGACGACGTTATAACGTATTACGTTATATGGGACGACGTTATAACGTATTACGTTATATGGGATGACGTTATCACGTAATACGCTATATGGTATGACGTTATAACGTAAATAGGATATATGGTATGACGTTATAACGTAATAGGTTATATGGTATGACGTTATACGCTATTACGTTATATGGGATGACGTTATAACGTATTACGTTATATGGGACGACGTTATCACGTATTACGTTATATGGAACGACGTTATACCGTATTACGTTATATGGTATGACGTTATAACGTATTACGTTGTATGGGATGACGCTATCACGTAATACGCTATATGGTATGCCGTTATAACGTAATACGTTATATGGTATGACGTTATAACGTAAATAGGTTATATGGTATGACGTTATACCGTATTACGTTATATGGGAAGACGTTATAACGTATTACGTTATATGGGACGACGTTATAACGTATTACGTTATATGGGATGACGCTATAACGAAATGGGTTATATGGTATGACGTTATAACGTAATAGGTTATATGGTATGACGTTATACGGTATTATGTTATATTGGATGACGTTATAACGTATTACGTTATATGGGATGACGTTATAACGTACTACGTTATGTGGGATGACGTTATACCCTATTACGTTATATGGGATGACGTTATAACGTATTACGTTATATGGGATGACGGAATACCTTATTACGTTATATGGGATGACGTTATCACGTAATACGCTATATGGTATGACGTTATAACGTAAATAGGTTATATGGTATGACGTTATAACGTAATAGGTTATATGGTATGACGTTATACGCTATTACGTTATATGGGATGACGTTATAACGTATTACGTTATATGGGATGACGTTGTAACGTATTACGTTAAATGGGATGACGTTATCACGTAATACGCTATATGGTATGACGTTAAAACGTAAATAGGTTATATGGTATGACGTTATAACGTAATAGGTTATATGGTATGACGTTATACCCTATTACGTTATATGGGATGACGTTATAACGTATTACGTTATATGGGATGACGTAATAACGTATTGCGTTATATGGGATGACGTTATAACGTATTACGTTATATGGGACGACGATATAACGTATTACGTTATATGGAACGACGTTATACCGTATTACGTTATATGAGAAGACGTAATAACGTATTACGTATTATGGGATGACGTTATCACATAATACGTTATATGGTATGACGTCATAACGTAAATAGGTTATATGGTATGACGGTATACCGTATCACGTTGTATGGGATGACGTTATAACGTATTACGTTATATGGGTTGACGTTATAACGTATTACGTTATATGGTATGACGTTATACCGTATTACGTTATATGGAACGACGTTATACCGTATTACGTTATATGGGACGACGTTATAACGTATTACGTTATATGGAACGACGTTATACAGTATTACGTTGTATGGGATGACGCTATCACGTAATACGCTATATGGTATGCCGTTATATCGTAATACGTTATATGGTATGACGTTATAACGTACATAGCTTATATGGTATGAGGTTATACCGTATTACGTTATATGGGATGATGTTATAACGTATAACGTTATATGGGATGACGTTATAACGTATTACGTTATATGGGACGACGTTATAACGTATTACGTTATATGGGATGACGTTATCACGTAATACGCTATATGGTATGACGTTATAACGTAAATAGGTTATATGGTATGACTTTATAACGTAATAGGTTATATGGTATGACGTTATACGCTATTACGTTATATGGGATGACGTTATAACGTATTACGTTATATGCGATGACGTTGTAACGTATTACGTTAAATGGGATGACGTTGTAACGTATTACGTTAAATGGGACGGCGTTATAACGTATTACGTTATATGGGATGACGTAATAACGTATTACGTTAGATGGGATGACGTTATCACGTAATGCGTTATATGGTATGACGTTATAACGTAAATAGGTTATATGGTATGACGTTATACCGTATTACGTTATATGGGATTACGTTATAACGTATTACGTTATGTGGGATGACGTTATAACGTATTACGTTATATGGGACGACGTTATAACGTATTACGTTATATGGAACGACGTTATAACGTAAATATATTATATGGTATGACGTTATACCGTATTACGTTATATGGGATGACGTTATAACGTATTACGTTATATGGGATGACGTTATAACGTATTACGTTATATGGGACGACGTTATAACGTATTACGTTATATGGAACGACGTTATACCGTATTACATTATATGGGATGTCGTAATAACGTATTACGTAATATGGGATGACGTTATCACATAATACGATATATGGTATGACGTCATAATGTAAATAGGTTATATGGTATGACTGTATACCGTATTACGTTATATGGGATGACGTTATAACGTATTACGTTATATGGGATGACGTTATAACGTATTACGTTATATGGGATGACGTTATAACGTATTACGTTATATGGGATGACGTTATCACGTAATACGCTATATGGTATGACGTTAAAACGTAAATAGGTTATATGATATGACGTTATAACGTATTACGTTATATGGGATGACGTTATAACGTATTACGTTATATGGGACGACGTTATAACGTATTACGTTATATGGGATGACGTAGTAACGTATTACGTTAAATGGGATGACGTTGTAACGTATTACGTTATATGGGATGACGTTATAACGTATTACGTTATATGGGACGACGTTATAACGTATTACGTTATATGGGACGACGTTATAACGTATTACGTTATATGGGACGACGTTATACCGTATTAAGTTATATGGGATGACGTTGTAACGTATTACGTTAAATGGGATGATGTTGTAACGTATTACGTTATATGGTATGGCGTTATAACGTAAATAGGTTATATGGTATGACGTTATACCGTATTACGTTATATGGTATGACGTTATAACGTAAATAGGTTATATGGTATGACGTTATACCGTATTACGTTATATGGGATGACGTTATAACGTATTACGTTATATGGGATGACGTTATAACGTATTACGTTATATGGGACGACGTTATAACGTATTACGTTATATGGAACGACGTTATACAGTATTACGTTATATGGGACGACGTTATAACGTATTACGCTATATGGTATGACGTTATAACGTAAATAGGTTATATGGTATGACGTTATAACGTAATAGGTTATATGGTATGACGTTATACGCTATTACGTTATATGGGATGACGTTATAACGTATTACGTTATATGGGATGACGTTGTAACGTATTACGTTAAATGGGATGACGTTATCACGTAATACGCTATATGGTATGACGTTAAAACGTAAATAGGTTATATGGTATGACGTTATAACGTAATAGGTTATATGGTATGACGTTATACCCTATTACGTTATATGGGATGACGTTATAACGTATTACGTTATATGGAACGACGTTATACCGTATTACGTTATATGAGAAGACGTAATAACGTATTACGTATTATGGGATGACGTTATCACATAATACGTTATATGGTATGACGTCATAACGTAAATAGGTTATATGGTATGACGGTATACCGTATTACGTTGTATGGGATGACGTTATAACGTATTACGTTATATGGGATGACGTTATAACGTATTTCGATATATGGGATGACGTAATAACGTATTGCGTTATATGGGATGACGTTATAACGTATTACGTTATATGGGACGACGATATAACGTATTACGTTATATGGAACGACGTTATACCGTATTACGTTATATGAGAAGACGTAATAACGTATTACGTATTATGGGATGACGTTATCACATAATACGTTATATGGTATGACGTCATAACGTAAATAGGTTATATGGTATGACGGTATACCGTATTACGTTGTATGGGATGACGTTATAACGTATTACGTTATATGGGATGACGTTATAACGTATTTCGATATATGGGAGGACGTTATAACGTATTACGTCATATGGTATGACGTTATAACGTATTACGTTATATGGGATGACGTTATCACGTAATACGCTATATGGTATGCCGTTATAACGTAATACGTTATATGGTATGACGTTATAACGTACATAGCTTATATGGTATGACGTTATACCGTATTACGTTATATGGGATGACGTTATAACGTATTACGTTATATGGGATGACGTTATAACGTATTACGTTATATGGGACGACGTTATAACGTATTACGTTATATGGAACGACGTTATACCGTATTACGTTATATGGGATGACGTTATCACGTAATGCGTTATATGGTATGACGTTATAACGTAAATAGGTTATATGGTATGACGTTATACCGTATTACGTTATATGGGATTACGTTATAACGTATTACGTTATGTGGGATGACGTTATAACGTATTACGTTATATGGGACGACGTTATAACGTATTACGTTATATGGAACGACGTTATAACGTAAATATATTATATGGTATGACGTTATACCGTATTACGATATATGGGATGACGTAGTAACGTATTACGTTAAATGGGATGACGTTGTAACGTATTACGTTATATGGGATGACGTTATAACGTATTACGTTATATGGGACGACGTTATAACGTATTACGTTATATGGGACGACGTTATAACGTATTACGTTATATGGGATGACGTTATCACGTAATACGCTATATGGTATGACGTTATAACGTAAATAGGATATATGGTATGACGTTATAACGTAATAGGTTATATGGTATGACGTTATACGCTATTACGTTATATGGGATGACGTTATAACGTATTACGTTATATGGGACGACGTTATCACGTATTACGTTATATGGAACGACGTTATACCGTATTACGTTATATGGAATGACGTAATAACGTATTACGTAATATGGGATGACGTTATCACATAATACGTTATATGGTATGACGTCATAATGTAAATAGGTTATATGGTATGACGGTATACAGTATTACGTTATAAGGGATGACGTTATAACGTATTACGTTATATGGGATGACGTTATAACGTATTACGTTATATGGGACGACGTTATAACGTATTACGTTATATGGGATGACGCTATAACGAAATGGGTTATATGGTATGACGTTATAACGTAATAGGTTATATGGTATGACGTTATACGGTATTATGTTATATTGGATGACGTTATAACGTATTACGTTATATGGGATGACGTTATAACGTACTACGTTATGTGGGATGACGTTATACCCTATTACGTTATATGGGATGACGTTATAACGTATTACGTTATATGGGATGACGGAATACCTTATTACGTTATATGGGATGACGTTATCACGTAATACGCTATATGGTATGACGTTATAACGTAAATAGGTTATATGGTATGACGTTATAACGTAATAGGTTATATGGTATGACGTTATACGCTATTACGTTATATGGGATGACGTTATAACGTATTACGTTATATGGGATGACGTTGTAACGTATTACGTTAAATGGGATGACGTTATCACGTAATACGCTATATGGTATGACGTTAAAACGTAAATAGGTTATATGGTATGACGTTATAACGTAATAGGTTATATGGTATGACGTTATACCCTATTACGTTATATGGGATGACGTTATAACGTATTACGTTATATGGGATGACGTAATAACGTATTGCGTTATATGGGATGACGTTATAACGTATTACGTTATATGGGACGACGATATAACGTATTACGTTATATGGAACGACGTTATACCGTATTACGTTATATGAGAAGACGTAATAACGTATTACGTATTATGGGATGACGTTATCACATAATACGTTATATGGTATGACGTCATAACGTAAATAGGTTATATGGTATGACGGTATACCGTATCACGTTGTATGGGATGACGTTATAACGTATTACGTTATATGGTATGACGTTATACCCTATTACGTTATATGGTATGACGGTATACCGTATCACGTTGTATGGGATGACGTTATAACGTATTACGTTATATGGGATGACGTTATAACGTATTACGTTATATGGGACGACGTTATAACGTATTACGTTATATGGAACGACGTTATACCGTATTACGTTATATGGAATGACGTAATAACGTATTACGTAATATGGGATGACGTTATCACATAATACGTTATATGGTATGACGTCATAATGTAAATAGGTTATATGGTATGACGGTATACAGTATTACGTTATAAGGGATGACGTTATAACGTATTACGTTATATGGGATGACGTTATAACGTATTACGTTATATGTGACGACGTTATAACGTATTACGTTATATGGGATGACGCTATAACGAAATGGGTTATATGGTATGACGTTATAACGTAATAGGTTATAGGGTATGACGTTATACGGTATTATGTTATATTGGATGACGTTATAACGTACTACGTTATATGGGATGACGTTATAACGTACTACGTTATATGGGATGACGTTATAACGTATTTCGATATATGGGAGGACGTTATAACGTATTACGTTATATGGTATGACGTTATAACGTATTACGTTGTATGGGATGACGCTATCACGTAATACGCTATATGGTATGCCGTTATAACGTAATACGTTATATGGTATGACGTCATAACGTAAATAGGTTATATGGTATGACGTTATACCGTATTACGTTATATGGGATGACGTTATAACGTATTACGTTATATGGGATGACGTTATAGCGTATTACGTTATATGGGACGACGTTATAACGTATTACGTTATATGGGATGACGCTATAACGAAATGGGTTATATGGTATGACGTTATAACGTAATAGGATATATGGTATGACGTTATACGGTATTATGTTATATTGGATGACGTTATAACGTATTACGTTATATGGGATGACGTTATAACGTACTACGTTATATGGGATGACGTTATAACGTATTTCGATATATGGGAGGACGTTATAACGTATTACGTTATATGGTATGACGTTATAACGTATTACGTTGTATGGGATGACGCTATCACGTAATACGCTATATGGTATGCCATTATAACGTAATACGTTATATGGTATGACGTCATAATGTAGATAGGTTATATGGTATGACGGAATACCGTATTACGTTATATGGGATGACGTTATCACGTAATGCGCTATATGGTATGACGTTATAACGTAAATAGGTTATATGGTATGACGTTATAACGTAATAGGTTATATGGTATGACGTTATACGCTATTACGTTATATGGGATGACGTTATAACCTATTACGTTATATGGGATGACGTTGTAACGTATTACGTTAAATGGGATGACGTTATCACGTAATACGCTATATGGTATGACGTTAAAACGTAAATAGGTTATATGGTATGACGTTATAACGTAATAGGTTATATGGTATGACGTTATACCCTATTACGTTATATGGGATGACTTTATAACGTATTACGTTATATGGGATGACGTAGTAACGTATTACGTTAAATGGGATGACGTTGTAACGTATTACGTTATATGGGATGACGTTATAACGTATTACGTTATATGGGACGACGTTATAACGTATTACGTTATATGGGACGACGTTATAACGTATTACGTTATATGGGATGACGTTATCACGTAATACGCTATATGGTATGACGTTATAACGTAAATAGGATATATGGTATGACGTTATAACGTAATAGGTTATATGGTATGACGTTATACGCTATTACGTTATATGGGATGACGTTATAACGTATTACGTTATATGGGATGACGTTGTAACGTATTACGTTAAATGGGACGACGTTATAACGTATTACGTTATATGGGATGACGTAATAACGTATTGCGTTATACGGGATGACGTTATAACGTATTACGTTATATGGGACGACGTTATAACGTATTACGTTATATGGAACGACGTCATAACGTAATAGGTTATATGGTATGACGTTATACCGTATTACGTTGTATGGGACGACGTTATCACGTAATACGTTATATGGTATGACGTTATAACGTAAATAGGTTATATGGTATGACGTTATAACGTATTACGTTATATGGGATTACGTTATAACGTATTACGTTATATGGGATGACGTTGTAACGTATTACGTTAAATGGGATGACGCTGTAACGTATTACGTTAAATGGGACGACGTTATAACGTATTTCGTTAAATGGGACGACGTTATAACGTATTACGTTATATGGGATGACGTAATAACGTGTTACGTTATATGGGATGACGTTATCACGTAATACGTTATATGGTATGACGTTATAACGTAAATAGGTTATATGGTATGACGTTATAACGTATTACGTTATATGGGATTACGTTATAACGTATTACGTTATATGGGATGACGTTATAACGTATTACGTTATACGGGACGACGTTATAACGTATTACGTTATATGGAACGACGTTATACCGTATTACGTTATATGAGATGACGTAATAACGTATTACGTATTATGGGATGACGTTATCACATAATACGTTATATGGTATGACGTCATAACGTAAATAGGTTATATGGTATGACGGTATACCGTATTACGTTGTATGGGATGACGTTATAACGTATTACGTTATATGGGATGACGTTATAACGTATTACGTTATATGGGACGACGATATAACGTATTACGTTATATGGAACGACGTTATACCGTATTACGTTATATGGGATGACGTTGTAACGTATTACGTTAAATGGGATGACGTTGTAACGTATTACGTTAAATGGGACGACGTTATAACGTATTACGTTATATGGGATGACGTAATAACGTATTACGTTATATGGGAAGACGTTATCACGTAATACGTTATATGGTATGACGTTATAACGGAAATAGGTTATATGGTATGACGTAATACCGTATTACGTTATATGGGATGACGTTATAACGTAATACGTTATATGGGATGACGTTATAACGTATTACGTTATATGGGACGACGTTATAACGTATTACGTTATATGGAACGACGTTATACCGTATTACGTTATATGGGATGACGTAATAACGTATTACGTAATATGGGATGACGTTATCACATAATACGTTATATGGTATGACGTTATAACGTAAATAGGTTATATGGTATGACGTTATACCATATTACGTTATATGGGATGACGTTATAACGTATTACGTTATATGGGACGACGTTATAACGTATTACGTTATATGGGACGACGTTATAACGTATTACGTTATATGGAACGACGTTATACCGTATTACGTGATATGGGATGTCGTAATAACGTATTACGTAATATGGGATGACGTTATCACATAATACGTTATATGGTATGACGTCATAATGTAAATAGGTTATATGGTATGACGGTATACCGTATTACGTTATATGGGATGACGTTATAACGTATTACGTTATATGGGATGACGTTATAACGTATTACGTTATATGGAACGACGTTATAACGTATTACGTTATATGGGATGACGTTATCACGTAATACGCTATATGGTATGACGTTAAAACGTAAATAGGTTATATGGTATGACGTTATAACGTATTACGTTATATGGGATGACGTTATAACGTATTACGTTATATGGGACGACGTTATAACGTATTACGTTATCTGGGATGACGTTATCACGTAATACGCTATATGGTATGACGTTAAAACGTATTACGTTATATGGAATTACGTTATAACGTATTACGTTATATGGGATGACGTTATAACGTATTACGTTATATGGGACGACGTTATAACGTATTACGTTATATGGGACGACGTTATACAGTATTACGTTATATGGGATGACGTTATAACGTATTACGTTATATGGGACGACGTTATAACGTATTACGTTATATGGAACGACGTTATACAGTATTACGTTATATGGGATGACGTTATCACATAATACGTTATATGGTATGACGTCATAATGTAAATAGGTTATATGGTATGACGTTATACGGTATTATGTTATATTGGATGACATAATAACGTATTACGTTACATGGGATGACGTTATAACGTATTTCGATATATGGGAGGACGTTATAACGTATTACGTTATATGCTATGACATTATAACGTATTACGTTATATGGTATGACGTTATAACGTACATAGGTTATATGGTATGACGTTATACCGTATTACGTTATATGGGATGACGTTATAACGTATTACGTTATATGGGATGACGTTATAACGTATTACGTTATATGGGATGACGTTATAACGTATTACGTTATATGGGACGACGTTATACCGTATTACTTTATATGAGATGACGTAATAACGTATTACGTTATATGGGATGACGTTGTAACGTATTACGTTAAATGGGACGACGTTATAACGTATTACGTTATATGGGATGACGTAATAACGTATTGCGTTATATGGGATGACGTTATCACATAATACGTTATATGGTATGACGTCATAACGTAATAGGTTATATGGTATGACGTTATACCGTATTACGTTGTATGGGACGACGTTATCACGTAATACGTTATATGGTATGACGTTATAACGTAAATAGGTTATATGGTATGACGTTATAACGTATTACGTTATATGGGATTACGTTATAACGTATTACGTTATATGGGATGACGTTATAACGTATTACGTTATATGGGACGACGTTATAACGTATTACGTTATATGGAACGACGTTATACCGTATTACGTTATATGAGATGACGTAATAACGTATTACGTATTATGTGATGACGTTATCACATAATACGTTATATGGTATGACGTTATCACGTAATACGTTATATGGTATGACGTTATAACGTAAATAGGTTATATGGTATGACGTTATAACGTATTACGTTATATGGGATTACGTTATAACGTATTACGTTATATGGGATGACGTTATAACGTATTACGTTATATGGGACGACGTTATAACGTATTACGTTATATGGAACGACGTTATACCGTATTACGTTATATGAGATGACGTAATAACGTATTACGTATTATGGGATGACGTTATCACATAATACGTTATATGGTATGACGTCATAACGTAAATAGGTTATATGGTATGACGGTATACCGTATTACGTTGTATGGGATGACGTTATAACGTATTACGTTATATGGGATGACGTTATAACGTATTACGTTATATGGGACGACGATATAACGTATTACGTTAAATGGGACGACGTTATAACGTATTACGTTATATGGGATGACGTAATAACGTATTACGTTATATGGGAAGACGTTATCACGTAATACGTTATATGGTATGACGTTATAACGGAAATAGGTTACATGGTATGACGTAATACCGTATTACGTTATATGGGATGACGTTATAACGTAATACGTTAAATGGGATGACGTTGTAACGTATTACGTTATATGGGACGACGTTATAACGTATTACGTTATATGGAACGACGTTATACCGTATTACGTTATATGGGATGACGTAATAACGTATTACGTAATATGGGATGACGTTATCACATAATACGTTATATGGTATGACGTTATAACGTAAATAGGTTATATGGTATGACGTTATACCATATTACGTTATATGGGATGACGTTATAACGTATTACGTTATAAGGGACGACGTTATAACGTATTACGTTACATGGGACGACGTTATAACGTATTACGTTATATGGAACGACGTTATACCGTATTACGTGATATGGGATGTCGTAATAACGTATTACGTAATATGGGATGACGTTATCACATAATACGTTATATGGTATGACGTCATAATGTAAATAGGTTATATGGTATGACGGTATACCGTATTACGTTATATGGGATGACGTTATAACGTATTACGTTATATGGGATGACGTTATAACGTATTACGTTATATGGAACGACGTTATAACGTATTACGTTATATGGGATGACGTTATCACGTAATACGCTATATGGTATGACGTTAAAACGTAAATAGGTTATATGGTATGACGTTATAACGTATTACGTTATATGGGATGACGTTATAACGTATTACGTTATATGGGACGACGTTATAACGTATTACGTTATCTGGGATGACGTTATCACGTAATACGCTATATGGTATGACGTTAAAACGTATTACGTTATATGGAATTACGTTATAACGTATTACGTTATATGGGATGACGTTATAACGTATTACGTTATATGGGACGACGTTATAACGTATTACGTTATATGGGACGACGTTATACAGTATTACGTTATATGGGATGACGTTATAACGTATTACGTTATATGGGACGACGTTATAACGTATTACGTTATATGGAACGACGTTATACAGTATTACGTTATATGGGATGACGTTATCACATAATACGTTATATGGTATGACGTCATAATGTAAATAGGTTATATGGTATGACGTTATACGGTATTATGTTATATTGGATGACATAATAACGTATTACGTTACATGGGATGACGTTATAACGTATTTCGATATATGGGAGGACGTTATAACGTATTACGTTATATGCTATGACATTATAACGTATTACGTTGTATGGTATGACGTTATAACGTACATAGGTTATATGGTATGACGTTATACCGTATTACGTTATATGGGATGACGTTATAACGTATTACGTTATGTGGGATGACGTTATAACGTATTACGTTATATGGGATGACGTAATAACGTATTGCGTTATATGGGATGACGTTATCACATAATACGTTATATGGTATGACGTCATAACGTAATAGGTTATATGGTATGACGTTATACCGTATTACGTTGTATGGGACGACGTTATCACGTAATACGTTATATGGTATGACGTCATAATGTAAATAGGTTATATGGTATGACGGTATACCGTATTACGTTATATGGGATGACGTTATAACGTATTACGTTATATGGGATGACGTTATAACGTATTACGTTACATGGAACGACGTTATAACGTATTACGTTATATGGGATGACGTTATCACGTAATACGCTATATGGTATGACGTTAAAACGTAAATAGGTTATATGGTATGACGTTATAACGTATTACGTTATATGGGACGACGTTATAACGTATTACGTTATATGGGACGACGTTATAACGTATTACGTTATCTGGGATGACGTTATCACGTAATACGCTATATGGTATGACGTTAAAACGTATTACGTTATATGGAATTACGTTATAACGTATTACGTTATATGGGATGACGTTATAACGTATTACGTTATATGGGACGACGTTATAACGTATTACGTTATATGGGACGACGTTATACAGTATTACGTTATATGGGATGACGTTATAACGTATTACGTTATATGGGACGACGTTATAACGTATTACGTTATATGGAACGACGTTATACAGTATTACGTTATATGGGATGACGTTATCACATAATACGTTATATGGTATGACGTCATAATGTAAATAGGTTATATGGTATGACGTTATACGGTATTATGTTATATTGGATGACGTTATAACGTATTACGTTATATGGGATGACGTTATAACGTATTTCGATATATGGGAGGACGTTATAACGTATTACGTTATATGCTATGACATTATAACGTATTACGTTATATGGTATGACGTTATAACGTACATAGGTTATATGGTATGACGTTATACCGTATTACGTTATATGGGATGACGTTATAACGTATTACGTTATATGGGATGACGTTATAACGTATTACGTTATATGGGACGACGTTATAACGTATTACGTTATATGGAACGACGTTATACCGTATTACGCTATATGGGATGACGTAATAACGTATTACGTAATATGGGATGACGTTATCACATAACACGTTATATGGTATGACGTCATAATGTAAATAGGTTATATGGTATGACGGTATACCGTATTACGTTATATGGGATGATGTTATAACGTATAACGTTATATGGGATGACGTTATAACGTATTACGTTATATGGGACGACGTTATAACGTATTACGTTATACGGGATGACGTTATCACGTAATACGCTATATGGTATGACGTTATAACGTAAATAGGTTATATGGTATGACGTTATAACGTAATAGGTTGTATGGTATGACGTTATACGCTATTACGTTATATGGGATGACGTTATAACGTATTACGTTATATGCGACGACGTTGTAACGTATTACGTTAAATGGGATGACGTTGTAACGTATTACGTTAAATGGGACGGCGTTATAACGTATTACGTTATATGGGATGACGTAATAACGTATTACGTTAGATGGGATGACGTTATCACGTAATGCGTTATATGGTATGACGTTATAACGTAAATAGGATATATGGTATGACGTTATACCGTATTACGTTATATGGGATTACGTTATAACGTATTACCTTATATGGGATGACGTTATAACGTATTACGTTATATGGGACGACGTTATAACGTATTACGTTATATGGAACGACGTTATAACGTAAATAGGTTATATGGTATGACGTTATACCGTATTACGTTATATGGGATGACGTTATAACGTATTACGTTATATGGGATGACGTTATAACGTATTACGTTATATGGGACGACGTTATAACGTATTACGTTATATGGAACGACGTTATACCGTATTACGTCATATGGGATGACGTAATAACGTATTACGTAATATGGGATGACGTTATCACATAATACGTTATATTGTATGACGTCATAATGTAAATAGGTTATATGGTATGACGGTATACCGTATTACGTTATAAGGGATGACGTTATAACGTATTACGTTATATGGGATGACGTTATAAGGTATTACGTTATATGGGACGACGTTATAACGTATTACGTTATATGGGATGACGCTATAACGAAATGGGTTATATGGTATGACGTTATAATGTAATAGGTTATATGGTATGACGTTATATGGTATTATCTTATATTGGATGACGTTATAACGTATTACGTTATATGGGATGACGTTATAACGTATTTCGATATATGGGAGGACGTTATAACGTATTACGTCATATGGTATGACGTTATAACGTATTACGTTATATGGGATGACGTTATCACGTAATACGCTATATGGTATGCCGTTATAACGTAATCCGTTATATGGTATGACGTTATAACGTACATAGCTTATATGGTATGACGTTATACCGTATTACGTTATATGGGATGACGTTATAACGTATTACGTTATATGGGATGACGTTATAACGTATTGCGTTATATGGGACGACGTTATAACGTATTACGTTATATGGAACGACGTTATACCGTATTACGTTATATGGGATGACGTAATAACGTATTACGTAATATGGGATGACGTTATCACATAACACGTTATATGGTATGACGTCATAATGTAAATAGGTTATATGGTATGAGGGTATACCGTATTACGTTATATGGGATGATGTTATAACGTATAACGTTATATGGGATGACGTTATAACGTATTACGTTATATGGGACGACGTTATAACGTATTACGTTATATGGGATGATGTTATCACGTAATACGCTATATGGTATGACGTTATAACGTAAATAGGTTATATGGTATGACGTTATAACGTAATAGGTTATATGGTATGACGTTATACGCTATTACGTTATATGGGATGACGTTATAACGTATTACGTTATATGCGATGACGTTGTAACGTATTACGTTAAATGGGATGACGTTGTAACGTATTACGTTAAATGGGACGGCGTTATAACGTATTACGTTATATGGGATGACGTTATCACGTAATACGCTATATGGTATGCCGTTATAACGTAATACGTTATATGGTATGACGTTATAACGTACATAGCTTATATGGTATGACGTTATACCGTATTACGTTATATGGGATGACGTTATAACGTATTACGTTAGATGGGATGACGTTATCACGTAATGCGTTATATGGTATGACGTTATAACGTAAATAGGTTATATGGTATGACGTTATACCGTATTACGTTATATGGGATTACGTTATAACGTATTACGTTATGTGGGATGACGTTATAACGTATTACGTTATATGGGACCACGTTATAACGTGTTACGTTATATGGAACGACGTTATAACGTAAATAGGTTATATGGTATGACGTTATACCGTATTACGTTATATGGGATGACGTTATAACGTATTACGTTATATGGGATGACGTTATAACGTATTACGTTATATGGGACGACGTTATAACGTATTACGTTATATGGAACGACGTTATACCGTATTACGTTATATGGGATGTCGTAATAACGTATTACGTAATATGGGATGACGTTATCACATAATACGTTATATGGTATGACGTCATAATGTAAATAGGTTATATGGTATGACTGTATACCGTATTACGTTATATGGGATGACGTTATAACGTATTACGTTATATGGGATGACGTTATAACGTATTACGTTATATGGGATGACGTTATAACGTATTACGTTATATGGGATTACGTTATCACGTAATACGCTATATGGTATGACGTTAAAACGTAAATAGGTTATATGATATGACGTTATAACGTATTACGTTATATGGGATGACGTTATAACGTATTACGTTATATGGGACGACGTTATAACGTATTACGTTATATGGGACGACGTTATACCGTATTACGTTATATGGGATGACGTTATCACGTAATACGCTATATGGTATGACGTTAAAACGTAAATAGGTTATATGGTATGACGTTATAACGTAATAGGTTATATGGTATGACGTTATACCCTATTACGTTATATGGGATTACGTTATAACGTATTAAGTTATATGGGATGACGTTGTAACGTATTACGTTAAATGGGATGATGTTGTAACGTATTACGTTATATGGTATGGCGTTATAACGTAAATAGGTTATATGGTATGACGTTATACCGTATTACGTTATATGGTATGACGTTATAACGTAAATAGGTTATATGGTATGACGTTATACCGTATTACGTTATATGGGATGACGTTATAACGGATTACGTTATATGGGTTGACGTTATAACGTATTACGTTATATGGTATGACGTTATACCGTATGACGTTATATGGGATGACGTTACAACGTATTACGTTATATGGGTGACATTATCACATAATACGTTATATGGTATGACGTCATAATGTAAATAGGTTATATGGTATGACGGTATACCGTATTACGTTATAAGGGATGACGTTATAACGTATTACGTTATATGGGATGACGTTATAACGTATTACGTTATATGGGACGACGTTATAACGTATTACGTTTTATGGGATGACGCTATAACGAAATGGGTTATATGGTATGACGTTATAACGTAATAGGATATATGGTATGACGTTATACGGTATTATGTTATATTGGATGACGTTATAACGTATTACGTTATATGGGATAACGTTATCACGTATTACGTTATATGGGATGACGTTATAACGTATTTCGATATATGGGAGGACGTCATAACGTATTACGTTATATGGTATGACGTCATAATGTAAATAGGTTATATGGTATGACGGTATACCGTATTACGTTATATGGGATGACGTTATACCGTATTACGTTATATGGAACGACGTTATACCGTATTACGTTATATGAGATGACGTAATAACGTATTACGTAATATGGGATGACGTTATCACATAATACGTTATATGGTATGACGTCATAACGTAAATAGGTTATATGGTAAGATGGTATACCGTATTACGTTGTATGGGATGACGTTATAACGTATTACGTTAAATGGAACGACGTTATACAGGATTACGTTATATGGGATGACGTTATAACGTATTACGTTATATGGGATGACATTATAACGTATTACGGTATTGGGACGACGTTATAACGTATTACGTTATATGGAACGACGTTATACCGTTTTACATTATATGGGATGACGTAATAACGTATTACGTAATATGGGATGACGTTATCACATAATACGTTATATGGAATGACGCCATAACGTAAATATGTTATATGCTATGACGGTATACCGTATTACGTTGTATGGGATGACGTTATAACGGATTACGTTATATGGGTTGACGTTATAACGTATTACGTTATATGGTATGACGTTATACCGTATGACGTTATATGGGATGACGTTACAACGTATTACGTTATATGGGTGACATTATCACATAATACGTTATATGGTATGACGTCATAATGTAAATAGGTTATATGGTATGACGGTATACCGTATTACGTTATAAGGGATGACGTTATAACGTATTACGTTATATGGGATGACGTTATAACGTATTACGTTATATGGGACGACGTTATAACGTATTACGTTTTATGGGATGACGCTATAACGAAATGGGTTATATGGTATGACGTTATAACGTAATAGGATATATGGTATGACGTTATACGGTATTATGTTATATTGGATGACGTTATAACGTATTACGTTATATGGGATAACGTTATCACGTATTACGTTATATGGGATGACGTTATAACGTATTTCGATATATGGGAGGACGTCATAACGTATTACGTTATATGGTATGACGTCATAATGTAAATAGGTTATATGGTATGACGGTATACCGTATTACGTTATATGGGATGACGTTATACCGTATTACGTTATATGGAACGACGTTATACCGTATTACGTTATATGAGATGACGTAATAACGTATTACGTAATATGGGATGACGTTATCACATAATACGTTATATGGTATGACGTCATAACGTAAATAGGTTATATGGTAAGATGGTATACCGTATTACGTTGTATGGGATGACGTTATAACGTATTACGTTGTATGGGATGACGTTATAACGTATTACGTTATATGGGATGACGTTGTAACGTATTTCGTTAAATAGGATGACGCTGTAACGTATTACGTTAAATGGGACGACGTTATAACGTTTTACGTTATATGGGATGACGTAATAACGTATTACGTTATATGGGATGACGTTATCACGTAATACGTTATATGGTATGACGTTATAACGTAAATAGGTTATATGGTATGACGTTATACTGTATTACGTTATATGGGATAACGTTATAACGTATTACGTTATATGGGATGACGTTATAACGTATTACGTTATATGGGACGACGTTATAACGTCTTACGTTATATGGAACGACGTTATACCGTATTACGTTATATGAGATGACGTAATAACGTATTACGTAATATGGGATGACGTTATCACATAATACGTTATATGGTATGACGTCATAACGTGAATAGGTTATATGGCAAGACGGTATACCGTATTACGTTGTATGGGATGTCGTTATAACGTATTACGTTATATGGGATGACGTTATAACGTATTACGTTTTATGTGACGACGTTATAACGTATTACGTCATATGGGATGACGTAATAACGTATTACGTTATATGGGATGACGTTATCACGTAATACGTTATATGGTATGACGTTATAACGTAAATAGGTTATATGGTATGACGTTATACCGTATTACGTTATATGGGATGACGTTATAACGTATTACGTTATATGGGATGACGTTATAACGTATTACGTTATATGGGACGACGTTATAACGTATTACGTTATATGGAACGACGTTATACCGTATTACGTTATATGGGAGAACGTTATAACGTATTACGTTATATGGGACGACGTTATAACGTATTACGTTATATGGGATGACGTTATAACGTATTACGTTATATGGGACGACGTTATAACGTATTACGTTATATGGAACGACGTTATAACGTAAATAGGTTATATAGTATGACGTTATACCGTATTAAGTTATATGGGATGACGTTATAACGTATTACGTTATATGGGATGACGTTATAACGTATTACGTTATATGGGACGACGTTATAACGTATTACGTTATATGGAACGACGTTATAACGTAAATAGGTTATATAGTATGACGTTATACCGTATTACGTTATAAGGGATGACGTTATAACGTATTACGTTATATGGGATGACGTTATAACGTATTACGTTATATGGGATGACGTTATAACGTATTACGTTATATGGGATGACGTTATCACGTAATACGCTATATGGTATGACGTTAAGACGTAAATAGGTTATATAGTATGACGTTATACCGTATTAAGTTATATGGGATGACGTTATAACGTATTACGTTATATGGGATGACGTTATAACGTATTACGTTATATGGGACGACGTTATAACGTATTACGTTATATGGAACGACGTTATAACGTAAATAGGTTATATAGTATGACGTTATACCGTATTACGTTATAAGGGATGACGTTATAACGTATTACGTTATATGGGATGACGTTATAACGTATTACGTTATATGGGATGACGTTATAACGTATTACGTTATATGGGATGACGTTATCACTTAATACGTTATATGGTATGACGTTATAACGTATTACGTTATATGGGATGACGTTATAACGTATTACGTTATATGGAACGACGTTATACCGTATTACGTTATATGGGATGACGTTATAACGTATTACGTTATATGGGACGACGTTATAACGTATTACGTTATATGGAACGACGTTATAACGTAAATAGGTTATATAGTATGACGTTATACCGTATTACGTTATATGGGATGACGCTATAACGTATTACGTTATATGGGACGACGTTATAACGTATTACGTTATATGGGACGACGTTATACAGTATTACGTTATATGGGATGACGTTATAACGTATTACGTTATATGGGACGACGTTATAACGTATTACGTTATATGGAACGACGTTATAACGTAAATAGGTTATATAGTATGACGTTATACCGTATTACGTTATATGGGATGACGCTATAACGTATTACGTTATATGGGACGACGTTATAACGTATTACGTTATATGCTATGACATTATAACGTATTACGTTGTATGGTATGACGTTATAACGTACATAGGTTATATGGTATGACGTTATACCGTATTACGTTATATGGGATGACGTTATCACGTAATACGCTATATGGTATGACGTTATAACGTAAATAGGTTATATGGTATGACGTTATAACGTAATAGGTTATATGGTATGACGTTATACGCTATTACGTTATATGGGATGACGTTATAACGTATTACGTTATATGCGATGACGTTGTAACGTATTACGTTAAATGGGATGACGTTGTAACGTATTACGTTAAATGGGACGGCGTTATAACTTATTACGTTATATGGGATGACGTTATCACGTAATACGCTATATGGTATGCCGTTATAACGTAATACGTTATATGGTATGACGTTATAACGTACATAGCTTATATGGTATGACGTTATACCGTATTACGTTATATGGGATGACGTTATAACGTATTACGTTAGATGGGATGACGTTATCACGTAATGCGTTATATGGTATGACGTTATAACGTAAATAGGTTATATGGTATGACGTTATACCGTATTACGTTATATGGGATTACGTTATAACGTATTACGTTATGTGGGATGACGTTATAACGTATTACGTTATATGGGACCACGTTATAACGTGTTACGTTATATGGAACGACGTTATAACGTAAATAGGTTATATGGTATGACGTTATACCGTATTACGTTATATGGGATGACGTTATAACGTATTACGTTATATGGGATGACGTTATAACGTATTACGTTATATGGGACGACGTTATAACGTATTACGTTATATGGAACGACGTTATACCGTATTACGTTATATGGGATGTCGTAATAACGTATTACGTAATATGGGATGACGTTATCACATAATACGTTATATGGTATGACGTCATAATGTAAATAGGTTATATGGTATGACTGTATACCGTATTACGTTATATGGGATGACGTTATAACGTATTACGTTATATGGGATGACGTTATAACGTATTACGTTATATGGGATGACGTTATAACGTATTACGTTATATGGGATTACGTTATCACGTAATACGCTATATGGTATGACGTTAAAACGTAAATAGGTTATATGATATGACGTTATAACGTATTACGTTATATGGGATGACGTTATAACGTATTACGTTATATGGGACGACGTTATAACGTATTACGTTATATGGGACGACGTTATACCGTATTACGTTATATGGGATGACGTTATCACGTAATACGCTATATGGTATGACGTTAAAACGTAAATAGGTTATATGGTATGACGTTATAACGTAATAGGTTATATGGTATGACGTTATACCCTATTACGTTATATGGGATTACGTTATAACGTATTAAGTTATATGGGATGACGTTGTAACGTAATACGTTAAATGGGATGATGTTGTAACGTATTACGTTATATGGTATGGCGTTATAACGTAAATAGGTTATATGGTATGACGTTATACCGTATTACGTTATATGGTATGACGTTATAACGTAAATAGGTTATATGGTATGACGTTATACCGTATTACGTTATATGGGATGACGTTATAACGTATTACGTTATATGGAATGACGTTATAACGTATTACGTTATATGGGACGACGTTATAACGTATTACGTTATATGGAACGACGTTATACAGGATTACGTTATATGGGATGACGCTATAACGTATTACGTTATATGGGATGACATTATAACGTATTACGGTATTGGGACGACGTTATAACGTATTACGTTATATGGAACGACGTTATACCGTTTTACATTATATGGGATGACGTAATAACGTATTACGTAATATGGGATGACGTTATCACATAATACGTTATATGGAATGACGCCATAACGTAAATATGTTATATGCTATGAAGGTATACCGTATTACGTTGTATGGGATGACGTTATAACGGATTACGTTATATGGGTTGACGTTATAACGTATTACGTTATATGGTATGACGTTATACCGTATGACGTTATATGGGATGACGTTACAACGTATTACGTTATATGGGTGACATTATCACATAATACGTTATATGGTATGACGTCATAATGTAAATAGGTTATATGGTATGACGGTATACCGTATTACGTTATAAGGGATGACGTTATAACGTATTACGTTATATGGGATGACGTTATAACGTATTACGTTATATGGGACGACGTTATAACGTATTACGTTTTATGGGATGACGCTATAACGAAATGGGTTATATGGTATGACGTTATAACGTAATAGGATATATGGTATGACGTTATACGGTATTATGTTATATTGGATGACGTTATAACGTATTACGTTATATGGGATAACGTTATCACGTATTACGTTATATGGGATGACGTTATAACGTATTTCGATATATGGGAGGACGTCATAACGTATTACGTTATATGGTATGACGTCATAATGTAAATAGGTTATATGGTATGACGGTATACCGTATTACGTTATATGGGATGACGTTATACCGTATTACGTTATATGGAACGACGTTATACCGTATTACGTTATATGAGATGACGTAATAACGTATTACGTAATATGGGATGACGTTATCACATAATACGTTATATGGTATGACGTCATAACGTAAATAGGTTATATGGTAAGATGGTATACCGTATTACGTTGTATGGGATGACGTTATAACGTATTACGTTATATGGAACGACGTTATACAGGATTACGTTATATGGGATGACGTTATAACGTATTACGTTATATGGGATGACATTATAACGTATTACGGTATTGGGACGACGTTATAACGTATTACGTTATATGGAACGACGTTATACCGTTTTACATTATATGGGATGACGTAATAACGTATTACGTAATATGGGATGACGTTATCACATAATACGTTATATGGAATGACGCCATAACGTAAATATGTTATATGCTATGACGGTATACCGTATTACGTTGTATGGGATGACGTTATAACGGATTACGTTATATGGGTTGACGTTATAACGTATTACGTTATATGGTATGACGTTATACCGTATGACGTTATATGGGATGACGTTACAACGTATTACGTTATATGGGTGACATTATCACATAATACGTTATATGGTATGACGTCATAATGTAAATAGGTTATATGGTATGACGGTATACCGTATTACGTTATAAGGGATGACGTTATAACGTATTACGTTATATGGGATGACGTTATAACGTATTACGTTATATGGGACGACGTTATAACGTATTACGTTTTATGGGATGACGCTATAACGAAATGGGTTATATGGTATGACGTTATAACGTAATAGGATATATGGTATGACGTTATACGGTATTATGTTATATTGGATGACGTTATAACGTATTACGTTATATGGGATAACGTTATCACGTATTACGTTATATGGGATGACGTTATAACGTATTTCGATATATGGGAGGACGTCATAACGTATTACGTTATATGGTATGACGTCATAATGTAAATAGGTTATATGGTATGACGGTATACCGTATTACGTTATATGGGATGACGTTATACCGTATTACGTTATATGGAACGACGTTATACCGTATTACGTTATATGAGATGACGTAATAACGTATTACGTAATATGGGATGACGTTATCACATAATACGTTATATGGTATGACGTCATAACGTAAATAGGTTATATGGTAAGATGGTATACCGTATTACGTTGTATGGGATGACGTTATAACGTATTACGTTGTATGGGATGACGTTATAACGTATTACGTTATATGGGATGACGTTGTAACGTATTTCGTTAAATAGGATGACGCTGTAACGTATTACGTTAAATGGGACGACGTTATAACGTTTTACGTTATATGGGATGACGTAATAACGTATTACGTTATATGGGATGACGTTATCACGTAATACGTTATATGGTATGACGTTATAACGTAAATAGGTTATATGGTATGACGTTATACTGTATTACGTTATATGGGATAACGTTATAACGTATTACGTTATATGGGATGACGTTATAACGTATTACGTTATATGGGACGACGTTATAACGTCTTACGTTATATGGAACGACGTTATACCGTATTACGTTATATGAGATGACGTAATAACGTATTACGTAATATGGGATGACGTTATCACATAATACGTTATATGGTATGACGTCATAACGTGAATAGGTTATATGGCAAGACGGTATACCGTATTACGTTGTATGGGATGTCGTTATAACGTATTACGTTATATGGGATGACGTTATAACGTATTACGTTTTATGTGACGACGTTATAACGTATTACGTCATATGGGATGACGTAATAACGTATTACGTTATATGGGATGACGTTATCACGTAATACGTTATATGGTATGACGTTATAACGTAAATAGGTTATATGGTATGACGTTATACCGTATTACGTTATATGGGATGACGTTATAACGTATTACGTTATATGGGATGACGTTATAACGTATTACGTTATATGGGACGACGTTATAACGTATTACGTTATATGGAACGACGTTATACCGTATTACGTTATATGGGAGAACGTTATAACGTATTACGTTATATGGGACGACGTTATAACGTATTACGTTATATGGGATGATGTTGTAACGTATTACGTTATATGGGACGACGTTATAACGTATTACGTTATATGGGATGACGTAGTAACGTATTACGTTATATGGGATGACGTTATCACTTAATACGTTATATGGTATGACGTTATAACGTATTACGTTATATGGGATGACGTTATAACGTATTACGTTATATGGAACGACGTTATACCGTATTACGTTATATGGGATGACGTTATAACGTATTACGTTATATGGGACGACGTTATAACGTATTACGTTATATGGAACGACGTTATAACGTAAATAGGTTATATAGTATGACGTTATACCGTATTACGTTATATGGGATGACGTTATAACGTATTAAGTTATATGGGATGACGTTATAACGTATTACGTTATATGGGACGACGTTATAACGTATTACGTTATATGGAACGACGTTATAACGTAAATAGGTTATATAGTATGACGTTATACCGTATTACGTTATAAGGGATGACGTTATAACGTATTACGTTATATGGGATGACGTTATAACGTATTACGTTATATGGGATGACGTTATAACGTATTACGTTATATGGGATGACGTTATCACGTAATACGCTATATGGTATGACGTTAAGACGTAAATAGGTTATATGATATGACGTTATAACGTAATAGGTTATATGGTATGACGTTATACCGCATTACGTTATATGGAATTACGTTATAACGTATTACGTTATATGGGATGACGTTATAACGTATTACGTTATATGGGATGACGTTATCACTTAATACGTTATATGGTATGACGTTATAACGTATTACGTTATATGGGATGACGTTATAACGTATTACGTAATATGGGATGACGTTATCACATAATACGTTATATGGTATGACGTCATAACGTAAATAGGTTATATGGTAAGACGGTATACCGTATTACGTTGTATGGGATGTCGTTATAACGTATTACGTTATATGGGATGACGTTATAACGTAAATAGGATATATGGTATGACGTTATACCGTATTACGTTATATGGGATTACGTTATAACGTATTACCTTATATGGGATGACGTTATAACGTATTACGTTATATGGGACGACGTTATAACGTATTACGTTATATGGAACGACGTTATAACGTAAATAGGTTATATGGTATGACGTTATACCGTATTACGTTATATGGGATGACGTTATAACGTATTACGTTATATGGGACGACGTTATAACGTATTACGTTATATGGGATGATGTTGTAACGTATTACGTTATATGGGACGACGTTATAACGTATTACGTCATATGGGATGACGTAATAACGTATTACGTAATATGGGATGACGTTATCACATAATACGTTATATTGTATGACGTCATAATGTAAATAGGTTATATGGTATGACGGTATACCGTATTACGTTATAAGGGATGACGTTATAACGTATTACGTTATATGGGATGACGTTATAAGGTATTACGTTATATGGGACGACGTTATAACGTATTACGTTATATGGGATGACGCTATAACGAAATGGGTTATATGGTATGACGTTATAATGTAATAGGTTATATGGTATGACGTTATATGGTATTATCTTATATTGGATGACGTTATAACGTATTACGTTATATGGGATGACGTTATAACGTATTTCGATATATGGGAGGACGTTATAACGTATTACGTCATATGGTATGACGTTATAACGTATTACGTTATATGGGATGACGTTATCACGTAATACGCTATATGGTATGCCGTTATAACGTAATACGTTATATGGTATGACGTTATAACGTACATAGCTTATATGGTATGACGTTATACCGTATTACGTTATATGGGATGACGTTATAACGTATTACGTTATATGGGATGACGTTATAACGTATTGCGTTATATGGGACGACGTTATAACGTATTACGTTATATGGAACGACGTTATACCGTATTACGTTATATGGGATGACGTAATAACGTATTACGTAATATGGGATGACGTTATCACATAACACGTTATATGGTATGACGTCATAATGTAAATAGGTTATATGGTATGAGGGTATACCGTATTACGTTATATGGGATGATGTTATAACGTATAACGTTATATGGGATGACGTTATAACGTATTACGTTATATGGGACGACGTTATAACGTATTACGTTATATGGGATGACGTTATCACGTAATACGCTATATGGTATGACGTTATAACGTAAATAGGTTATATGGTATGACGTTATAACGTAATAGGTTATATGGTATGACGTTATACGCTATTACGTTATATGGGATGACGTTATAACGTATTACGTTATATGCGATGACGTTGTAACGTATTACGTTAAATGGGATGACGTTGTAACGTATTACGTTAAATGGGACGGCGTTATAACGTATTACGTTATATGGGATGACGTTATCACGTAATACGCTATATGGTATGCCGTTATAACGTAATACGTTATATGGTATGACGTTATAACGTACATAGCTTATATGGTATGACGTTATACCGTATTACGTTATATGGGATGACGTTATAACGTATTACGTTAGATGGGATGACGTTATCACGTAATGCGTTATATGGTATGACGTTATAACGTAAATAGGTTATATGGTATGACGTTATACCGTATTACGTTATATGGGATTACGTTATAACGTATTACGTTATGTGGGATGACGTTATAACGTATTACGTTATATGGGACCACGTTATAACGTGTTACGTTATATGGAACGACGTTATAACGTAAATAGGTTATATGGTATGACGTTATACCGTATTACGTTATATGGGATGACGTTATAACGTATTACGTTATATGGGATGACGTTATAACGTATTACGTTATATGGGACGACGTTATAACGTATTACGTTATATGGAACGACGTTATACCGTATTACGTTATATGGGATGTCGTAATAACGTATTACGTAATATGGGATGACGTTATCACATAATACGTTATATGGTATGACGTCATAATGTAAATAGGTTATATGGTATGACTGTATACCGTATTACGTTATATGGGATGACGTTATAACGTATTACGTTATATGGGATGACGTTATAACGTATTACGTTATATGGGATGACGTTATAACGTATTACGTTATATGGGATTACGTTATCACGTAATACGCTATATGGTATGACGTTAAAACGTAAATAGGTTATATGATATGACGTTATAACGTATTACGTTATATGGGATGACGTTATAACGTATTACGTTATATGGGACGACGTTATAACGTATTACGTTATATGGGACGACGTTATACCGTATTACGTTATATGGGATGACGTTATCACGTAATACGCTATATGGTATGACGTTAAAACGTAAATAGGTTATATGGTATGACGTTATAACGTAATAGGTTATATGGTATGACGTTATACCCTATTACGTTATATGGGATTACGTTATAACGTATTAAGTTATATGGGATGACGTTGTAACGTATTACGTTAAATGGGATGATGTTGTAACGTATTACGTTATATGGTATGGCGTTATAACGTAAATAGGTTATATGGTATGACGTTATACCGTATTACGTTATATGGTATGACGTTATAACGTAAATAGGTTATATGGTATGACGTTATACCGTATTACGTTATATGGGATGACGTTATAACGTATTACGTTATATGGAATGACGTTATAACGTATTACGTTATATGGGACGACGTTATAACGTATTACGTTATATGGAACGACGTTATACAGGATTACGTTATATGGGATGACGTTATAACGTATTACGTTATATGGGATGACATTATAACGTATTACGGTATTGGGACGACGTTATAACGTATTACGTTATATGGAACGACGTTATACCGTTTTACATTATATGGGATGACGTAATAACGTATTACGTAATATGGGATGACGTTATCACATAATACGTTATATGGAATGACGCCATAACGTAAATATGTTATATGCTATGAAGGTATACCGTATTACGTTGTATGGGATGACGTTATAACGGATTACGTTATATGGGTTGACGTTATAACGTATTACGTTATATGGTATGACGTTATACCGTATGACGTTATATGGGATGACGTTACAACGTATTACGTTATATGGGTGACATTATCACATAATACGTTATATGGTATGACGTCATAATGTAAATAGGTTATATGGTATGACGGTATACCGTATTACGTTATAAGGGATGACGTTATAACGTATTACGTTATATGGGATGACGTTATAACGTATTACGTTATATGGGACGACGTTATAACGTATTACGTTTTATGGGATGACGCTATAACGAAATGGGTTATATGGTATGACGTTATAACGTAATAGGATATATGGTATGACGTTATACGGTATTATGTTATATTGGATGACGTTATAACGTATTACGTTATATGGGATAACGTTATCACGTATTACGTTATATGGGATGACGTTATAACGTATTTCGATATATGGGAGGACGTCATAACGTATTACGTTATATGGTATGACGTCATAATGTAAATAGGTTATATGGTATGACGGTATACCGTATTACGTTATATGGGATGACGTTATACCGTATTACGTTATATGGAACGACGTTATACCGTATTACGTTATATGAGATGACGTAATAACGTATTACGTAATATGGGATGACGTTATCACATAATACGTTATATGGTATGACGTCATAACGTAAATAGGTTATATGGTAAGATGGTATACCGTATTACGTTGTATGGGATGACGTTATAACGTATTACGTTATATGGAACGACGTTATACAGGATTACGTTATATGGGATGACGTTATAACGTATTACGTTATATGGGATGACATTATAACGTATTACGGTATTGGGACGACGTTATAACGTATTACGTTATATGGAACGACGTTATACCGTTTTACATTATATGGGATGACGTAATAACGTATTACGTAATATGGGATGACGTTATCACATAATACGTTATATGGAATGACGCCATAACGTAAATATGTTATATGCTATGACGGTATACCGTATTACGTTGTATGGGATGACGTTATAACGGATTACGTTATATGGGTTGACGTTATAACGTATTACGTTATATGGTATGACGTTATACCGTATGACGTTATATGGGATGACGTTACAACGTATTACGTTATATGGGTGACATTATCACATAATACGTTATATGGTATGACGTCATAATGTAAATAGGTTATATGGTATGACGGTATACCGTATTACGTTATAAGGGATGACGTTATAACGTATTACGTTATATGGGATGACGTTATAACGTATTACGTTATATGGGACGACGTTATAACGTATTACGTTTTATGGGATGACGCTATAACGAAATGGGTTATATGGTATGACGTTATAACGTAATAGGATATATGGTATGACGTTATACGGTATTATGTTATATTGGATGACGTTATAACGTATTACGTTATATGGGATAACGTTATCACGTATTACGTTATATGGGATGACGTTATAACGTATTTCGATATATGGGAGGACGTCATAACGTATTACGTTATATGGTATGACGTCATAATGTAAATAGGTTATATGGTATGACGGTATACCGTATTACGTTATATGGGATGACGTTATACCGTATTACGTTATATGGAACGACGTTATACCGTATTACGTTATATGAGATGACGTAATAACGTATTACGTAATATGGGATGACGTTATCACATAATACGTTATATGGTATGACGTCATAACGTAAATAGGTTATATGGTAAGATGGTATACCGTATTACGTTGTATGGGATGACGTTATAACGTATTACGTTGTATGGGATGACGTTATAACGTATTACGTTATATGGGATGACGTTGTAACGTATTTCGTTAAATAGGATGACGCTGTAACGTATTACGTTAAATGGGACGACGTTATAACGTTTTACGTTATATGGTATGACGGTATACCGTATTACGTTATATGGGATGACGTTATACCGTATTACGTTATATGGAACGACGTTATACCGTATTACGTTATATGAGATGACGTAATAACGTATTACGTAATATGGGATGACGTTACAACGTATTACGTTACATGGGTGACATTATCACATAATACGTTATATGGTATGACGTCATAATGTAAATAGGTTATATGGTATGACGGTATACCGTATTACGTTATAAGGGATGACGTTATAACGTATTACGTTATATGGGATGACGTTATAACGTATTACGTTATATGGGACGACGTTATAACGTCTTACGTTATATGGAACGACGTTATACCGTATTACGTTATATGAGATGACGTAATAACGTATTACGTAATATGGGATGACGTTATCACATAATACGTTATATGGTATGACGTCATAACGTGAATAGGTTATATGGTATGACGTTATACCGTATTACGTTATATGGGATGACGTTATAACGTATTACGTTATATGGGATGACGTTATAACGTATTACGTTATATGGGACGACGTTATAACGTATTACGTTATATGGAACGACGTTATACCGTATTACGTTATATGGGAGAACGTTATAACGTATTACGTTATATGGGACGACGTTATAACGTATTACGTTATATGGGACGACGTTATAACGTCTTACGTTATATGGTATGACGTTATACCGTATGACGTTATATGGGATGACGTTACAACGTATTACGTTATATGGGTGACATTATCACATAATACGTTATATGGTATGACGTTATAACGTAAATAGGTTATATGGTATGACGTTATACCGTATTACGTTATATGGGATGACGTTATAACGTATTACGTTATATGGGATGACGTTATAACGTATTACGTTATATGGGACGACGTTATAACGTATTACGTTATATGGAACGACGTTATACCGTATTACGTTATATGGGAGAACGTTATAACGTATTACGTTATATGGGACGACGTTATAACGTATTACGTTATATGGGATGATGTTGTAACGTATTACGTTATATGGGACGACGTTATAACGTATTACGTTATATGGGATGACGTAGTAACGTATTACGTTATATGGGATGACGTTATCACTTAATACGTTATATGGTATGACGTTATAACGTATTACGTTATATGGGATGACGTTATAACGTATTACGTTATATGGAACGACGTTATACCGTATTACGTTATATGGGATGACGTTATAACGTATTACGTTATATGGGACGACGTTATAACGTATTACGTTATATGGAACGACGTTATAACGTAAATAGGTTATATAGTATGACGTTATACCGTATTACGTTATATGGGATGACGTTATAACGTATTAAGTTATATGGGATGACGTTATAACGTATTACGTTATATGGGACGACGTTATAACGTATTACGTTATATGGAACGACGTTATAACGTAAATAGGTTATATAGTATGACGTTATACCGTATTACGTTATAAGGGATGACGTTATAACGTATTACGTTATATGGGATGACGTTATAACGTATTACGTTATATGGGATGACGTTATAACGTATTACGTTGTATGGGATGACGTTATCACGTAATACGCTATATGGTATGACGTTAAGACGTAAATAGGTTATATGATATGACGTTATAACGTAATAGGTTATATGGTATGACGTTATACCGCATTACGTTATATGGAATTACGTTATAACGTATTACGTTATATGGGATGACGTTATAACGTATTACGTTATATGGGATGACGTTATCACTTAATACGTTATATGGTATGACGTTATAACGTATTACGTTATATGGGATGACGTTATAACGTATTACGTAATATGGGATGACGTTATCACATAATACGTTATATGGTATGACGTCATAACGTAAATAGGTTATATGGTAAGACGGTATACCGTATTACGTTGTATGGGATGTCGTTATAACGTATTACGTTATATGGGATGACGTTATAACGTATTACGTTTTATGTGACGACGTTATTACGTATTACGTTATATGGAACGACGTTATACCGTATTACGTTATATGGGATGACGTTGTAACGTATTACGTTAATTGGGATGACGTTGTAACGTATTACGTTAAATGGGACGACGTTATAACGTATTACGTTATATGGAACGACGTTATACCGTATTACGTTATATGGGAGAACGTTATAACGTATTACGTTATATGGGACGACGTTATAACGTATTACGTTATATGGGATGATGTTGTAACGTATTACGTTATATGGGACGACGTTATAACGTATTACGTTATATGGGATGACGTAGTAACGTATTACGTTATATGGGATGACGTTATCACTTAATACGTTATATGGTATGACGTTATAACGTATTACGTTATATGGGATGACGTTATAACGTATTACGTTATATGGAACGACGTTATACCGTATTACGTTATATGGGATGACGTTATAACGTATTACGTTATATGGGATGACGCTATAACGAAATGGGTTATATGGTATGACGTTATAACGTAATAGGATATATGGTATGACGTTATACGGTATTATGTTATATTGGATGACGTTATAACGTATTACGTTATATGGGATAACGTTATCACGTATTACGTTATATGGGATGACGTTATAACGTATTTCGATATATGGGAGGACGTCATAACGTATTACGTTATATGGTATGACGTCATAATGTAAATAGGTTATATGGTATGACGGTATACCGTATTACGTTATATGGGATGACGTTATACCGTATTACGTTATATGGAACGACGTTATACCGTATTACGTTATATGAGATGACGTAATAACGTATTACGTAATATGGGATGACGTTATCACATAATACGTTATATGGTATGACGTCATAACGTAAATAGGTTATATGGTAAGATGGTATACCGTATTACGTTGTATGGGATGACGTTATAACGTATTACGTTGTATGGGATGACGTTATAACGTATTACGTTATATGGGATGACGTTGTAACGTATTTCGTTAAATAGGATGACGCTGTAACGTATTACGTTAAATGGGACGACGTTATAACGTTTTACGTTATATGGGATGACGTAATAACGTATTACGTTATATGGGATGACGTTATCACGTAATACGTTATATGGTATGACGTTATAACGTAAATAGGTTATATGGTATGACGTTATACTGTATTACGTTATATGGGATAACGTTATAACGTATTACGTTATATGGGATGACGTTATAACGTATTACGTTATATGGGACGACGTTATAACGTCTTACGTTATATGGAACGACGTTATACCGTATTACGTTATATGAGATGACGTAATAACGTATTACGTAATATGGGATGACGTTATCACATAATACGTTATATGGTATGACGTCATAACGTGAATAGGTTATATGGCAAGACGGTATACCGTATTACGTTATATGGGATGACGTTATAACGTATTACGTTATATGGGATGACGTTATAACGTATTAAGTTGTATGGGATGTCGTTATATCGTATTACGTTATATGGGATGACGTTATAACGTATTACGTTTTATGTGACGACGTTATAACGTATTACGTCATATGGGATGACGTAATAACGTATTACGTTATATGGGATGACGTTATCACGTATTACGTTTTATGTGACGACGTTATAACGTATTACGTCATATGGGATGACGTAATAACGTATTACGTTATATGGGATGACGTTATCACGTAATACGTTATATGGTATGACGTTATAACGTAAATAGGTTATATGGTATGACGTTATACCGTATTACGTTATATGGGATGACGTTATAACGTATTACGTTATATGGGATGACGTTATAACGTATTACGTTATATGGGACGACGTTATAACGTATTACGTTATATGGAACGACGTTATACCGTATTACGTTATATGGGAGAACGTTATAACGTATTACGTTATATGGGACGACGTTATAACGTATTACGTTATATGGGATGATGTTGTAACGTATTACGTTATATGGGACGACGTTATAACGTATTACGTTATATGGGATGACGTAGTAACGTATTACGTTATATGGGATGACGTTATCACTTAATACGTTATATGGTATGACGTTATAACGTATTACGTTATATGGGATGACGTTATAACGTATTACGTTATATGGAACGACGTTATACCGTATTACGTTATATGGGATGACGTTATAACGTATTACGTTATATGGGACGACGTTATAACGTATTACGTTATATGGAAAGACGTTATAACGTAAATAGGTTATATAGTATGACGTTATACCGTATTACGTTATATGGGATGACGTTATAACGTATTAAGTTATATGGGATGACGTTATAACGTATTACGTTATATGGGACGACGTTATAACGTATTACGTTATATGGAACGACGTTATAACGTAAATAGGTTATATAGTATGACGTTATACCGTATTACGTTATAAGGGATGACGTTATAACGTATTACGTTATATGGGATGACGTTATAACGTATTACGTCATATGGGATGACGTAATAACGTATTACGTTATATGGGATGACGTTATCACGTATTACGTTTTATGTGACGACGTTATAACGTATTACGTCATATGGGATGACGTAATAACGTATTACGTTATATGGGATGACGTTATCACGTAATACGTTATATGGTATGACGTTATAACGTAAATAGGTTATATGGTATGACGTTATACCGTATTACGTTATATGGGATGACGTTATAACGTATTACGTAATATGGGATGACGTTATCACATAATACGTTATATGGTATGACGTCATAACGTAAATAGGTTATATGGTAAGACGGTATACCGTATTACGTTGTATGGGATGTCGTTATAACGTATTACGTTATATGGGATGACGTTATAACGTATTACGTTTTATGTGACGACGTTATTACGTATTACGTTATATGGAACGACGTTATACCGTATTACGTTATATGGGATGACGTTGTAACGTATTACGTTAATTGGGATGACGTTGTAACGTATTACGTTAAATGGGACGACGTTATAACGTATTACGTTATATGGAACGACGTTATACCGTATTACGTTATATGGGAGAACGTTATAACGTATTACGTTATATGGGACGACGTTATAACGTATTACGTTATATGGGATGATGTTGTAACGTATTACGTTATATGGGACGACGTTATAACGTATTACGTTATATGGGATGACGTAGTAACGTATTACGTTATATGGGATGACGTTATCACTTAATACGTTATATGGTATGACGTTATAACGTATTACGTTATATGGGATGACGTTATAACGTATTACGTTATATGGAACGACGTTATACCGTATTACGTTATATGGGATGACGTTATAACGTATTACGTTATATGGGACGACGTTATAACGTATTACGTTATATGGAACGACGTTATAACGTAAATAGGTTATATAGTATGACGTTATGCCGTATTAAGTTATATGGGATGACGTTATAACGTATTACGTTATATGGGATGACGTTATAACGTATTACGTTATATGGGACGACGTTATAACGTATTACGTTATATGGAACGACGTTATAACGTAAATAGGTTATATAGTATGACGTTATACCGTATTACGTTATAAGGGATGACGTTATAACGTATTACGTTATATGGGATGACGTTATAACGTATTACGTTATATGGGATGACGTTATAACGTATTACGTTATATGGGATGACGTTATCACGTAATACGCTATATGGTATGACGTTAAGACGTAAATAGGTTATATGATATGACGTTATAACGTAATAGGTTATATGGTATGACGTTATACCGTATTACGTTATATGGAATTACGTTATAACGTATTACGTTATATGGGATGACGTTATAACGTATTACGTTATATGGGATGACGTTATAACGTATTACGTTATATGGGATGACGTTATAACGTATTACGTTATATGGGATGACGTTATCACTTAATACGTTATATGGAACGACGTTATACCGTATTACGTTATATGGGATGACGTTATAACGTATTACGTTATATGGGATGACGTTATCACGTAATACGCTATATGGTATGACGTTAAGACGTAAATAGGTTATATGATATGACGTTATAACGTAATAGGTTATATGGTATGACCTTATACCGTATTACGTTATATTTAATTACGTTATAACGTATTACGTTATATGGGATGACGTTATAACGTATTACGTTATATGGGATGACTTTATCACTTAATACGTTATATGGTATGACGTTATAACGTATTACGTTATATGGGATGACGTTATAACGTATTACGTTATATGGAACGACGTTATACCGTATTACGTTATATGGGATGACGTTATAACGTATTACGTTATATGGGACGACGTTATAACGTATTACGTTATATGGAACGACGTTATAACGTAAATAGGTTATATAGTATGACGTTATACCGTATTACGTTATATGGGATGACGTTATAACGTATTACGTTATATGGGATGACGTTATAACGTATTACGTTATATGGGACGACGTTATAACGTATTACGTTATATGGAACGACGTTATAACGTAAATAGGTTATATAGTATGACGTTATACCGTATTACGTTATAAGGGATGACGTTATAACGTATTACGTTATATGGGATGACGTTATAACGTATTACGTTATATGGGATGACGTTATAACGTATTACGTTATATGGGATGACGTTATCACGTAATACGCTATATGGTATGACGTTAAAACGTAATAGGTTATATGGTATGACGTTATACCGTATTACGTTATATGGAATTACGTTATAACGTATTACGTTATATGGGATGACGTTATAACGTATTACGTTATATGGAACGACGTTATACCGTATTACGTTATATGGGATGACGTTATAACGTATTACGTTATATGGGATGACGTAATAACATATTACGTTATATGGGATGACGTTATAACGTAAATAGGTTATATAGTATGACGGTATACCGTATTACGTTATAAGGGATGACGTTATAACGTATTACGTTATATGGGATGACGTTATAACGTATTACGTTATATGGAACGACGTTATACCGTATTACGTGATATGGGATGTCGTAATAACGTATTACGTAATATGGGATGACGTTATCACATAATACGTTATATGGTATGACGTTATAACGTAAATAAGTTATATGGTATGACGTTATACCGTATTACGTTATATGGGATTACGTTATAACGTATTACGTTATATGGGATGACGTTATAACGTATTACGTTATATGGGATGACGTTATCACGTAATACGTTATATGGTATGACGTTATAACGTAAATAAGTTATATGGTATGACGTTATACCGTATTACGTTATATGGGATTACGTTATAACGTATTACGTTATATGGGATGACGTTATAACGTATTACGTTATATGGGACGACGTTATAACGTATTACGTTATATGGAACGACGTTATAACGTAAATAGGTTATATAGTATGACGTTATACCGTATTACGTTATATGGGATGACGTTATAACGTATTACGTTATATGGGATGACCTTATAACGTATTACGTTATATGGGACGACGTTATAACGTATTACGTTATATGGAACGACGTTATACCGTATTACGTGATATGGGATGTCGTAATAACGTATTACGTAATATGGGATGACGTTATCACATAATACGTTATATGGTATGACGTCATAATGTAAATAGGTTATATGGTATGACGGTATACCGTATTACGTTATATGGGATGACGTTATAACGTATTACGTTATATGGGATGACGTTATAACGTATTACGTTATATGGGACGACGTTATACCGTATTACGTTATATGGGATGACGTTATCACGTAATACGCTATATGGTATGACGTTAAAACGTAAATAGGTTATATGGTATGACGTTATAACGTAATAGGTTATATGGTATGACGTTATACCCTATTACGTTATATGGGATGACGTTATAACGTATCACGTTATATGGGATGACGTTGTAACGTATTACGTTAAATGGGATGACGTTGTAACGTATTACGTTAAATGGGATGATGTTGCAACGTATTACGTTATATGGGACGACGTTATCACTTAATACGTTATATGGTATGACGTTATAACGTATTACGTTATATGGGATGACGTTATAACGTATTTCGTTATATGGCAGTACGTTATCACATAATACGTTATATGGTATGACGTCATAATGTAAATAGGTTATATGGTATGACGGTATACCGTATTACGCTATATGGGATGACGTTATACCGTATTACGTTATATGGAACGACGTTATACCGTATTACGTTATATGAGATGACGTAATAACGTATTACGTAATATGGGATGACGTTATCACATAATACGTTATATGGTATGACGTCATAACGTAAATAGGTTATATGGTAAGATGGTATACCGTATTACGTTGTATGGGATGACGTTATAACGTATTACGTTATATGGGATGACGTTATAACGTATTACGTTATATGGGATGACGTTGTAACGTATTACGTTAAATAGGATGACGTTGTAACGTATTACGTTAAATGGGACGACGTTATAACAGTTTACGTTATATGAGATGACGTAATAACGTATTACGTTATATGGGATGACGTTATCACGTAATACGTTATATGGTATGACGTTATAACGTAAATAGGTTATATGGTATGACGTTATACCGTATTACGTTATATGGGATAACGTTATAACGTATTACGTTATACGGGATGACGTTATAACGTATTACGTTATATGGGACGACGTTATAACGTATTACGTTATATGGAACGACGTTATACCGTATTACGTTATATGGGAGAACGTTATAACGTATTACGTTATATGGGACGACGTTATAACGTATTACGTTATATGGGACGACGTTATAACGTATTACGTTATATGGGATGATGTTGTAACGTATTACGTTATATGGGACGACGTTATAACGTATTACGTTATATGGGATGACGTAGTAACGTATTACGTTATATGGGATGACGTTATCACTTAATACGTTATATGGTATGACGTTATAACGTATTACGTTATATGGGATGACGTTATAACGTATTACGTTATATGGAACGACGTTATACCGTATTACGTTATATGGGATGACGTTATAACGTATTACGTTATATGGGATGACGTTATAACATATTACGTTATATGGTATGACGTTTTAACGTATTACGTTGTATGGGAGAACGTTATAACGTATTACGTTATATTTAATGACGTTATAACGTATTACGTCATATGGGATGACGTTGTCACGTATTACGTCAAATGGGACGGCGTTATAACGTATTACATTATATGGGATGACGTAATAACGTATTACGTTATATGGGATGACGTTATCACGTAATACGTTATATGGTATGACGTCATAACGTAAATAGGTTATATGCTATGACGGTATACCGTATTTCGTTATATGGGATGACGTTATAACGTATTACGTTATATGGGATGACGTTATCACGTAATACGCTATATGGTATGACGTTATAACGTAATAGGTTATATGGTATGACGTTATACCCTATTACGTTATATGGGATGACGTTATAACGTATTACGTTATATGGGATGACGTTGTAACGTATTACGTTAAATGGGATGACGTTGTAACGTATTACGTTAAATGGGACGACGTTATAGCGTATTACGTTATATGGGATGACGTAATAACGTATTACGTTATATGGGATGACGTTATCACGTAATACGCTATATGGTATGACGTTATAACGTATTACGTTAAATGGGACGACGTTATAACGTATTACGTTATATGGGATGACGTTGTAACGTATTACGTTAAATGGGATGACGTTGTAACGTATTACGTTAAATGGGATGACGTTGTAACGTATTTCGTTATATGGGATGACGTAATAACGTATTACGTTAAATGGGATGACGTTGTAACGTATTTCGTTATATGGGATGACGTAATAACGTATTACGTTATATGGGATGACGTTATCACATAATACGTTATATGGTATGACGTCATAATGTAAATAGGTTATATGGTATGACGGTATACCGTATTACGTTATATGGGATGACGTTATAACGTATTACGTTATTTGGGATGACGTTGTAACGTATTACGTTAAATGGGATGACGTTGTAACGTATTACGTTAAATGGGACGACGTTATACCGTATTACGTTATATGGGATGACGTTATAACGTATTACGTTATATGGGATGACGTTGTAACGTATGACGTTAAATGGGATGGCGTTGTAACGTATTACGTTAAATGGGACGACGTTATAACGTATCACGATATATGGGATGACGTAATAACGTATTACGTAATATGCGATGACGTTATCACATAATACGTTATATGGTATGACGTCATAACGTAAATAGGTTATATGCTATGACGGTATACCGTATTTCGTTATATGGGATGACGTTATAACGTATTACGTTATATGGGATGACGTTATAACGTATTACGTTATATGGGACGACGTTATAACGTATTACGTTATATGGAACGACGTTATACCGTATTACGTTATATGGGATGACGTTATAACGTATTACGTTATATGGCATGACGTTATAACGTATTTCGTTATATGGGAGGACGTTATAACGCATTACGTTATATGATATGACGTTTTAACGTATTACGTTATATGGGAGAACGTTATAACGTATTACGTTATATGGGACGACGTTATAACGTATTACGTTATATGAGATGATGTTGTAACGTATTACGTTATATGGGACGACGTTATAACGTATTACGTTATATGGGGTGACGTAGTAACGTATTACGTTATATGGGATGACCTTATCACTTAATACGTTATATGGTATGACGTTATAACGTATTACGTTTTATGGGATGACGTTATAACGTATTACGTTATATGGAACGACGTTATACCGTATTACGTTATATGGGATGACGTTATAACGTATTACGTTATATGGGATGACGTTATAACGTATTACGTTATATGGTATGACGTTTTAACGTATTACGTTGCATGGGAGAACGTTATAACGTATTACGTTATATTTAATGACGTTATAACGTATTACGTTATATGGGATGACGTTATAACGTATTACGTTATATGGGATAACGTAATAACGTATTACGTTATATGGGATGACGTTATCACGTAATACGCTATATGGTATGACGTTATAACGTATTACGTTATATGGTATGACGTTTTATCGTATTACGTTATATGGGACGACGTTATAACCTATTACGTTATATGGGATGATGTTGTAACGTATTACGTTATATGGGATGACGTTATAATGTAAATAGGTTATATGGTATGACGGTATACCGTATTACGTTATATGGGATGGCGTTATAACGTATTACGTTATATGGGATGACGTAATAACGTATTACTTTATATCGGATGACGTTATCACGTAATACGCTACATGGTATGACGTTATAACGTAATAGGTTATATGGAATGACGTTATACCCTATTACGTTATATGGGTTGACGTTATAACGTATTACGTTATATGGGATGACGCTGTAACTTATTACGTTAAATGGGATGACGTTGTAACGTATTACGTTAAATGGGACGAAGTTATACCGTATTACGTTATATGGGATGACGTCATAACGTAAATAGGTTATATGCTATGACGGTATACCGTATTTCGTTATATGGGATGACGTTATAACGTATTACGTTATATGGGATGGCGTTATAACGTATTACGTTATATGGGATAACGTAATAACGTATTACGTAATATGGGATGACGTTATCACATAATACGTTATATGGTATGACGTCATAACGTAAATAGGTTATATGGTAAGATGGTATACCGTATTACGTTGTATGGGATGACGTTATAACGTATTACGTTGTATGGGATGACGTTATAACGTATTACGTTATATGGGATGACGTTGTAACGTATTTCGTTAAATAGGATGACGCTGTAACGTATTACGTTAAATGGGACGACGTTATAACGTTTTACGTTATATGGGATGACGTAATAACGTATTACGTTATATGGGATGACGTTATCACGTAATACGTTATATGGTATGACGTTATAACGTAAATAGGTTATATGGTATGACGTTATACTGTATTACGTTATATGGGATAACGTTATAACGTATTACGTTATATGGGATGACGTTATAACGTATTACGTTATATGGGACGACGTTATAACGTCTTACGTTATATGGAACGACGTTATACCGTATTACGTTATATGAGATGACGTAATAACGTATTACGTAATATGGGATGACGTTATCACATAATACGTTATATGGTATGACGTCATAACGTGAATAGGTTATATGGCAAGACGGTATACCGTATTACGTTATATGGGATGACGTTATAACGTATTACGTTATATGGGATGACGTTATAACGTATTAAGTTGTATGGGATGTCGTTATAACGTATTACGTTATATGGGATGACGTTATAACGTATTACGTTTTATGTGACGACGTTATAACGTATTACGTCATATGGGATGACGTAATAACGTATTACGTTATATGGGATGACGTTATCACGTATTACGTTTTATGTGACGACGTTATAACGTATTACGTCATATGGGATGACGTAATAACGTATTACGTTATATGGGATGACGTTATCACGTAATACGTTATATGGTATGACGTTATAACGTAAATAGGTTATATGGTATGACGTTATACCGTATTACGTTATATGGGATGACGTTATAACGTATTACGTTATATGGGATGACGTTATAACGTATTACGTTATATGGGACGACGTTATAACGTATTACGTTATATGGAACGACGTTATACCGTATTACGTTATATGGGAGAACGTTATAACGTATTACGTTATATGGGACGACGTTATAACGTATTACGTTATATGGGATGATGTTGTAACGTATTACGTTATATGGGACGACGTTATAACGTATTACGTTATATGGGATGACGTAGTAACGTATTACGTTATATGGGATGACGTTATCACTTAATACGTTATATGGTATGACGTTATAACGTATTACGTTATATGGGATGACGTTATAACGTATTACGTTATATGGAACGACGTTATACCGTATTACGTTATATGGGATGACGTTATAACGTATTACGTTATATGGGACGACGTTATAACGTATTACGTTATATGGAACGACGTTATAACGTAAATAGGTTATATAGTATGACGTTATACCGTATTACGTTATATGGGATGACGTTATAACGTATTAAGTTATATGGGATGACGTTATAACGTATTACGTTATATGGGACGACGTTATAACGTATTACGTTATATGGAACGACGTTATAACGTAAATAGGTTATATAGTATGACGTTATACCGTATTACGTTATAAGGGATGACGTTATAACGTATTACGTTATATGGGATGACGTTATAACGTATTACGTCATATGGGATGACGTAATAACGTATTACGTTATATGGGATGACGTTATCACGTATTACGTTTTATGTGACGACGTTATAACGTATTACGTCATATGGGATGACGTAATAACGTATTACGTTATATGGGATGACGTTATCACGTAATACGTTATATGGTATGACGTTATAACGTAAATAGGTTATATGGTATGACGTTATACCGTATTACGTTATATGGGATGACGTTATAACGTATTACGTAATATGGGATGACGTTATCACATAATACGTTATATGGTATGACGTCATAACGTAAATAGGTTATATGGTAAGACGGTATACCGTATTACGTTGTATGGGATGTCGTTATAACGTATTACGTTATATGGGATGACGTTATAACGTATTACGTTTTATGTGACGACGTTATTACGTATTACGTTATATGGAACGACGTTATACCGTATTACGTTATATGGGATGACGTTGTAACGTATTACGTTAATTGGGATGACGTTGTAACGTATTACGTTAAATGGGACGACGTTATAACGTATTACGTTATATGGAACGACGTTATACCGTATTACGTTATATGGGAGAACGTTATAACGTATTACGTTATATGGGACGACGTTATAACGTATTACGTTATATGGGATGATGTTGTAACGTATTACGTTATATGGGACGACGTTATAACGTATTACGTTATATGGGATGACGTAGTAACGTATTACGTTATATGGGATGACGTTATCACTTAATACGTTATATGGTATGACGTTATAACGTATTACGTTATATGGGATGACGTTATAACGTATTACGTTATATGGAACGACGTTATACCGTATTACGTTATATGGGATGACGTTATAACGTATTACGTTATATGGGACGACGTTATAACGTATTACGTTATATGGAACGACGTTATAACGTAAATAGGTTATATAGTATGACGTTATGCCGTATTAAGTTATATGGGATGACGTTATAACGTATTACGTTATATGGGATGACGTTATAACGTATTACGTTATATGGGACGACGTTATAACGTATTACGTTATATGGAACGACGTTATAACGTAAATAGGTTATATAGTATGACGTTATACCGTATTACGTTATAAGGGATGACGTTATAACGTATTACGTTATATGGGATGACGTTATAACGTATTACGTTATATGGGATGACGTTATAACGTATTACGTTATATGGGATGACGTTATCACGTAATACGCTATATGGTATGACGTTAAGACGTAAATAGGTTATATGATATGACGTTATGACGTAATAGGTTATATGGTATGACGTTATACCGTATTACGTTATATGGAATTACGTTATAACGTATTACGTTATATGGGATGACGTTATAACGTATTACGTTATATGGGATGACGTTATCACTTAATACGTTATATGGTATGACGTTATAACGTATTACGTTATATGGGATGACGTTATAACGTATTACGTTATATGGAACGACGTTATACCGTATTACGTTATATGGGATGACGTTATAACGTATTACGTTATATGGGATGACGTTATCACGTAATACGCTATATGGTATGACGTTAAGACGTAAATAGGTTATATGATATGACGTTATAACGTAATAGGTTATATGGTATGACCTTATACCGTATTACGTTATATGGAATTACGTTATAACGTATTACGTTATATGGGATGACGTTATAACGTATTACGTTATATGGGATGACTTTATCACTTAATACGTTATATGGTATGACGTTATAACGTATTACGTTATATGGGATGACGTTATAACGTATTACGTTATATGGAACGACGTTATACCGTATTACGTTATATGGGATGACGTTATAACGTATTACGTTATATGGGACGACGTTATAACGTATTACGTTATATGGAACGACGTTATAACGTAAATAGGTTATATAGTATGACGTTATACCGTATTACGTTATATGGGATGACGTTATAACGTATTACGTTATATGGGATGACGTTATAACGTATTACGTTATATGGGACGACGTTATAACGTATTACGTTATATGGAACGACGTTATAACGTAAATAGGTTATATAGTATGACGTTATACTGTATTACGTTATAAGGGATGACGTTATAACGTATTACGTTATATGGGATGACGTTATAACGTATTACGTTATATGGGATGACGTTATAACGTATTACGTTATATGGGATGACGTTATCACGTAATACGCTATATGGTATGACGTTAAAACGTAATAGGTTATATGGTATGACGTTATACCGTATTACGTTATATGGAATTACGTTATAACGTATTACGTTATATGGGATGACGTTATAACGTATTACGTTATATGGAACGACGTTATACCGTATTACGTTATATGGGATGACGTTATAACGTATTACGTTATATGGGATGACGTAATAACATATTACGTTATATGGGATGACGTTATAACGTAAATAGGTTATATAGTATGACGGTATACCGTATTACGTTATAAGGGATGACGTTATAACGTATTACGTTATATGGGATGACGTTATAACGTATTACGTTATATGGAACGACGTTATACCGTATTACGTGATATGGGATGTCGTAATAACGTATTACGTAATATGGGATGACGTTATCACATAATACGTTATATGGTATGACGTTATAACGTAAATAAGTTATATGGTATGACGTTATACCGTATTACGTTATATGGGATTACGTTATAACGTATTACGTTATATGGGATGACGTTATAACGTATTACGTTATATGGGATGACGTTATCACGTAATACGTTATATGGTATGACGTTATAACGTAAATAAGTTATATGGTATGACGTTATACCGTATTACGTTATATGGGATTACGTTATAACGTATTACGTTATATGGGATGACGTTATAACGTATTACGTTATATGGGACGACGTTATAACGTATTACGTTATATGGAACGACGTTATAACGTAAATAGGTTATATAGTATGACGTTATACCGTATTACGTTATATGGGATGACGTTATAACGTATTACGTTATATGGGATGACCTTATAACGTATTACGTTATATGGGACGACGTTATAACGTATTACGTTATATGGAACGACGTTATACCGTATTACGTGATATGGGATGTCGTAATAACGTATTACGTAATATGGGATGACGTTATCACATAATACGTTATATGGTATGACGTCATAATGTAAATAGGTTATATGGTATGACGGTATACCGTATTACGTTATATGGGATGACGTTATAACGTATTACGTTATATGGGATGACGTTATAACGTATTACGTTATATGGGACGACGTTATACCGTATTACGTTATATGGGATGACGTTATCACGTAATACGCTATATGGTATGACGTTAAAACGTAAATAGGTTATATGGTATGACGTTATAACGTAATAGGTTATATGGTATGACGTTATACCCTATTACGTTATATGGGATGACGTTATAACGTATCACGTTATATGGGATGACGTTGTAACGTATTACGTTAAATGGGATGACGTTGTAACGTATTACGTTAAATGGGATGATGTTGCAACGTATTACGTTATATGGGACGACGTTATCACTTAATACGTTATATGGTATGACGTTATAACGTATTACGTTATATGGGATGACGTTATAACGTATTTCGTTATATGGCAGTACGTTATCACATAATACGTTATATGGTATGACGTCATAATGTAAATAGGTTATATGGTATGACGGTATACCGTATTACGTTATATGGGATGACGTTATACCGTATTACGTTATATGGAACGACGTTATACCGTATTACGTTATATGAGATGACGTAATAACGTATTACGTAATATGGGATGACGTTATCACATAATACGTTATATGGTATGACGTCATAACGTAAATAGGTTATATGGTAAGATGGTATACCGTATTACGTTGTATGGGATGACGTTATAACGTATTACGTTATATGGGATGACGTTATAACGTATTACGTTATATGGGATGACGTTGTAACGTATTACGTTAAATAGGATGACGTTGTAACGTATTACGTTAAATGGGACGACGTTATAACATTTTACGTTATATGAGATGACGTAATAACGTATTACGTTATATGGGATGACGTTATCACGTAATACGTTATATGGTATGACGTTATAACGTAAATAGGTTATATGGTATGACGTTATACCGTATTACGTTATATGGGATAACGTTATAACGTATTACGTTATACGGGATGACGTTATAACGTATTACGTTATATGGGACGACGTTATAACGTATTACGTTATATGGAACGACGTTATACCGTATTACGTTATATGGGAGAACGTTATAACGTATTACGTTATATGGGACGACGTTATAACGTATTACGTTATATGGGACGACGTTATAACGTATTACGTTATATGGGATGATGTTGTAACGTATTACGTTATATGGGACGACGTTATAACGTATTACGTTATATGGGATGACGTAGTAACGTATTACGTTATATGGGATGACGTTATCACTTAATACGTTATATGGTATGACGTTATAACGTATTACGTTATATGGGATGACGTTATAACGTATTACGTTATATGGAACGACGTTATACCGTATTACGTTATATGGGATGACGTTATAACGTATTACGTTATATGGGATGACGTTATAACATATTACGTTATATGGTATGACGTTTTAACGTATTACGTTGTATGGGAGAACGTTATAACGTATTACGTTATATTTAATGACGTTATAACGTATTACGTCATATGGGATGACGTTGTCACGTATTACGTCAAATGGGACGGCGTTATAACGTATTACATTATATGGGATGACGTAATAACGTATTACGTTATATGGGATGACGTTATCACGTAATACGTTATATGGTATGACGTCATAACGTAAATAGGTTATATGCTATGACGGTATACCGTATTTCGTTATATGGGATGACGTTATAACGTATTACGTTATATGGGATGACGTTATCACGTAATACGCTATATGGTATGACGTTATAACGTAATAGGTTATATGGTATGACGTTATACCCTATTACGTTATATGGGATGACGTTATAACGTATTACGTTATATGGGATGACGTTGTAACGTATTACGTTAAATGGGATGACGTTGTAACGTATTACGTTAAATGGGACGACGTTATAGCGTATTACGTTATATGGGATGACGTAATAACGTATTACGTTATATGGGATGACGTTATCACGTAATACGCTATATGGTATGACGTTATAACGTATTACGTTAAATGGGACGACGTTATAACGTATTACGTTATATGGGATGACGTTGTAACGTATTACGTTAAATGGGATGACGTTGTAACGTATTACGTTAAATGGGATGACGTTGTAACGTATTTCGTTATATGGGATGACGTAATAACGTATTACGTTAAATGGGATGACGTTGTAACGTATTTCGTTATATGGGATGACGTAATAACGTATTACGTTATATGGGATGACGTTATCACATAATACGTTATATGGTATGACGTCATAATGTAAATAGGTTATATGGTATGACGGTATACCGTATTACGTTATATGGGATGACGTTATAACGTATTACGTTATTTGGGATGACGTTGTAACGTATTACGTTAAATGGGATGACGTTGTAACGTATTACGTTAAATGGGACGACGTTATACCGTATTACGTTATATGGGATGACGTTATAACGTATTACGTTATATGGGATGACGTTGTAACGTATGACGTTAAATGGGATGGCGTTGTAACGTATTACGTTAAATGGGACGACGTTATAACGTATCACGATATATGGGATGACGTAATAACGTATTACGTAATATGCGATGACGTTATCACATAATACGTTATATGGTATGACGTCATAACGTAAATAGGTTATATGCTATGACGGTATACCGTATTTCGTTATATGGGATGACGTTATAACGTATTACGTTATATGGGATGACGTTATAACGTATTACGTTATATGGGACGACGTTATAACGTATTACGTTATATGGAACGACGTTATACCGTATTACGTTATATGGGATGACGTTATAACGTATTACGTTATATGGCATGACGTTATAACGTATTTCGTTATATGGGAGGACGTTATAACGCATTACGTTATATGATATGACGTTTTAACGTATTACGTTATATGGGAGAACGTTATAACGTATTACGTTATATGGGACGACGTTATAACGTATTACGTTATATGAGATGATGTTGTAACGTATTACGTTATATGGGACGACGTTATAACGTATTACGTTATATGGGATGACGTAGTAACGTATTACGTTATATGGGATGACCTTATCACTTAATACGTTATATGGTATGACGTTATAACGTATTACGTTTTATGGGATGACGTTATAACGTATTACGTTATATGGAACGACGTTATACCGTATTACGTTATATGGGATGACGTTATAACGTATTACGTTATATGGGATGACGTTATAACGTATTACGTTATATGGTATGACGTTTTAACGTATTACGTTGCATGGGAGAACGTTATAACGTATTACGTTATATTTAATGACGTTATAACGTATTACGTTATATGGGATGACGTTATAACGTATTACGTTATATGGGATAACGTAATAACGTATTACGTTATATGGGATGACGTTATCACGTAATACGCTATATGGTATGACGTTATAACGTATTACGTTATATGGTATGACGTTTTAACGTATTACGTTATATGGGACGACGTTATAACCTATTACGTTATATGGGATGATGTTGTAACGTATTACGTTATATGGGATGACGTTATAATGTAAATAGGTTATATGGTATGACGGTATACCGTATTACGTTATATGGGATGGCGTTATAACGTATTACGTTATATGGGATGACGTAATAACGTATTACTTTATATCGGATGACGTTATCACGTAATACGCTACATGGTATGACGTTATAACGTAATAGGTTATATGGAATGACGTTATACCCTATTACGTTATATGGGTTGACGTTATAACGTATTACGTTATATGGGATGACGCTGTAACTTATTACGTTAAATGGGATGACGTTGTAACGTATTACGTTAAATGGGACGAAGTTATACCGTATTACGTTATATGGGATGACGTCATAACGTAAATAGGTTATATGCTATGACGGTATACCGTATTTCGTTATATGGGATGACGTTATAACGTATTACGTTATATGGGATGGCGTTATAACGTATTACGTTATATGGGATAACGTAATAACGTATTACGTTATATGGGATGACGTTATCACGTAATACGCTATATGGTATGACGTTATAACGTATTACGTTATATGGTATGACGTTTTAACGTATTACGTTATATGGGACGACGTTATAACCTATTACGTTATATGGGATGATGTTGTAACGTATTACGTTATATGGGATGACGTTATAATGTAAATAGGTTATATGGTATGACGGTATACCGTATTACGTTATATGGGATGGCGTTATAACGTATTACGTTATATGGGATGACGTAATAACGTATTACTTTATATCGGATGACGTTATCACGTAATACGCTATATGGTATGACGTTATAACGTAATAGGTTATATGGAATGACGTTATACCCTATTACGCTATATGGTATGACGTTATAACGTATTACGTTATATGGTATGACGTTTTAACGTATTACGTTATATGGGACGACGTTATAACCTATTACGTTATATGGGATGATGTTGTAACGTATTACGTTATATGGGATGACGTTATAATGTAAATAGGTTATATGGTATGACGGTATACCGTATTACGTTATATGGGATGGCGTTATAACGTATTACGTTATATGGGATAACGTAATAACGTATTACGTTATATGGGATGACGTTATCACGTAATACGCTATATGGTATGACGTTATAACGTATTACGTTATATGGTATGACGTTTTAACGTATTACGTTATATGGGACGACGTTATAACCTATTACGTTATATGGGATGATGTTGTAACGTATTACGTTATATGGGATGACGTTATAATGTAAATAGGTTATATGGTATGACGGTATACCGTATTACGTTATATGGGATGGCGTTATAACGTATTACGTTATATGGGATGACGTAATAACGTATTACTTTATATCGGATGACGTTATCACGTAATACGCTATATGGTATGACGTTATAACGTAATAGGTTATATGGAATGACGTTATACCCTATTACGTTATATGGGTTGACGTTATAACGTATTACGTTATATGGGATGACGCTGTAACTTATTACGTTAAATGGGATGACGTTGTAACGTATTACGTTAAATGGGACGAAGTTATACCGTATTACGTTATATGAGATGACGTAATAACGTATTACGTAATATGGGATGACGTTATCACATAATACGTTATATGGCATGACGTCATAACGTAAATAGGTTATATGCTATGACGGTATACCGTATTTCGTTATATGGGATGACGTTATAACGTATTACGTTATATGGGATGACGTTATAACGTATTACGTTATATGGGACGACGTTATAACGTATTACGTTATATGGGAGAACGTTATAACTTATTACGTTATATTTAATGACGTTATAACGTATTACGTTATATGGGATGACGTTGTCACGTATTACGTCAAATGGGACGGCGTTATAACGTATTACATTATATGGGATGACGTAATAACGTATTACGTTATATGGGATGACGTTATCACGTAATACGTTATATGGTATGACGTCATAACGTAAATAGGTTATATGGTATGACGTATTACGTATGGTTATAACGTATTACGTTATATGGGACGACGTTATAACGTATAACGTTATATGGAACGACGTTATACCGTATTACGTTATATGGGATGACGTTGTAACGTATTACGTTATATGGGATGACGTTATAACGTATTTCGTTATATGGGAGGACGTTATAACGTATTACGTTATATGGTATGACGTTTTAACGTATTACGTTATATGGGACGACGTTATAACCTATTACGTTATATGGGATGATGTTGCAACGTATTACGTTATATGGGACGACGTTATCACTTAATACGTTATATGGTATGACGTTATAACGTATTACGTTATATGGGTTGACGTTATAACGTATTTCGTTATATGGGAGTACGTTATCACATAATACGTTATATGGTATGACGTCATAATGTAAATAGGTTATATGGTATGACGGTATACCGTATTACGTTATATGGGATGACGTTATAACGTATTACGTTATATGGGATGACGTTGTAACGTATTACGTTAAATGGGATGACGTTGTAACGTATTACGTTAAATGGGACGACGTTATAACGTATTACGTTATATGGGATGACGTTGTAACGTATTACGTTAAATGGGATGACGTTGTAACGTATTACGTTAAATGGTATGACGTTTTAACGTATTACGTTGTATGGGAGAACGTTATAACGTATTACGTTATATTTAATGACGTTATAACGTATTACGTCATATGGGATGACGTTGTCACGTATTACGTCAAATGGGACGGCGTTATAACGTATTACATTATATGGGATGACGTAATAACGTATTACGTTATATGGGATGACGTTATCACGTAATACGTTATATGGTATGACATCATAACGTAAATAGGTTATATGCTATGACGGTATACCGTATTTCGTTATATGGGATGACGTTATAACGTATTACGTTATATGGGATGACGTTATCACGTAATACGCTATATGGTATGACGTTATAACGTAATAGGTTATATGGTATGACGTTATACCCTATTACGTTATATGGGATGACGTTATAACGTATTACGTTATATGGGATGACGTTGTAACGTATTACGTTAAATGGGATGACGTTGTAACGTATTACGTTAAATGGGACGACGTTATAGCGTATTACGTTATATGGGATGACGTAATAACGTATTACGTTATATGGGATGACGTTATCACGTAATACGCTATATGGTATGACGTTATAACGTATTACGTTAAATGGGACGACGTTATAACGTATTACGTTATATGGGATGACGTTGTAACGTATTACGTTAAATGGGATGACGTTGTAACGTATTACGTTAAATGGGATGACGTTGTAACGTATTTCGTTATATGGGATGACGTAATAACGTATTACGTTAAATGGGATGACGTTGTAACGTATTTCGTTATATGGGATGACGTAATAACGTATTACGTTATATGGGATGACGTTATCACATAATACGTTATATGGTATGACGTCATAATGTAAATAGGTTATATGGTATGACGGTATACCGTATTACGTTATATGGGATGACGTTATAACGTATTACGTTATTTGGGATGACGTTGTAACGTATTACGTTAAATGGGATGACGTTGTAACGTATTACGTTAAATGGGACGACGTTATACCGTATTACGTTATATGGGATGACGTTATAACGTATTACGTTATATGGGATGACGTTGTAACGTATGACGTTAAATGGGATGGCGTTGTAACGTATTACGTTAAATGGGACGACGTTATAACGTATCACGATATATGGGATGACGTAATAACGTATTACGTAATATGCGATGACGTTATCACATAATACGTTATATGGTATGACGTCATAACGTAAATAGGTTATATGCTATGACGGTATACCGTATTTCGTTATATGGGATGACGTTATAACGTATTACGTTATATGGGATGACGTTATAACGTATTACGTTATATGGGACGACGTTATAACGTATTACGTTATATGGAACGACGTTATACCGTATTACGTTATATGGGATGACGTTATAACGTATTACGTTATATGGCATGACGTTATAACGTATTTCGTTATATGGGAGGACGTTATAACGCATTACGTTATATGATATGACGTTTTAACGTATTACGTTATATGGGAGAACGTTATAACGTATTACGTTATATGGGACGACGTTATAACGTATTACGTTATATGAGATGATGTTGTAACGTATTACGTTATATGGGACGACGTTATAACGTATTACGTTATATGGGATGACGTAGTAACGTATTACGTTATATGGGATGACCTTATCACTTAATACGTTATATGGTATGACGTTATAACGTATTACGTTTTATGGGATGACGTTATAACGTATTACGTTATATGGAACGACGTTATACCGTATTACGTTATATGGGATGACGTTATAACGTATTACGTTATATGGGATGACGTTATAACGTATTACGTTATATGGTATGACGTTTTAACGTATTACGTTGCATGGGAGAACGTTATAACGTATTACGTTATATTTAATGACGTTATAACGTATTACGTTATATGGGATGACGTTATAACGTATTACGTTATATGGGATAACGTAATAACGTATTACGTTATATGGGATGACGTTATCACGTAATACGCTATATGGTATGACGTTATAACGTATTACGTTATATGGTATGACGTTTTAACGTATTACGTTATATGGGACGACGTTATAACCTATTACGTTATATGGGATGATGTTGTAACGTATTACGTTATATGGGATGACGTTATAATGTAAATAGGTTATATGGTATGACGGTATACCGTATTACGTTATATGGGATGGCGTTATAACGTATTACGTTATATGGGATGACGTAATAACGTATTACTTTATATCGGATGACGTTATCACGTAATACGCTATATGGTATGACGTTATAACGTAATAGGTTATATGGAATGACGTTATACCCTATTACGCTATATGGTATGACGTTATAACGTATTACGTTATATGGTATGACGTTTTAACGTATTACGTTATATGGGACGACGTTATAACCTATTACGTTATATGGGATGATGTTGTAACGTATTACGTTATATGGGATGACGTTATAATGTAAATAGGTTATATGGTATGACGGTATACCGTATTACGTTATATGGGATGGCGTTATAACGTATTACGTTATATGGGATAACGTAATAACGTATTACGTTATATGGGATGACGTTATCACGTAATACGCTATATGGTATGACGTTATAACGTATTACGTTATATGGTATGACGGTATACCGTATTACGTTATATGGGATGGCGTTATAACGTATTACGTTATATGGGATGACGTAATAACGTATTACTTTATATCGGATGACGTTATCACGTAATACGCTATATGGTATGACGTTATAACGTAATAGGTTATATGGAATGACGTTATACCCTATTACGTTATATGGGTTGACGTTATAACGTATTACGTTATATGGGATGACGCTGTAACTTATTACGTTAAATGGGATGACGTTGTAACGTATTACGTTAAATGGGACGAAGTTATACCGTATTACGTTATATGAGATGACGTAATAACGTATTACGTAATATGGGATGACGTTATCACATAATACGTTATATGGCATGACGTCATAACGTAAATAGGTTATATGCTATGACGGTATACCGTATTTCGTTATATGGGATGACGTTATAACGTATTACGTTATATGGGATGACGTTATAACGTATTACGTTATATGGGACGACGTTATAACGTATTACGTTATATGGGAGAACGTTATAACTTATTACGTTATATTTAATGACGTTATAACGTATTACGTTATATGGGATGACGTTGTCACGTATTACGTCAAATGGGACGGCGTTATAACGTATTACATTATATGGGATGACGTAATAACGTATTACGTTATATGGGATGACGTTATCACGTAATACGTTATATGGTATGACGTCATAACGTAAATAGGTTATATGGTATGACGTATTACGTATGGTTATAACGTATTACGTTATATGGGACGACGTTATAACGTATAACGTTATATGGAACGACGTTATACCGTATTACGTTATATGGGATGACGTTGTAACGTATTACGTTATATGGGATGACGTTATAACGTATTTCGTTATATGGGAGGACGTTATAACGTATTACGTTATATGGTATGACGTTTTAACGTATTACGTTATATGGGACGACGTTATAACCTATTACGTTATATAGGATGATGTTGTAACGTATTACGTTATATGGGATGACGTTATCACTTAATACGTTATATGGTATGACGTTATAACGTATTACGTTACATGGGATGACGTTATAACGTATTTCGTTATATGGGAGTACGTTATCACATAATACGTTATATGGTATGACGTCATAATGTAAATAGGTTATATGGTATGACGGTATACCGTATTACGTTATATGGGATGACGTTATAACGTATTACGTTATATGGGATGACGTTGTAACGTATTACGTTAAATGGGATGACGTTGTAACGTATTACGTTAAATGGGACGACGTTATAGCATATTACGTTATATGGGATGACGTTGTAACGTTTTACGTTATATGGGAGAACGTTATAACTTATTACGTTATATTTAATGACGTTATAACGTATTACGTTATATGGGATGACGTTGTCACGTATTACGTCAAATGGGACGGCGTTATAACGTATTACATTATATGGGATGACGTAATAACGTATTACGTTATATGGGATGACGTTATCACGTAATACGTTATATGGTATGACGTCATAACGTAAATAGGTTATATGGTATGACGTATTACGTATGGTTATAACGTATTACGTTATATGGGACGACGTTATAACGTATAACGTTATATGGAACGACGTTATACCGTATTACGTTATATGGGATGACGTTGTAACGTATTACGTTATATGGGATGACGTTATAACGTATTTCGTTATATGGGAGGACGTTATAACGTATTACGTTATATGGTATGACGTTTTAACGTATTACGTTATATGGGACGACGTTATAACCTATTACGTTATATAGGATGATGTTGTAACGTATTACGTTATATGGGATGACGTTATCACTTAATACGTTATATGGTATGACGTTATAACGTATTACGTTACATGGGATGACGTTATAACGTATTTCGTTATATGGGAGTACGTTATCACATAATACGTTATATGGTATGACGTCATAATGTAAATAGGTTATATGGTATGACGGTATACCGTATTACGTTATATGGGATGACGTTATAACGTATTACGTTATATGGGATGACGTTGTAACGTATTACGTTAAATGGGATGACGTTGTAACGTATTACGTTAAATGGGACGACGTTATAGCATATTACGTTATATGGGATGACGTTGTAACGTTTTACGTTATATGGGATGACGTTATAACGTATTACGTTATATGGGACGGCGTTATAACGTATTACATTATATGGGATGACGTAATAACGTATTACGTTATATGGGATGACGTTATCACGTAATACGTTATATGGTATGACGTCATAACGTAAATAGGTTATATGGTATGACGTATTACGTATGGTTATAACGTATTACGTTATATGGGACGACGTTATAACGTATAACGTTATATGGAACGACGTTATACCGTATTACGTTATATGGGATGACGTTGTAACGTATTACGTTATATGGGACGACGTTATAACGTATTACGTTATATGGGATGATGTTGTAACGTATTACGTTATATGGGACGACGTTATAACGTATTACGTTATATGGGATGATGTTGCAACGTATTACGTTATATGGGACGACGTTATCACTTAATACGTTATATGGTATGACGTTATAACGTATTACGTTATATGGGTTGACGTTATAACGTATTTCGTTATATGGGAGTACGTTATCACATAATACGTTATATGGTATTACGTCATAATGTAAATAGGTTATATGGTATGACGGTATACCGTATTACGTTATATGGGATGACGTTATAACGTATTACGTTATATGGGATGACGTTGTAACGTATTACGTTAAATGGGATGACGTTGTAACGTATTACGTTAAATGGGACGACGTTATAACGTATTACGTTATATGGGATGACGTTGTAACGTATTACGTTAAATGGGATGACGTTGTAACGTATTACGTTAAATGGGAAGACGTTATAACGTATTTCGTTATATGGGATGACGTAATAACGTATTACGTTATATGGGATGACGTTATCACGTAATACGTTATATGGTATGACGTTATAACGTAAATAGGTCATATGGTATGACGTTATACCGTCTTACGTTATATGGGATTACGTTATAACGTATTACGTTATATGGGAAGACGTTATAACGTATTACGTTATATGGGACGACGTTATAACGTATTACGTTATATGGAACGACGTTATACCGTATTACGTTTTATGGGATGACGTTATAACGTATTACGTTATATGGGATGACGTTATAACGTATTTCGTTAAATGGGAGGACGTTATAACGTACTACGTTATATGGTATGACGTTTTAACGTATTACGTTATATGGGAGAACGCTATAACGTATTACGTTATATGGGACGACGTTATAACGTATTACGTTATATGGGATGACGTAGTAACGTATTACGTTATATGGGATGACGTTATCACTTAATACGTTATATGGCATGACGTTATAACGTATTACGTTATATGGGATGACGTTATAACGTATTACGTTATATGGGATGACGTTGTAACGTATTACGTTATATGGGATGACGTTATCACATAATACGTTATATGGTATGACGTCATAACGTATTTAGGTTATATGGTATGACGGTATACCGTATTACGTTGTATGGGATGACGTTATAACGTATTACGTTATATGGGATGACGTTATAACGTATTACGTTATATGGGACGACGTTATAACGTATTACGTTATACGGGATGACGTTATAACGTATTACGTTATATGGGATGATGTTGCAACGTATTACGTTATATGGGACGACGTTATATATGGGATGACGTAGTAACGTATTACGTTATATGGGATGTCGTTATCACTTAATACGTTATATGGTATGACGTCATAACGTATTTAGGTTATATGGTATGACGGTATACCGTATTACGTTGTATGGGATGACGTTATAACGTATTACGTTATATGGGATGACGTTATAACGTATTACGTTATATGGGACGACGTTATAACGTATTACGTTATACGGGATGACGTTATAACGTATTACTTTATATGGGATGATGCTGCAACGTATTACGTTATATGGGATGACGTTATAACGTATTACGTTATATGGGATGTCGTTGTAACGTATTACGTTATATGGGACGACGTTATAACGTATTACGTTATATGGAACGACGTTATACCGTATTACGTTATATGGGATGACGTAATAACGTATTACGTAATATGGCATGACGTTATATGGTATGACGGTATACCGTATTACGTTGTATGGGATGACGTTATAACGTATTACGTTATATGGCATGACGTTATAACGTATTACGTTATATGGGACGACGTTATAACGTATTACGTTATACGGGATGACGTTATCACGTAATACGCTATAGGGTATGACATTATAACGTAAATAGTTTATATGGTATGACGGTATACCGTATTGCGTTATATGGTATGACGTTTTAATGTATTACGTTATATGGAATGACGTTGTGACGTATTTCGTTATATGGGAGGACGTTATAACGTATTACGTTATATGGTATTACGTTATAACGTATTACGTTATATGGGAGAACGCTATAACGTATTACGTTATATGGGACGACGTTATAACGTATTACGTTATATGGGATGACGTAGTAACGTATTACGTTATATGGGATGACGTTATCACTTAATACGTTATATGGTATGACGTTATAACGTATTACGTTATATGGGATGACGTTATAACGTATTACGTTATATGGGATGACGTTGTAACGTATTACGTTATATGGGATGACGTTATCACATAATACGTTATATGGTATGACGTCATAACGTATTTAGGTTATATGGTATGACGGTATACCGTATTACGTTGTATGGGATGACGTTATAACGTATTACGTTATATGGGATGACGTTATAACGTATTACGTTATATGGGACGACGTTATAACGTATTACGTTATACGGGATGACGTTATAACGTATTACGTTATATGGGATGATGTTGCAACGTATTACGTTATATGGGACGACGTTATATATGGGATGACGTAGTAACGTATTACGTTATATGGGATGTCGTTATCACTTAATACGTTATATGGTATGACGTCATAACGTATTTAGGTTATATGGTATGACGGTATACCGTATTACGTTGTATGGGATGACGTTATAACGTATTACGTTATATGGGATGACGTTATAACGTATTACGTTATATGGGACGACGTTATAACGTATTACGTTATACGGGATGACGTTATACCGTATTACGTTATATGGGATGACGTAATAACGTATTACGTAATATGGCATGACGTTATATGGTATGACGGTATACCGTATTACGTTGTATGGGATGACGTTATAACGTATTACGTTATATGGCATGACGTTATAACGTATTACGTTATATGTAACGACGTTATAACGTATTACGTTATACGGGATGACGTTATCACGTAATACGCTATAGGGTATGACATTATAACGTAAATAGTTTATATGGTATGACGGTATACCGTATTACGTTATATGGGATGACGTTGTAACGTATTACGTTAAATGGGATGACGTTGTAACGTATTACGTTAAATGGGACGACGTTATAACGTATTTCGTTATATGGGATGACGTAATAACGTATTACGTTATATGGGATGACGTTATCACGTAATACGTTATATGGTATGACGTTATAACGTAAATAGGTCATATGGTATGACGTTATACCGTCTTACGTTATATGGGATTACGTTATAACGTATTACGTTATATGGGAAGACGTTATAACGTATTACGTTATATGGGACGACGTTATAACGTATTACGTTATATGGAACGACGTTATACCGTATTACGTTTTATGGGATGACGTTATAACGTATTACGTTATATGGGATGACGTTATAACGTATTTCGTTAAATGGGAGGACGTTATAACGTACTACGTTATATGGTATGACGTTTTAACGTATTACGTTATATGGGAGAACGCTATAACGTATTACGTTATATGGGACGACGTTATAACGTATTACGTTATATGGGGTGATGTTGTAACGTATTACGTTATATGGGACGACGTTATAACGTATTACGTTATATGGGATGACGTAGTAACGTATTACGTTATATGGGATGACGTTATCACTTAATACGTTATATGGTATGACGTTATAACGTATTACGTTATATGGGATGACGTTATAACGTATTACGTTATATGGGATGACGTTGTAACGTATTACGTTATATGGGATGACGTTATCACATAATACGTTATATGGTATGACGTCATAACGTATTTAGGTTATATGGTATGACGGTATACCGTATTACGTTGTATGGGATGACGTTATAACGTATTACGTTATATGGGATGACGTTATAACGTATTACGTTATATGGGACGACGTTATAACGTATTACGTTATACGGGATGACGTTATAACGTATTACGTTATATGGGATGATGTTGCAACGTATTACGTTATATGGGACGACGTTATATATGGGATGACGTAGTAACGTATTACGTTATATGGGATGTCGTTATCACTTAATACGTTATATGGTATGACGTCATAACGTATTTAGGTTATATGGTATGACGGTATACCGTATTACGTTGTATGGGATGACGTTATAACGTATTACGTTATATGGGATGACGTTATAACGTATTACGTTATATGGGACGACGTTATAACGTATTACGTTATACGGGATGACGTTATAACGTATTACTTTATATGGGATGATGCTGCAACGTATTACGTTATATGGGATGACGTTATAACGTATTACGTTATATGGGATGTCGTTGTAACGTATTACGTTATATGGGACGACGTTATAACGTATTACGTTATATGGAACGACGTTATACCGTATTACGTTATATGGGATGACGTAATAACGTATTACGTAATATGGCATGACGTTATATGGTATGACGGTATACCGTATTACGTTGTATGGGATGACGTTATAACGTATTACGTTATATGGCATGACGTTATAACGTATTACGTTATATGGGACGACGTTATAACGTATTACGTTATACGGGATGACGTTATCACGTAATACGCTATAGGGTATGACATTATAACGTAAATAGTTTATATGGTATGACGGTATACCGTATTGCGTTATATGGTATGACGTTTTAATGTATTACGTTATATGGAATGACGTTGTGACGTATTTCGTTATATGGGAGGACGTTATAACGTATTACGTTATATGGTATTACGTTATAACGTATTACGTTATATGGGACGACTTTATAACGTAGAAGAAGAAATGGTGAAAATCAAGAAGATCAAAACAGAACAAGAAGCGTGGAAATACATAAATAAATACAGAAGAAGAAGAGAGAATATAGATGAAGATTTTATGAAATAAGCGAGGAAGAGTGGAAAAATCATTTTATGGAAATTTTAGAAGGAACAGAGCACAAAGAGGGCAGGAAAAAAGAGGAGCATCGAGCAGAAGAGAAAATAATGGAGGAGAGAGAAGATAATATATAGAGAAGGAAGAGGTGATATACAAACTAAGAAACTTGAAGGAGAAGAAAGCAATGGGGGAAGGCGGGTTAGAAAATGAAGTATGGAAGTATGCACCGAAGGAAGTGGGTGAAGCGTTATGGGCTCTGTTAAGGAAAATATGGAATGGGGTGGGGATACCAGAAGATTGGAAAAAAGGAGCAAATATGTCCGATATATAAAAAGAGGGACAAGAGAGCAGGGAAGGGTTACAGAAAAGTAACATTAATGGATACAGCATACAAGATCTGTGCAGGGATACTGCACGAACGACTGGAGGCAGAGATTGAAAACAAACTGAAAGAGAGCCAATTCGGATTCAGAAAAGAAAGACGCGGTATTTGTGATAAACCATATCATAGACAAACAGTTGAGTAGAGAAAAAGAAAAACTACATGCCTGCTTTGCGGACTTAAAAGCGGCGTTCGACAGGCTAAACAGAAAGAAATTGGAGGAGAAAATGAGAAAAATGGGGATTAACGAAATCTTGCCCAGAAGGATTAAAGAGATATACGCAGAAACAAAGAATGTGGTAAGAATCAAGTATAACAACACAAAAGAATTTTGGACAGTGAGGGGAGTCAGACAAGGATGCCCGTTAAGCCCTACGTTATTTAACATCTACGTGGCGGGGCTGGAAGAAGAATTAAGGAAAGGACAAGTCAGGGGGGGGGCATAGTGGTAGGAGAAAGAAAGGTATGGTCATTGACATATGCAGACGATATTGTGCTGATGGCTGATAGAGAGGAGAAGCTAAAGGAAATGCTAAAGAGATTCGAAATATTTTTAAAGGAAACCGAATTGGAACTGAGCACGAAAAAAGCCAAGAGTGTAGTTTTCGAAAAAAACGAAAGAACAAGAGGAGACAAAGAAAATGGAAATGGGGAGAACGAGAATTAGAAGAAGTGGACGAGATAAGATACCTAGGGTACATACTACTGTAAGAACGGTAGTAATGAGAAACACATAGAAGACAGGAAAAAGAGAGCAAGAATAGCAATGAAGAAAACATGGAGCGTGGAAGAAAAAATTTCCAAACAGGACAACAAGAGGAGAATGAAGATGTTTGGAACGCTGGTAGAGAACGTGGCGCTGTTTGGAGCATAGGTATGAGGCTGGAACATGGAAGAAAGGCTGGATAGAATACAAAGAAGATATGTGAAATGGAGCTTAGGTTTAGATATGACAACACCGAATTATATATCGATGGAAGAATGTAAGCTAACAGAAATCAAAGAAAAAGTATTAGGAAGAGCAGCAAGGTATGAAGGGAAAGCCATAGAGTCAAAAAAGGAACTAGTAAAGAAGTGCATAAAGGAAAGAGAGAGAAACTGGGGAAATGGCCAATAACGGAAAAGAGCAAGAAAGAGAAAGAAGGGACTAGAAAGGATGAGAAATGGAGGGACACAGATGGAAGTAAGAGAAGAGCAAGAAAAGATGACACTAGACCAAATTATAGAAGAAAGGAGAAAGAGAGAAGCAGAAGAGAGGGGGGAAAGGATAAGGGAATCAAAATATGACAAACATTATAGAAAAATCGCCAAAGAAGAGTTAGCAAAATACTTAGAAGGGAGGATGAAGTGGAAGGACAGAAAAATATTAGCAAGATTCAGATGTGGAAACGAGACTAAATCAAGGGAATACTGGAAAGAAGAGGGAGAAAAAAGATGCAACCTATGTAAAAAGAAAGAAGAAGACCTGAGACACGTAATAGAAGAATGAGAAATAACAGGAGAACCAAGGGACACAGAAAATAATAATAATAATAATAATAATGATAATGATAATGATAATGATAATGATGATAATAATAATAATAATAATAATAATAATAATAATGATGATGATGATGATGATAATGATAATGGTAATAATAATGATAATAGTTATCCTTACTCATCCTCAATTATTAACAAATCACACACCCATACATTCTAATTAAAACGTTAAAAACCTTCCTTATTTTATTTTGTTTTTTTTTATTATGGGTAATAGCACAGAAATCCCCATGCTATAGTAATTAGCAAATGATACAAAAATGTAAGTATTTGTAGAAACAAATAAGAACGTTTAATAAAGGAAAAATGAAAAAGAAAATGATAGATACTTCTACCTCTCGGAGGGATCAAGCAAAAGGACCAAACGCATCGAGATCTACAGTAAGACACGGTAAACCGGCCTATCCTGTTCAATATCCATGTTTAGTGTCCTATTATAAATGTATGGCATGAACAAGAACGGCAATCAAAATAATAAATCAGCAATAGCATTCGTAAATGATATGTTAATAAACAATAAAACAAGAAACAATAAACCGTGACAAATAAAAATCCAGCTGCAAGACCTAGTCAAGAAAGTAGAAAATTACGCTTTCCAACACGGAAGCTAAGAATCTACACCCATAAATGTGAAACAATCTCGTTCAGTCCATATATTTCAAAAACTTCAAAAGCAAAGTACGGCGTGAGAATAAATTCGAAAATATTCTTCCATACAACAGAAAATATCAACGGAAAATTTTCCGATGCAAACAAAGTTAGATGCTTCGGAGTCCATCTAAACTTCGGGTTAAATCACAACGACAACATAAAGACACAGTTATAGAAAGCAGATAAATTCTTCTTATACCTCATAAGACTACCTTACTCGAAAGATTCGCACAGATCAATAAAACTTCACTGCTACAAAACACTAATTAGACCAACCATTCTAATGTATGGTCGTTAAATCTGTTTCAATGTAAGTGTCAACGCCACGGAAAAATTAAGAATCATTGAAAGAAAATACATCACAGCATGTTTAGGAATATATAGATTGCCAGAATTGAAATTTAGCAAATACAGCAAATCACAAGCTATACGAAGAGCCCAAATTAATCCATATCGATTCTTCATTCTTAAATTAGTCAGACCACTGGTCAAAGATACATAAAATAATCACAAACTTCATCGTCGCCCACAATCTATAGTCAAACCCGTTATACCATAAACACGTTCAAAAAACAGGTTATTTCCCCCCGGAATCCTTCACCTGTTTAGATAGCGTGAAATTAATCCAAAACAATAATAACTTAGCATTATTCTATCACTACAGCAGAAACGTAATAATAAAAAATACTGTACGATAGCGACATAGACCATAAGGATAGCAATATAAGACTTATGTATAAATTGTCAACCGTAGATTTAAGTAAGACACTCAAAGACAATAAAGATAAAAATAAATAAGACAATAAAGATAAATAACCACCGTAGAAAATTAAATTATAGCAATAAGAAAACCGTATGTTTAGTTAGTAAATGAACCAAAGATTGTAAGCAAAGATCACAAAAGAACAATGCAAATGTCACGTAAACTTGAGGGTTAGACGATAAAATAAAATAGCTGAGTCGTAACACAACTATTAATTTTGTTTTCATTAATCTTTATTATGAATTCAGCAATCACAATGAAATACACACTGAATTAACACACACAAATCACAATTCACTCCAATCACCTTATGTAAAACCTAGTTACACTGATACGTTAAGTACGCGACTGTTATAAGAATAGAGACCGGTAAAGATATGTTGACTATTCTAAGGATACGGAATAAGTGAAGTTTTACTGACGATACTGTGTCTGGGGAAAGCTAGGGATGGGTGTGTCTAAGGACACGGGACTATCGGACTTGTTGATGATAATTTTGGTTAAGGAAGTGAGGGTAGTAGACATCTTTCTCCGATTGGATAATAAGACGGTTGGTGGACCAGGAAGGGTTTTAGCCGCCCTCGTGAGAAAGTTGCTAACGCAACATAGCAGACGCGAGGAAAACCTACTTTCCCTGTTAACCCGTAGTAAACAATAAACGTAAAAGGAAATCTAAGACAAGAGATACTCGCTTGGCCTGAAGGACCTTAACTATGAAAATTCCAAGACCCCTGGTGGGTACTTAGGACTACTGAGGGCACGCGCCAAGGATGTGCAGACATCTGGGCGCCATCCTGCCCGCGGTGTGTGGCCTGGTCTCTGATGTGAATTGACGTTATACAAACACAGTTAAATTAAGAAAATGTTCCCTGCGATTGTGTAATCATATATACGTAATTATATATCTCATACGTTTATTCTCTTTCTTTCCCCTCCTAAAATGTCAGCGATCCATAATACAATATCGGGCCTCCCTATACTAGTTTGTAAGTTCATAGTCTAAGGAATGGTTACATTGTAAGTCAATAAATGGTAGTATGAAGTGCAACGTTTATGTGAGCACCTATACTAGGCGTACATTACGCAAACATTAAAAACTTCCCACAAGCTGAGACCCTCAACTCATAAATCAAATTCTTTTTATTTTTGATTCATTGTAGTAAATGAAATCATTTACCAACATATTTGTCACACTTTTCTCATTCAGATAAGACCAAGCACGATATAATTTGGAGCATATTTGCTTACCGAGTAAATGATAATTAAATACATATCAATAAGTAAATCTAACATCACAAATATATTAGTAAAAGTTTAATTTTGGAAAAGTTAGAAATAAAAAAGTTTTACTTTTGATTCAGCACATAGATACATTGTCTCCGCGCTATCTGCCACTGGACCATATTACACCACCACAAAATATCCCGAAGTTCTTGTTGGACTCAACGGGTATAACATCGCATATACTTTGCATATTTACTGCATAGGCCTCCGCAGTTTATTTAATTTTTTATAATCATTGTAACAAAAGTTAGTGTTATAATTTCATTTTATTGCAGCATAAGTCCAGTTTTTGTGTGTGCAATAAAATATTGTTATACTACTATCACCAGGAACGATGTGTAAAAGTACACTTACAAGAAAAGATAAAAATTTATTTCACAGTTATACTTAAATGTGGCATAAAGAGTAATATGTGAAAGAAAATTTCAGAAACATTGATTTCCAGAATTATTTCATTACTTTCCACATACAGTTGTCAATATCCACAGTTGGCTGAATCCCACATGTAGAGTGTAATAAAAGAAGAACAAGACAATACGATAAAATGTTGTAAGAAACAAGAAATTCTAACAGTGAAATAAATAAAAAAACAGAAAAAGATAAAACAGATAATAGGAAACTACAACGGAACAAAGAAAGCTCAAGAAAGTAGACAGTTACAACTAAAATGGCAGAAGAAAGAAACACAAGAGGAAAATTAGAAAAACACATCATAAACAGCAAAATGGCAACAAAAGACAAAGAATAGATAACAACAAGTATAAACAAAGGAAATATAGTTGTGAACACAGGGAATAAAGGCATGAAATTTGAAATCCTGAAAAAGATACATATGTTTAGGGAAATGAGAAATTTTTTTTTTTTTTTTTTTATTTATTTGTTGAAATTACAATCAATTCTCGCGTTGAGAAGAAATGAGAAATATGAAAGACAAATTAAAGGAGATAAGAAAGGCAAATAATATATTTAGTTACACCTAATACAAGATGTTAAGCTAGAGAAAAATAACAGGAGATAAGGAAATAAAATGGATAGAAAAAAGAAGAAAACTTGAAACTACAAGATAAGATAGATGAACTCGAAGGGATGACGATAAATTAAAAGTGATAAACGAAGCGGAATATATTCAAGAGATAAAAACAAAACACCATTAAAAGCTGTAACAGTTATACTTTCAGACCAGAAGAATAAGATGAGAGTATAAGTAAATGAAAAGATATGGAACATTCAAGGACATTAGATATAGCATTGCAAAGAAAGGACAAGATCATACATGATCTATCACAAACGCTATCATACTTTGAGAAAAATATATTTTTTATCTTTCTTAAAATCCTTTTTAAGAAGGAAAAATGATTTGAAACAAGAACAAAAGAAACTTTCAATCATTTTTCTTGCCTTAAATCGCAGTGTAAAAATAAAGATGAAAATTTGGGGAAATTAGGATTACATCAACATGGATTTTAGCAACAGGTTTGGAACCATGCAGGATCTTAATCCTACTACAGAATTTATCATCAATACTTTTGCGACATAAATTCCTGAAGATGGATTTCTAATATCTTCATTGGAATTTTGTAAATTTCTACCAGAATAAAATATCCAAAATTAAAGCTAGTGGTTTGTTGAATGACTTGACATATCTCATAGCTGTGTATCCTTATATTCTAGAATGAAGCTGATAAAAAATAAACAGTGTTCAATGTTATAGCGGATTGTAAAGACAATACAATGAACGAGCATACCTTGTTGTCGCGAATTGAAACGTTGCTCGTCACCGTGTGTGTCTGATTTGACGTGCAAGACATTTCCTTGCGGAAGTTGACCCTCTAGTTGTTGGCGCGAGGTTCGCCGCTAACGGTTGCTGCGATGCTGATGATGATGTGATCATGTGGCACTGTATGATTTACTGCTGTATCTCTGTTCACTTGATCGTCCAATGCTCGTGATCCGGCTCGAAGGACCAAATGTTACGACCGTTCGCGTAGAGACGCGATCGCGAGGGAAACGTGTGAGCGGGAGACGTAAATTTTTGCTACGATTATGATAATCGACGCCGCGAATTAGTCGTTCCCCTGTTTCGTTTAGAATAACAGAGATAGTTCAAATGATTTTAACTTTGAATTAACACGGTTAATATAAACGTGCATATTTAACGATATTTAAAGTTATAATGAATACGTCACAAATGATTTAACGATGATACAATTAGTTTGTTACAGTAATTTGACCCGATTTTATGATATTTCTCGATGTATTCGTTAGACTAAGCGACTTTGATTTTACTCGTCTGAACCTCTCGATGCATCCCGTTTGAAGTCTCATTTGCCACTGACTGCCCTTCCATTTTGTCCTTTGTCTTCTCTGAGATACGACCCCCACTACGCTCGGATCACGCCGCCGTTCGCGCCTATGATCACGTATACCAGCTTCTTTATGCGGATAAAATAACGCACCGAAGGCGAATAGATGTTTCTGGAACTCGCTGCTTGACGACAACTATGCGTTTATCGCTACTTTGTGTATATCTCGACGGTCGTGTAAGACGATCTGTTTGCGACGGTTAGGAACACGGCCTATAGTAAGCCGTGGGGCGTAATAAACGGAGAGAATAGAATAATCTACAGGATTATCAACGGTGAAGTATATAAATATACTAACGACTCAGAAAACATAATTGAAGCGAGTTGCTTAGATATGAAATTATTGTTAATAACTAAAAGAATAATAGTACAAGTTAGAATAGCAGAGAGACAAACGTGATTGTGCAGTGAGTCTAGGAAACAGGATAAAATATAAAACAAATAAAAATGGAATATGCAATACGTCCTATCCAAGAAGATTGGATACCAACTAATGCATAATAAAAGAATGTCCGCAATATTTGGAATTAAGAACAAAATTCTTGAAATAAACAACCACCATCTTTATGAACAGAGAAAATTGATTATTGAGACTAAAGAATTTTATTAAGAAACAACATGACGCTCAGAGCATAATAACTGAAGTTATAATAACCTGAGCACAACTCAAAAACTTAGCTATGACCCTTTTGTAATAACTAACAAACAAACATTTCAAACTTAATTAATTATAAACAAGCTACAGATAATTTGAAGTTGGATATGAACAAGCTTAATAACAAAATTAAATAAATAGAATTTTTCTTATTTAAATGCGACAGTTCGTATTACAAAACAAATTTTGTTCAGGAATAAGGTTTTCTGAAAATTTCCAGCGAAAATTTTTGCAGTTTTCTAAAGGAATTATAACCTATGAGATAAATGAAATAAAAATACAAAAACCAACTGATATTAAAAGAAGAATGATTATTTTACAAGATAATATGAAACGGTGTAAGGGATTACATATGTAACATATTGTCCCGATGTACACATATCTGCGAAGCTACTTACTACCCTGTATATTCCAGAAACTTCTTAGTTTGCCCCAGCCTTAGCAATTTGAAACTATTTTATTAAAATTAAGAATTTTCCACATTAGATCGAACGCACTTCTAATAGGTACCAAACAGTATATATATATATAGCAAGATTTTACATATCTCTAAATTATTCACAGAAAATTAATACGGCACATAATTAGACTTCGGATTGTAAATATTAAGAATAAATAACCGATACAGTCTCACAAAAATAGAAGGATAAAGATAGAGATAAGGGATCAAAAACAACAGTTATTTTTCAAATTTGTATGAAAAGCCCTTAAGAAAATAAGTTCCTCCTTAAATTGAAAACAGTTATATGTATAGAAATCAAACTTGCGATAAAAGTAAAAAAGATAGAAAATAAGAAAATTGTATTTGTTTTTATGACTCACTTTTACATGTAGTATAATTTCCACCGCTATTTTATCATAGAACGCTATTTTCAAACGCGAATTGTTCCAACTCGATAGTCCCTTGCTTTACTGTAAACGGAAAATTCTTTCGTGTTCTCAACCAAATTTATCAAATTCCAGCAATGACACATGCTATGTGATTGTCAGTAGAACATGGAGAAATGTTTCCAGTAAAGTTTCGAGCGACTTATCGGCGATTTTCAGGAGACACGACGCGACGATATCGCGTGTACAGTGCTTCTATCGGTGTTGATGCGCTTTAATACATAGTGCAAGAGAACACTAATAAGATTTCCCAGTGGGCCTGTAAATCCTTATAGATCACTCAAAAATATATCATATTGTTTGTTTCAACTACTAGCAATTTAAAACGTCGTCTACATATATTTAGAAAGTTAGCAAAGACATATATTTGTTCCTGAGCATGATTTCTATCAGTTGAGCGTTGTAGCAAAATGTCCGATACAATTTAATGTTGAATTTGTCTTTTTTTTAGGCTAGCTTGATTGGATTACAGGTAGATTTAAACGATCCGTGTGTTGCATCTCCAAGGCATCTTCGACTCATCGATACGCAGTGATACCCGGCAAACTTCTAGTTTGGACAAGCGACGTTGCTTGCAGGCAGTTTATATACATGTTTTGGCATGTGTTGTCGGCAGGCAATGTCTACAGACGCCTGTAGTCTGCCCGTACGCGCCTTAAGTTTCACTGACAGACATTGTCCGCCGATTACTACGACATCTGTCTGTGGACAATAGGCCGTCAGTGTGGAGTTATCTTTACCCGAATAATTTAAGAAATATAAAATAAACTTCAACGAAAAGTTGCTAGCTTCGATATCTTACTAATACAATGTTATCGAAATTGAATAAACCTCGTTACTGTATTTAAAAGGAAATTGCATTTATATTTCAAGTTTATAGAGACAACAACAACAACCAAACAAAGAATCGCAACGAAGAAATAAACGGATACAACAAACAGAACACTGGATCGAAGATAGAACAATAAACAAGATAGAACCAAGAAAACAACAGTAACGAAGAACCGGGGCGCAGAAAAAAGCACGAAGCGTGCGAGCTGGAGAGGAAAACTGTGACCGTCGGTGCAAGCGGTAAGCCTACAAAATGGTTGCCGAGCAGGAATAATCGGCTGGAGAGCCAACCTGCTGGGACCGAGCTATATGGTGGCAGGTATCGCGTGGCGCCAGCTAAGCGAGCTGCCGCCCGAAAGGGTAGGTTTAACTTGTCCAATGATCCGCAAGGAGAGGGCAAGTCGCGCGCCGACCATCTATGCGCGCCATTCCCAAGTCGAACGCGAACATCTAAATGCGAAGCCAGTATGCGTTTTTACTGCAGGTATGGCGCGGTCGACCAAAAGGTCGGGCCCTCAAACGCACACATTACTTGTACAATTCGAGTGCTGCAGATACGGAAAAGTAATTTATAATTTATCGTAATTTATCGTAATGCGAATTTTGGCGCGTCGTCATAAATAGATTTTTATTTAAAACGAAATTGTTAAATATCCTTTTGTATCAATTCACATAACGTTAATAAATCAATATTAGACATATTACTCATAAATTGTACATATCTTTGTGCATATACGCATAGTTTTCGTGCATATCTCAATATTTGTATATTTTATGTGTATAACTTTCATATGCTTTTCGCAAATTTTACATTCATAAACATCTGCAATCTACACGTTACGTTTTTCGTTGTATTTACAAGTACGGACATTAGATATTCTATTACATTCTTTTATTATAATCTTTTGATATATTTATAGTTGTTTAATTATTAGGTCATCCCATAAGTTCGTGCCGTTTTTCGAGAGGTTATATATGTTAAGATCGTTTACATACCTTTCAGTTTCATGAAAAAATGTAATCCCCCTCTCGTTGTACAACTTCTTCCCATTTTTCTGGTAGGTTCCGTCTCGATAAAAGTTCTCTTGTTTTTCTTTAAAATAATTTTCTATGCTATTTTTGAGAGTGTCAATATTTTCAAATTTTTTAGCTACTAAAAAGTGTTGTAATGCTCTGAACAGGTGGTAATCAGATAAGGCAATGTCTGGGGAATATGGGGGATGTGGTAAAATTTTTCAATTAAATTCAGACAATTTTTTTGTAACGCTTTTCGCGACATGCGGTTTAGCATTGTCGTGATGGAAGATAACGCTGTTCCTATTCACTAAACCTGGCCGTTTTTCAGCTAGTGCTTCCCTTAATTTTTCTAACTGAGCGCAATATTTGTCTGAATTAATGGTATCACCACTAGATAAAAGTTCAAAATAGAGTATTCCTTTATAATCCCACCATACACACAAAAGAACTTTACGTGGATGTAACCCTGGTTTTGCACAGCGTTCAGGTGGCTGATTTCGTTGGGATCAGCTACGTTTCCGTTCAGGGTTTTCGCAAAGTATCCACTTTTCATCACCAGTTACCAGGGGCGTTTAAGGAATGGTTCACGTTTATTACGTGCAATTAATGACATGCACGCTGTCGTTCGTTCAAGACGGTTCCGTTCCGTAAGTCCATGGGGCACCCAAACGTTCAACTTTGACACCATCCCCATTTTTTTAAACACCTATGAATTGTTGTCTTAGGTATTTTCAGGACATTTGACATCTCTTGAACTGTCAAACTTGGTGATTTTTCAACAAGATCCCGAATTTTATCTCCGTCTGTCTGAGGAGGACGCCCGGAGCGTACCTCCTCTTCTAAACAGAAATTCCCAGCTCTAAAACGTTGGAACCACTTCCTACAGGTGCGAGATGAAAGCGCATTTTCTCCGTAAACAGCACATATGTTTTTCCTGGCAATTGTGACCGAACTTTCTTTCCGAAATTCATATAGATGTCGAAAATGGATACGCATTTCACTCGTGATTTTTTACTGTTAGAAGTCACTGTGTTCACTATATTACGATCTTATGCCCACGAAGATCTACTCTAGCCTGTTCTCGATCAGCTAAGCTCAAGTGCATTGGTCCCTTATCGCCGTATGTTTAGAAATCGACACATGAAATATATACACAAAAACTTATGGGATCACCTAATATGTAAACGATTTTGAACTATTTAATTTAATAAAGACCTTAGATCGACGGATTTTAACTGCTGTCACATAATCGTTAATTCATTACTTTTCCTCCAACTGTCACGAATTTTCACAAAGTGTGTATTTCGGATCGTTAATCTCATACGGATGTAAACTTCATTTTCTTAATAATCTTGGTCAATCATGTATCACATTTTCTATAAAATCTATAAGATCAGCAAGTGCTCTAATACTTGTGAACAATCATATATCTTAATTCGTGCCTTTTGTATTAATACAGAAGCTTCATGCGAGAAAGAATTTTCGATATAAATGTTCTCAATGTTGTAAATCGAGTTCTGCCAGAGCAACCGAGCCAAACGGACGTGTAAAACAGTGCTTCAGAAAAAGTGCGGCAAGTGGGGAAGAGAAAGTTACGAACGGCAACGCCCATAGCTAAATGGTGGAAACTCGTGTCTTCTACTAAGAAGACTACAAGCAAAACTAAAATGAAAAAGCACATCCCACCGATAAAAATAATTAACAAAGACGAACAATACTACATAAATAAAACAACAAACATATCAAAACCAAGCCAACCAATAAACGAAGAACAGGAATGCTCAGCTACAAACGAAGTTGATATGGAAACAATACCAAACAATGAAGAGAATATTACCAATAACGAATTAACCCAACAGGATGAAAGCTGGAAGGTGGCAAGTTGTAACAAGAAACGAAAAATAACAGGAAATTCAGATACAGAAAAGCAGCGATGGCTGCAAGAATTACCATTAAGAAACTCCTTCAGCTCACTTACGGAAGAAATAGACGACCCAACAACCAAAAACACAACTAAATCAACGCAAACTACAAAACCACCACCAATATTTGTCGACGCCCAGATAATAGACCCGCTTATTGATCGACTAAACGATATAGTTGGGAAGGAAAACTACACAATAAAACAAACAAAATTAGAACAAGTAAAAATTCAAATAAACACCCCAGAAAATTATAGGAAAGTGATAAAAGAATTAAAAGAAAAAACGCTGTGTACCACACATACCAGCTGAAAACGGAAAGGAGCTACGAAATAGTTATAAGAGGACTACATTCAAAAACTAACACAAAAAAAATTAAGTGACGAATTAGCAAAAATTGGTCACCAAACAAGAGCAATAAACAATATGACAAGATACGATACGAAGCATTTAACAACACACTGTCCATACGTAGGGAAAATAAATGATGTAAAATGTTACAACTGTAATGGAAACCACCCAGCCAGCTATAAAGGATGCGAAATCAGAAAACAATCACAACGTAAACAGTTTCCACCACTTGGCAATAGATCAATCAATAACTACCAACCACAACAAAGTATAACGGATAATTAAGCAACATTGAAAGCACAAAATGAACCAAAAGCTATAAACGGAAACACCGATCCCCAAGGAAACCGCAGCTACGCGCAAGTAACCCAAAACATTAGACAAACAACGCCCACAAACAAACAGAATCAAAGCAACAACACCGAAGACGATACAGAAATCAAAGAAATGCTCAGACAATCCATTAAAGGTACAGAGATATTAAGAAAAATGGTAAGTGAGAAAAACACAATACTAAGGCAACAAGTACAACAAACAACAGTCATGTTACAACTACTCACAAACTTGCTAAGTAAAAAATAAAAATGGACATGCTTAAAATAGCAGCCTGGAACTCTAACGGACTACAACAAAGGGCCCTAGAAACTAAAACATTCCTGTATAATAATAATATCGACATACTACTCGTATCGGAAACACACTTCACTATAAAAAGTTACATAAAAATACCGTACTACACAATATATGATACCAAGCATCCTTCAGGAAAATCACACGGAGGGACCGCAGTAATAATAAGAAACGACATTTAAACACCACTAACACAGCCAAGCTAGTAAGGAATATATACAAGCAACCACCGTTACTGTACAAACTAGCAGCAACCATTTACAGTTGTCAGCAGTATATGTACCACCGCGACACAAAATGACATCACAAACGTGGGAAGAGTACTTTCAACACTTAGGTGACAAGTATATCGCAACGGGAGACTACAATGCAAACCACACGCTATGGGGATCAAGAATTACCACACCTCGAGGTAGAACCCTGGAAAAATACATTAACAACAACCTCAATATATTATCCACAGGAAGACATACTGGCCGACAGACCTAAGCAAAATACCTGGCCTACTCGATTTTGCAGTTACAAAGGGACTAAACGCAAATAAACTAAAAATAACACCCAGCCTCATTGCATACAGCCCAATTGCTTACAGAAACAAATTAATACTTTATAGCAATCCAGGGACACTATGCAACAGAAAAACCAAATGGCAAATTTTTAAAGAAATAATCGAGAGCAAAACCAGTTGCAGCATCCCATTGGAAACACCCGAACACGTCGAACAGGCAGTAACACCATTGACAGAAACTATCCAAGAAGCATCATGGACAACCACTATACCTGAACCAACCAACAGACAAACAAAAATAATTCCATCAGACATACTTGAAAAAATTAGAGAAAAAAGAAAAGCGAAAGCAAAATGGCAAAAACATAGAACACGAGAAAACAAAAATCACCTAAACAAACTTGCAAAGGAAATAAAAAACAAAATAAAAGTGCACAACAATAACAAATTCACAAAATTCATAGAGTCACTCTCTGCTCACGAGAACTCCAACTACTCCCTATGGAAAGCCACGAAAAAAAAAGAAACCAATAAAACTAGTCCCAGCAATCAGGACGGCAGACAACACATGGGCAAGAAGCAACGAAGAGCAAGCTGAAGAATCTTCCAACCACCTTTGAAACACATTTATACCACATAATATCAACAACAGCAACCCCAAATGTCATACGGACGAGGACGCGTTTACCACTAGTACCTCAACTGACAACCACTATACCATACCTAAAACAACAGCACAAGAAATTAGAAACATAATCGAGAAAACAAAAAACAATAAAGCACCACGAATCGATCTAATCAATGGTAAAATCTTGAAAAACCTTCCGCCAAAAGCGATAACACTAATGACAATAATATTCAATGCAATACTAAGAATCCAATACTTTCCTAAACTGTGGAAACTAGCACAGGACATAATGTTACCCAAACCAGGCAAAGAACCACACCAAACTGCATCTTACAGACCAATATCACTACTTCCTGTGTTTTCCAAAATACTAGAGGAAATAATATGCAACCGCATAAAACCAATAATATAGAAGGAAAAATTAATACCAGATCACCAATTTCGATTCAGAAACATACACTCCACTATAGAGCAAATGCACAGGCTCATTAAAGAAATAATACTAGCATTAGAAAACAAACAATACTGCACAGCCCTCTCTATGGACATAGATAAAGCATTTGACAAAATAAACCACGAAAGCCTACTACAAACAATCAGGAAACAATTTCCGGAGCAAATATACCAATTAATAAAATCTTACTTAAGCAGCAGAACCTTCGTAATAAAAATCAAGGACACATACTCTGAAGTTAAAGACATCAAGGCAGGGGTTCCGCGAGGAAGCGTCTTAGGATCAATACTATACACAAAACATACCAACAACTACCAATAGCAAAATACTGACACTCACGGACGACACAGCTGTACTAGTCAGGCACACTAACCCAGAAACAGCAGTCAAATTACTACAAGAACATATCACAAAAATAGAAAAGTGGCTGCAAGATAAACAAATAAAAGCAAACCCCGATAAATGCAACCATATTACACTCACACTGCGAAAACAGACACCGGCACGCACATACCGCAAACAAGGCAAGTCAAATACCTAGGACTAAACCACCTAGAAACACAACTCACATGGAAACAGCATACTAAATCAATAATAGACAAAATACAGACAACAAGGAGACAAATGCATTGGCTAACAAGTCGAAAATCCAAATTAAGCATAGAAAATAAATTAAAAATATACAAAACGATCATAAAACCCATCTGGACGTACGGAATACCACTATGGGGGGCAGCGGCAATGAGCCATATAAACAAAATAGAGACAGTACAAGCTAAAATTCTTAGAACAATAGTAAACGCCCCATGGTACGTTAGAAACGAAGGCATACGGAAGGACCTGGGAATACCAATGGTCAAAGAGAAAATTAGCAGACACGCAGAAAAATACAAAGAAAAAATAGGAACACAGCCAAACTGGCTAGCTGCGGAAACGATCAACACCTCAAACATGGATAGAAGGCTGAAAGGGAAATACCCAGCAGACCTCACAAAGGACACAATCAAACAAACACGAAGATGGTATCCCACTGGGGGTAGCTACCCACATAATAATCTAACAGCTAAAAAATTCTACCAAATGTCCAAACTGGACAAATTGTGAATCTAATCTATAAAATAAAAAAAACCTGTGATCTGAGTTTAGATCTCAGTTTAGAGTGATACATCTCCTAAAAGGATTAAGAGATTTTTTAACAAATTCCCAAAATAACAGTGAATTTTAGAACAAAGATAATGGAAATACATAAACATCTTGTTAATAACGACGTGGGTATACTGATAGGAACTAATATCTGCAGAATATATGAATGTCTTAAACATAAGGTAATGCTAAAAAACGTTCTCTTTGTCCAACGACCTCTTGATTCCTATACAACCTCTCCTGGTTATCTTGCGCACGCGTAACATTCACGTACCGTTACATGCATTGCCATTCCATACTTTTCGTATCCTTTTTATACTGTTACTTGAATATAGAATTATATAAAAAATACAAGAGCACAAAGATATAGAAAATATAAAAATATAAAAATAAAAGTTTACAAAACTGTCAAAATTACAGAAAATCAGATTAAACATTAGTACCTATATTCTACATTCTTTTTGTATTACATATACATTTTTTACATTATAAATGTCGGGTTTACATTAGAATTAGGGTTAGGGGCGTGAAACGAATCTTCATTTGGATTACACATTGTCGTTGTGCAATAGGGAAGACATTGACTAGTGCAACTGCGATTATTATAGAATCGGACAAGTAACCGTGGTAATTAGATACTCGAGAAACTAATGACAATGATCCTAAGTGCAATAACGAAACCGCGGTCAACGGGATAGTAGATGTACGGGCTCACAAAATCTAAGTCGGACTCTTTAATAAAACGCGTAATATTCACTGGTCGTATGGGGTTACTCTTTTCGTCGATGAGATCGCAAGAAAGAATGAATTTCCGTCCCGATGATGCCACAGAGAAAAACTATGATGGGGTGTGTCTAAGGACACGAGATCATCGGATTCGTCGAGAAAAGCCTTCGTTCAGAAAGTAAGGGAAATTGGCGTTGCTGCTAATTGGTCAATCTCCATATCGGTGGTTAGAAAAAGATGCTGGCCGCCCTCGAGGGAATGTTGCTAGTTGGAGACGCCGTTCGTTGAAAAATAGGTCTCCCCTATTTTCCCGTAGTTGGGACAAAGACTGTTTGTCTGTTTGAAGGACTTTAGTTGACTAAATCTTAAGATTTATAACGGGCCCTCGGGCTAGCCGAACATGTACTGCGGAGACGCATCGACATCTGGCAATCATCTTACTCGAAGAATAGGGTCTGCGTGTGGCGAGCCAGGGGACAGAAACCGTTGGAATGTTTACTGTCGCGTGCCGCCACAAATATTTCTTTTAAGGAGAGCTATAGAATTACTCCATACCTTTGTTAGACAAAGCGTTCATCCCCTGATCGCAGCTACGTTCGGCGACTGGCTGTCGCCTCGAGCCCAAGCTCATTATTACAAATCTCGAACAAATACAATCGGATTAAAAGACGACAATTGTTTAATTATGCCTATGATAGAATCTAGATTACGGTGTTAAGGGATTTTCCTGAAGTTCCAAAGGGAAGGCACCGATGTTCTTTTATCTCCGACATATATATGAACCAAAATAGAACATATAAGATATATTTTATATCACATGTTTCATGCCCCACTCTTTTCTTAATCATCACATTTTATGTCAGACATTTTCCTTTCATAATTTCCTCAGACTTTTCTTCTGAACCTCTACCAAGCTGCATATCACTTTTTACTTTCCTCTTTTTCTCCCCCCCCCCCCCCGACGTACTGCTTAACCTCGTTCTTGTCTAACACTTTTACCGACACGCGCATTTCCTTTTGTTGTAAGCTTCCTCTAAGAACGGGTATTTCGAAAACGCTCGTTTATTATTTGTAACATTTTCCTCTCAAGCAAACGGCGATTCGAAAATCGTTTCCCATACAGACTCTGATTCAGTGAATGTAGCTTGTACGTTAACATAACACAATGTTTACATGATACTCGCATTCCGTCGCATTTCTGTGAAAAATTACATGCTACAACACAAAATAAGCTGTCATTCGAAATTATATATATAATTTCGGTTAATAATAATACCCGGTTATATTGGGTAAATGTTTATATAGACCTTTCTCCTCGTTTTAGTGTGGTGAATTGGGCTCCGTACTTCCCATATTATCTGAATCACTTTATATGTCTATATAAGATGATTTTTAATACAAACATCAACGTCAATGATTTCACTATGTACGTGAATGATTTTGATACAGTTTCTTGATACAGATGTACATAAAGTCATTGATTTAAATATATTGTAGTATCGTAAACTATTATAATTAGTTTATTAATAATAAATTGATTAAACAGATGTTAATTAAACAGAAAACAATGATTATTTAACATGAACTAATCGCAAAAACGTATTATAATTAAGACAACTAGATAATTAATTAACAACTCTCGTCAACACAGATTCAACTCTCTCTTCACAACGCTAACAACACTATCTCAACAACGCAACCCGCACTCTCTGGCCTCTCAATTCATATTGCTGTTAATTCGTTTATCGTCCCTTAGCAACCCCCTGTCTTTTGTCTTAACCTTATATCTTTTGTTTTAGCCGCACCACGCACATGCTCAGCAACCGCTTGTTTATAATTCGCACGCCCCCCCCCCCTCTCGCTAGACCCTTCGTCCACGATACTACACTCTGCCGTACTGGTAATCACATCTGCCCTCAGATGTGCTCATCTTCGCTAGTTCACTCGCGTCGTTGACTACGACAGTGTCACGTAATTTTTGGGGTTGATTGGTGAAAATAAAATAGCTGAGTCGTAACACAACTATTAACTTTGTTTTAATTAAACTTTATTATTAATTCAGCAATCACAATGTAACACACACTGAATTAACATAAATCACAACTCACTCCAATCACGTTATGTAAGATTTAGTTACAACAATACGTTAAGTACGCGATTGTTATAAGGATAGAGACCGGTATAGATACATTGACTATTCTAAGGATACAGAATAAGTGAGTTTTTCTGGCGATACTATGTCTGAGAAAGGTTAGACCGACATATACATATTTTACAAATTTTATTATATTATTATCCATATAAAAATTCGTGGTATAATAATCATTATTTTTAAGTATTAACACGTTGACTGCCACGACACCTGTATTCGGGTGTCAGCAAAGTTTCTGACCAGGCCGCGTAACCCATATTCGGATGTCGCTTATTTGACTACTTGCGAAGGATCGTCGTAGGTATTTGAAAAGATATTCCATAATAATAAAACTGTTGAATTGTTATAAAATAGAAATACGAAAATGGTTTATTAAAAAATTATTTAGAATGTAAAACCTTAAAGCATTCTATACGTAGCTGAGGTTGGTCGGGACAATTTGGTCAATAAGTTGTTGTTTTCTTCAAATTCTTTTGTGTCATTGTTCGGTCCACCCGACGTCTTTTATTTGCATAACATAGATAGTTTGCATGCGCGTCTAATGCTTCTTCCGGAATAATTTTTGCGAATGGCGATATTATGCTGACTCCGTCGAAGACAAGGATTTTTTGTATTTTCAGACAACCTTAATAATTTTGCAACTAATAATTGTCTAAATATTCTAATATTTATATTTTTCCTTGTTGCAATTTTCTAAACCGTCAAAGCGTTTACAACAGAAATTCTCAGAAGGAATTGAATGCCAAGTTTTCTGTACCATTTGATTCCTTTTCTAATTGTGGTGGCATAAGAAACCATTTGGTCGGAATAATCTATACCACACTTTCCTTCATTATATTCAACGATAGATAGTGGTTTTAATGTTGCGAACAAATGAAACGAAAGATCATTCTTGAGATCACCACTTGAGCAACTCGTATTACTAAAACATCGATGGGGAGCACCTAGCAGAAAACGCTCGGTACTGCTGTACGCGTGGCCTGACAGAGATTTCTTTGAAAACACGCGTGACAGTCAACGCGTTAAAACCGTTATTAGATATTTATTTAATCAGTCTAAAATTTGTAGTACAATCATGAAAAGCTAACAATAGAATCACGTCTAGACTTCACAAGCATGCCGCAAAATAACAGTGTCATATGTATTTATACAGCATTAGTCTGTTGTCGTCAGATTCACAGTGTCGCGGAATCAGTTATCGTCTGAGTTGAGTCGTCTTTCGGATACGTGATACACATTAAATAGACATTTACTAAAACAATTCTTTTGCCCACCAAGCATTAATTGGTAATATCTGATGAGTGAAGAACATAATTTGATTATTAGAAGGTTGATTTCTGAAATTTCTATAAATTTCTATAAAATGAAAAAATATTCAACTACGTACTAGCTTTGTATGAATAATTTTAACCTAAAAATTTGTTCTGTACTAAAATAGCGGTGGAAATTATACTACATGTAAAAGTGAGTCATAAAAACAAATACAATTTTCTTATTTTCTATCTTTTTTACTTTTATCGCAAGTTTGATTTCTATACATATAACTGTTTTCAATTTAAGGAGGAACTTATTTTCTTAAGGGCTTTTCATACAAATTTGAAAAATAACTGTTGTTTTTGATCCCTTATCTCTATCTTTATCCTTCTATTTTTGTGAGACTGTATCGGTTATTTATTCTTAATATTTACAATCCGAAGTCTAATTATGTGCCGTATTAATTTTCTGTGAATAATTTAGAGATATGTAAAATCTTGCTATATATATATATATACTGTTTGGTACCTATTAGAAGTGCGTTCGATCTAATGTGGAAAATTCTTAATTTTAATAAAATAGTTTCAAATTGCTAAGGCTGGGGCAAACTAAGAAGTTTCTGGAATATACAGGGTAGTAAGTAGCTTCGCAGATATGTGTACATCGGGACAATATGTTACATATGTAATCCCTTACACCGTTTCATATTATCTTGTAAAATAATCATTCTTCTTTTAATATCAGTTGGTTTTTGTATTTTTATTTCATTTATCTCATAGGTTATAATTCCTTTAGGAAACTGCAAAAATTTTCGCTGGAAATTTTCAGAAAACCTTATTCCTGAACAAAATTTGTTTTGTAATACGAACTGTCGCATTTAAATAAGAAAAATTCTATTTATTTAATTTTGTTATTAAGCTTGTTCATATCCAACTTCAAATTATCTGTAGCTTGTTTATAATTAATTAAGTTTGAAATGTTTGTTTGTTAGTTATTACAAAAGGGTCATAGCTAAGTTTTTGAGTTGTGCTCAGGTTATTATAACTTCAGTTATTATGCTCTGAGCGTCATGTTGTTTCTTAATAAAATTCTTTAGTCTCAATAATCAATTTTCTCTGTTCATAAAGATGGTGGTTGTTTATTTCAAGAATTTTGTTCTTAATTCCAAATATTGCGGACATTCTTTTATTATGCATTAGTTGGTATCCAATCTTCTTGGATAGGACGTATTGCATATTCCATTTTTATTTGTTTTATATTTTATCCTGTTTCCTAGACTCACTGCACAATCACGTTTGTCTCTCTGCTAATCTAACTTGTACTATTATTCTTTTAGTTATTAACAATAATTTCATATCTAAGCAACTCGCTTCAATTATGTTTTCTGAGTCGTTAGTATATTTATATACTTCACCGTTGATAATCCTGTAGATTATTCTATTCTCTCCGTTTATTACGCCCCAAGGCTTACTATAGGCCGTGTTCCTAACCGTCGCAAACAGATCGTCTTACATGACCGTCGAGATATACACAAAGTAGCGATAAACGCATAGTTGTCGTCAAGCAGCGAGTTCCAGAAACATCTATTCGCCTTCGGTGCGTTATTTTATCCGCATAAAGAAGCTGGTATACGTGATCATAGGCGCGAACGGCGGCGTGATCCGAGCGTAGTGGGGGTCGTATCTCAGAGAAGACAAAGGACAAAATGGAAGGGCAGTCAGTGGCAAATGAGAATTCAAACGGGATGCATCGAAAGGTTCAGACGAATAAAATCAAAGTCGCTTAGTTTAACGAATACATCGAGAAATATCATAAAATCGGGTCAAATTACTGTAACAAACTAATTGTATCATCGTTAAATCATTTGTGACGTATTCATTATAACTTTAAATATCGTTAAATATGCACGTTTATATTAACCGTGTTAATTCAAAGTTAAAATCATTTGAACTATCTCTGTTATTCTAAACGAAACAGGGGAACGACTAATTCGCGGCGTCGATTATCATAATCGTAGCAAAAATTTACGTCTCCCGGTCACACGTTTCCCTCGCGATCGCGTCTCTACGCGAACGGTCGTAACATTTGGTCCTTCGAGCCGGATCACGAGCATTGGACGATCAAGTGAACAGAGATACAGCAGTAAATCATACAGTGCCACATGATCACATCATCATCAGCATCGCAGCAACCGTTAGCGGCGAACCTCGCGCCAACAACTAGAGGGTCAACTTCCGCAAGGAAATGTCTTGCACGTCAAATCAGACACACACGGTGACGAGCAACGTTTCAATTCGCGACAACAAGGTATGCTCGTTCATAGTATTGTCTTTACAATCCGCTATAATATTTTTTTCATCTTTATTTTTACACTGCGATTTAAGGCAAGAAAAATGATTGAAAGTTTCTTTTGTTCTTGTTTCAAATCATTTTTCCTTCTTAAAAGGATTTTAAGAAAGATAAAAAATATATTTTTCTCAAAGTATGATAGCGTTTGTGATAGATCATGTATGATCTTGTCCTTTCTTTGCAATGCTATATCTAGTGTCCTTAAATGTTCCATATCTTTTCATTTACTTATACTCTCATCTTATTCTTCTGGTCTGAAGGTATAACTGTTACAGCTTTTAATGGTGTTTTGTTTTTATCTCTTGAATATGAGGTGGAATGGTGTAATAGGTACTGAAGTACACTAGGTGATATTTAACCAATAATGTTTATTAAACAGATAACAACAACTGACAATTTGCAAATAACATCGGCTGATTCTTAACGATTATTATACTTACTTGATTAGGAAAACAAATAATTGAATATCCATATACAAATTTAAATATATTATTTACATCATTATATTTTATATATTTAATTTTATCATTTTTTATAAATAATATTTGAGATATATTATTAAAAAAAAATAATTAGTTAATGAACTTGAATAAGTATATGACTTGAAATCATATTATAGAAATAAAATTTTCCATTAACTTTAAATAAACAATTATCTAATTATAAACTAAAATTTAATTATATAGTTAAATTATTATAATTATTAAACATAAACAATTTATTTAATTTAAATCAAAATTAATTATATTTACATTTTTTTTTAATTTTAAATTTATCTAATAAATTTATAATTTATTTAATGAAACCTATAAATAAATTAAACATAAAAAATAAAAAATTTAATTTATATACATATATCTACAAATATATATATATAAATATTTTAAAATTTAAGTACACATAAATTTATATATATATATTTAATATATTTAAATACACACACAAATTTACTTATTTATATTTATATATGTCGGAGCGGACATTAGAATTAGGGTTAGGGGCGTGAAACGAATCTTCGTTTGGGTTACACGTTGTCGTTATGCAATAGAGAAGACATTGACTAGTGCAAATACGATTATTATAGAGCCGGACAAGTAACCGTGGTAGTTAGGCACTCGAGAAACTAATGACAATGATCCTAGGTTCAATAACGAATCCGCGGTCGACGGGATGATAGATGAACGTACTCACAAAATCTAAGTCGGATGCGTGATATTCACTGGTCGTAAAGGGTTACTCCTTTCATCAGTGAGATCGCGAACAAGAATGCCTTTCCCGTCCCGATGATGCCACAGAGGAAAACTATAATGGGGTGTGTCTAAGGATACGAGATCATCGGATTCGTCGAGAAAAGCCTTCGTTCAGAAAGTAAGGGAAATTGACGTTGCTGCTAATTGGTCAATCTCCATATCGGTGGTTAGAAAAAGATGCTAGCCGCTCTCGAGGGAAAGTTGCTAGTGGGAGACCGCGCTCGTTGAAAAATATGTCTCCCCTATCTTCCCGTAGTTGGGACAAAGACTGTTTGTCTGTTTGAAGGACTTTAGTTAACTAAACCTTAAGATTTATAACGGGCCCTCGGGCTAGCCGAGCATGTACTGCGGAGACGCATCGACATCTGGCAATCATCTTACTCGAAGAATAGGGTCTGCGTGTGGCGGGCCACGGGACAGAAACCGTTGGAATGTTTACTGTCGCGTGTCGCCACGAATATTTCCTTTAAGGAGAGCTATAGAATTACTCCATACCTTTGCTAGGCAAAGCGTTCATCCCGTGACCGCGGCCACGTTCGGCGACTGACTGTCGCCTCGAGCCCAAGCTCATTATCACAACTCTCGAACAATTACAATCGGATTGAATAACTACAATTGTTCAGTTACAGACTCCGGTGTTCTTTCATCTCCGACATATATATATATATATAAACACAAACTTACTAATAATATTAATATATTTATATAAATACATACAAATTTATTAATATACACACATATTTAAATATATATAAAATACACACACACACATATTTAAATATAATTTTTAAAATAATATTAATTTTTAAATTAATAATATTAATTAGAAATCAATAAATAAATATTAAATAATTTATTTATATATATATATAAATTTAATAAAAATTAATTTTTTAATTAATTAAATTTATATAAACAAACTTTTATATATTTAAATATAATAATTAAAAACTTAATCTATATATATATACATATAAATTTTTATAATTCTTAAATTAATAAAATTAATTTAAAATTAATTATAATTTATTATAAAAAAATTTTATTAAAAATTAAATATTTTTTTAAATACAAATTAAAATACTATCAAAACAATAAATTCTTTTATTAAATAAATTAATATTAAATATATTAAAATTAACACTAATAATTCAACCCAACATATTATTATTAATTTATCATATCGAATACGAGGTAATACACCACGAATTATAATTAATAAAATTAAATGAAATAAATAAACTAAAATAAAACTAAATGATCATCAATTTAATCCAAAAAACATTATTGTTAATAATAATCTTATAAATATAACATTTAAATATTCAGATAAAAAAATTAATACAAATAATCTTCTATAATATTCAACATTAAATCCAGAAACTAATTCTGATTCACCTTCAATCAAATCAAATGGAACTCGATTTAAATCAATTAACGATCTTATAATAAAAATAATATATAAAGGATATATAAAAAAAAAATATACATTATATTGAAATTTTAAAAATATAAAAAAAGAATAATTTTCAATTAAAATTATTAATAAAAAAAAATTAAAAATAATAAAATTTCAAATGAAATTATTTGAGAAACAGAACGTAATGAACCTAAAATTGAATAATTACATAAAGATACTCAACCAATAATCATAATAGGATAAACTATTAAACTCAAAATTAATATTAAAAAAATAATTCTATAATCAATAAAAAAAAAAGAATAAATTCAAGGATAAATTAATCATAATATTAATGATAAAAAAAAATATAATTATTGGTCTATATAAATATAAATTATTAAAATTAAAAAAAAAAAATTCTTTTAATAACAATTTTAAAGCATCTCTAAAAGGTTGAAATAAACCTTTAATTATTAATTTATTTGGACCTTTTCGTAATTGAATATATCCTAATATTTTACGTTCAAATAAAGTTAAAAAAGCTACTCTAATCAAAATTATTAATATTATAAATAAAATATTAAAAAAAAAATTATTATATATTATAATTTTATTATAATTTATTTAAATTCTAAATTTAATGCACTAAATTTGCTAATATAATAAAAATTATTAATTAACATTTAAAATATAATTTAATTAAAAATTATAGTCCTTTCGTACAAATAATTTATTTATTTTTATAGATAGAAACCAATCTGACTCACGTCGATTTGAACTCAAATCATGTAAGATTTTAAAAGTCGAACAGACTTAATTATTAAACTTCTGCATTTAAAATTTATCTTAATTCAACATCGAGGTCGCAATCATCTTTATTAATATGATCTTTAAAAAGATATTACGCTGTTATCCCTAAGGTAATTTATTCTTTTAATTTATAATACAAGATCATTAATTATTCTTAAATTAAAGTTTATATTTAAAATAAAGTTCTATAAATTTAACAATCCTCCCAATTAAATATTTATATTTAAAAATAAATATAATCTAAATATAAATATAAAATTCTATAGGGTCTTATCGTCCCATAAAAATATTTTAGCATTTTTACTAAAAATTTAAATTAATTATATATATATGAGACAGTATATATCTCATTAACTCTTTCATTCTAGTTTTTAATTAAAAAACAATTGATTATGCTACCTTTGTACAGTCAATTATACTGCAGCCATTAAATAATTAAATCATTGGGCAGATAGACTTAAAATTAAAATCAATAAGCCATGTTTTTGATAAACAGGTGAATATATTTAATTTGCCTAATTCCTTATATATATATATATATTTCAGAATTTATTAAAAAATAAAAATTTTAAACATAAAATATTACTAATATAATCATTATACTTAATTTAAATAAATTATAAATTATTTTTTTTTAATAAATATATATATATTATTCAATTTTATATAAATTTCTTAAATTTTTAAAATAAAATCATTAAATTATTAAGTATTTATTAATAAAAATTATTACTGAATCAATATAATTATAATATAAATTTTTAAATAATAATAATAATTTAATTATATATTTAAATTTATAGATTATCCCATAAATTTTTTATATAAAAATAAAAAAAATTATAAAATAAATTTTTTATATTTTTTATATATAAATTAAATTCATTTAAAAAAAAACTAGATATAAAAATAATCGATTAACATTTAATTTCTAAATATATATATTATAATTTTTTATTCAACAAAAACATAATTATATATTTAACTCTTTTTCTTTCGAGAATAATAAAATTATTAAATTATATTAATTAACCCTGATACAAAAGGTACAAAATTTATTTTACTTATTTAATTCTTTAAAATTTCATTCACATTACTCAATCTATAAATCATTATATTATTTCATAAATTATTACTTTAACAATTATTTATTATACAACTTTACAAAAATATAATTTAATAAATTTTAAACTAAAATATTAAATTTATTATTTAAAAAAAAAATTCAATTTAAATAATTTTCATTAAAAATGAAATATTATAAAAACTAATTTTTTATCTAAAAACATTTTCCAATATTTTTACTATGTTACGACTTATTCCACAAATGAAATTGACGGGCAATTTGTACACTTTTCAAAACTATTTTCAAATTAATTAATTTATTAATTTTACTTTTGAATCCTCTTTCAAATTAATATTAAAATATAATTATTAAAAAATTAAATTTATTATAACTCATAAATTCTTAAATATACTACATTTTGATATGAATTAAAATTTTTTATTAAATTTTTATTAAAATTAATTTTAGGGTTATTATAACTTCAGTTATTATGCTCTGAGCGTCATGTTGTTTCTTAATAAAATTCTTTAGTCTCAATAATCAATTTTCTCTGTTCATAAAGATGGTGGTTGTTTATTTCAAGAATTTTGTTCTTAATTCCAAATATTGCGGACATTCTTTTATTATGCATTAGTTGGTATCCAATCTTCTTGGATAGGACGTATTGCATATTCCATTTTTATTTGTTTTATATTTTATCCTGTTTCCTAGACTCACTGCACAATCACGTTTGTCTCTCTGCTATTCTAACTTGTACTATTATTCTTTTAGTTATTAACAATAATTTCATATCTAAGCAACTCGCTTCAATTATGTTTTCTGAGTCGTTAGTATATTTATATACTTCACCGTTGATAATCCTGTAGATTATTCTATTCTCTCCGTTTATTACGCCCCACGGCTTACTATAGGCCGTGTTCCTAACCGTCGCAAACAGATCGTCTTACACGACCGTCGAGATATACACAAAGTAGCGATAAACGCATAGTTGTCGTCAAGCAGCGAGTTCCAGAAACATCTATTCGCCTTCGGTGCGTTATTTTATCCGCATAAAGAAGCTGGTATACGTGATCATAGGCGCGAACGGCGGCGTGATCCGAGCGTAGTGGGGGTCGTATCTCAGAGAAGACAAAGGACAAAATGGAAGGGCAGTCAGTGGCAAATGAGAATTCAAACGGGATGCATCGAAAGGTTCAGACGAATAAAATCAAAGTCGCTTAGTTTAACGAATACATCGAGAAATATCATAAAATCGGGTCAAATTACTGTAACAAACTAATTGTATCATCGTTAAATCATTTGTGACGTATTCATTATAACTTTAAATATCGTTAAATATGCACGTTTATATTAACCGTGTTAATTCAAAGTTAAAATCATTTGAACTATCTCTGTTATTCTAAACGAAACAGGGGAACGACTAATTCGCGGCGTCGATTATCATAATCGTAGCAAAAATTTACGTCTCCCGCTCACACGTTTCCCTCGCGATCGCGTCTCTACGCGAACGGTCGTAACATTTGGTCCTTCGAGCCGGATCACGAGCATTGGACGATCAAGTGAACAGAGATACAGCAGTAAATCATACAGTGCCACATGATCACATCATCATCAGCATCGCAGCAACCGTTAGCGGCGAACCTCGCGCCAACAACTAGAGGGTCAACTTCCGCAAGGAAATGTCTTGCACGTCAAATCAGACACACACGGTGACGAGCAACGTTTCAATTCGCGACAACAAGGTATGCTCGTTCATTGTATTGTCTTTACAATCCGCTATAACATTGAACACTGTTTATTTTTTATCAGCTTCATTCTAGAATATAAGGATACACAGCTATGAGATATGTCAAGTCATTCAACAAACCACTAGCTTTAATTTTGGATATTTTATTCTGGTAGAAATTTACAAAATTCCAATGAAGATATTAGAAATCCATCTTCAGGAATTTATGTCGCAAAAGTATTGATGATAAATTCTGTAGTAGGATTAAGATCCTGCATGGTTCCAAACCTGTTGCTAAAATCCATGTTGATGTAATCCTAATTTCCCCAAATTTTCATCTTTATTTTTACACTGCGATTTAAGGCAAGAAAAATGATTGAAAGTTTCTTTTGTTCTTGTTTCAAATCATTTTTCCTTCTTAAAAAGGATTTTAAGAAAGATAAAAAATATATTTTTCTCAAAGTATGATAGCGTTTGTGATAGATCATGTATGATCTTGTCCTTTCTTTGCAATGCTATATCTAATGTCCTTGAATGTTCCATATCTTTTCATTTACTTATACTCTCATCTTATTCTTCTGGTCTGAAAGTATAACTGTTACAGCTTTTAATGGTGTTTTGTTTTTATCTCTTGAATATATTCCGCTTCGTTTATCACTTTTAATTTATCGTCATCCCTTCGAGTTCATCTATCTTATCTTGTAGTTTCAAGTTTTCTTCTTTTTTCTATCCATTTTATTTCCTTATCTCCTGTTATTTTTCTCTAGCTTAACATCTTGTATTAGGTGTAACTAAATATATTATTTGCCTTTCTTATCTCCTTTAATTTGTCTTTCATATTTCTCATTTCTTCTCAACGCGAGAATTGATTGTAATTTCAACAAATAAATAAAAAAAAAAAAAAAAAATTTCTCATTTCCCTAAACATATGTATCTTTTTCAGGATTTCAAATTTCATGCCTTTATTCCCTGTGTTCACAACTATATTTCCTTTGTTTATACTTGTTGTTATCTATTCTTTGTCTTTTGTTGCCATTTTGCTGTTTATGATGTGTTTTTCTAATTTTCCTCTTGTGTTTCTTTCTTCTGCCATTTTAGTTGTAACTGTCTACTTTCTTGAGCTTTCTTTGTTCCGTTGTAGTTTCCTATTATCTGTTTTATCTTTTTCTGTTTTTTTATTTATTTCACTGTTAGAATTTCTTGTTTCTTACAACATTTTATCGTATTGTCTTGTTCTTCTTTTATTACACTCTACATGTGGGATTCAGCCAACTGTGGATATTGACAACTGTATGTGGAAAGTAATGAAATAATTCTGGAAATCAATGTTTCTGAAATTTTCTTTCACATATTACTCTTTATGCCACATTTAAGTATAACTGTGAAATAAATTTTTATCTTTTCTTGTAAGTGTACTTTTACACATCGTTCCTGGTGATAGTAGTATAACAATATTTTATTGCACACACAAAAACTGGACTTATGCTGCAATAAAATGAAATTATAACACTAACTTTTGTTACAATGATTATAAAAAATTAAATAAACTGCGGAGGCCTATGCAGTAAATATGCAAAGTATATGCGATGTTATACCCGTTGAGTCCAACAAGAACTTCGGGATATTTTGTGGTGGTGTAATATGGTCCAGTGGCAGATAGCGCGGAGACAATGTATCTATGTGCTGAATCAAAAGTAAAACTTTTTTATTTCTAACTTTTCCAAAATTAAACTTTTACTAATATATTTGTGATGTTAGATTTACTTATTGATATGTATTTAATTATCATTTACTCGGTAAGCAAATATGCTCCAAATTATATCGTGCTTGGTCTTATCTGAATGAGAAAAGTGTGACAAATATGTTGGTAAATGATTTCATTTACTACAATGAATCAAAAATAAAAAGAATTTGATTTATGAGTTGAGGGTCTCAGCTTGTGGGAAGTTTTTAATGTTTGCGTAATGTACGCCTAGTATAGGTGCTCACATAAACGTTGCACTTCATACTACCATTTATTGACTTACAATGTAACCATTCCTTAGACTATGAACTTACAAACTAGTATAGGGAGGCCCGATATTGTATTATGGATCGCTGACATTTTAGGAGGGGAAAGAAAGAGAATAAACGTATGAGATATATAATTACGTATATATGATTACACAATCGCAGGGAACATTTTCTTAATTTAACTGTGTTTGTATAACGTCAATTCACATCAGAGACCAGGCCACACACCGCGGGCAGGATGGCGCCCAGATGTCTGCACATCCTTGGCGCGTGCCCTCAGTAGTCCTAAGTACCCACCAGGGGTCTTGGAATTTTCATAGTTAAGGTCCTTCAGGCCAAGCGAGTATCTCTTGTCTTAGATTTCCTTTTACGTTTATTGTTTACTACGGGTTAACAGGGAAAGTAGGTTTTCCTCGCGTCTGCTATGTTGCGTTAGCAACTTTCTCACGAGGGCGGCTAAAACCCTTCCTGGTCCACCAACCGTCTTATTATCCAATCGGAGAAAGATGTCTACTACCCTCACTTCCTTAACCAAAATTATCATCAACAAGTCCGATAGTCCCGTGTCCTTAGACACACCCATCCCTAGCTTTCCCCAGACACAGTATCGTCAGTAAAACTTCACTTATTCCGTATCCTTAGAATAGTCAACATATCTTTACCGGTCTCTATTCTTATAACAGTCGCGTACTTAACGTATCAGTGTAACTAGGTTTTACATAAGGTGATTGGAGTGAATTGTGATTTGTGTGTGTTAATTCAGTGTGTATTTCATTGTGATTGCTGAATTCATAATAAAGATTAATGAAAACAAAATTAATAGTTGTGTTACGACTCAGCTATTTTATTTTATCGTCTAACCCTCAAGTTTACGTGACATTTGCATTGTTCTTTTGTGATCTTTACTTACAATCTTTGGTTCATTTACTAACTAAACATACGGTTTTCTTATTGCTATAATTTAATTTTCTACGGTGGTTATTTATCTTTATTGTCTTATTTATTTTTATCTTTATTGTCTTTGAGTGTCTTACTTAAATCTACGGTTGACAATTTATACATAAGTCTTATATTGCTATCCTTATGGTCTATGTCGCTATCGTACAGTATTTTTTATTATTACGTTTCTGCTGTAGTGATAGAATAATGCTAAGTTATTATTGTTTTGGATTAATTTCACGCTATCTAAACAGGTGAAGGATTCCGGGGGGAAATAACCTGTTTTTTGAACGTGTTTATGGTATAACGGGTTTGACTATAGATTGTGGGCGACGATGAAGTTTGTGATTATTTTATGTATCTTTGACCAGTGGTCTGACTAATTTAAGAATGAAGAATCGATATGGATTAATTTGGGCTCTTCGTATAGCTTGTGATTTGCTGTATTTGCTAAATTTCAATTCTGGCAATCTATATATTCCTAAACATGCTGTGATGTATTTTCTTTCAATGATTCTTAATTTTTCCGTGGCGTTGACACTTACATTGAAACAGATTTAACGACCATACATTAGAATGGTTGGTCTAATTAGTGTTTTGTAGCAGTGAAGTTTTATTGATCTGTGCGAATCTTTCGAGTAAGGTAGTCTTATGAGGTATAAGAAGAATTTATCTGCTTTCTATAACTGTGTCTTTATGTTGTCGTTGTGATTTAACCCGAAGTTTAGATGGACTCCGAAGCATCTAACTTTGTTTGCATCGGAAAATTTTCCGTTGATATTTTCTGTTGTATGGAAGAATATTTTCGAATTTATTCTCACGCCGTACTTTGCTTTTGAAGTTTTTGAAATATATGGACTGAACGAGATTGTTTCACATTTATGGGTGTAGATTCTTAGCTTCCGTGTTGGAAAGCGTAATTTTCTACTTTCTTGACTAGGTCTTGCAGCTGGATTTTTATTTGTCACGGTTTATTGTTTATTACCATATCATTTACGAATGCTATTGCTGATTTATTATTTTGATTGCCGTTCTTGTTCATGCCATACATTTATAATAGGACACTAAACATGGATATTGAACAGGATAGGCCGGTTTACCGTGTCTTACTGTAGATCTCAATGCGTTTGGTCCTTTTGCTTGATCCCTCTGAGAGGTAGAAGTATCTATCATTTTCTTTTTAATTTTTCCTTTATTAAACGTTCTTATTTGTTTCTACAAATACTTACATTTTTGTATCATTTGCTAATTACTATAGCATGGGGATTTCTGTGCTATTACCCATAATAAAAAAAAACAAAATAAAATAAGGAAGGTTTTTAACGTTTTAATTAGAATGTATGGGTGTGTGATTTGTTAATAATTGAGGATGAGTAAGGATAACTATTATCATTATTATTACCATTATCATTATTATTATTATTATTATTATTATTATTATTATTATTATTATTATTATTATTATTATTATCATTATCATTATCATTATCATTATCATTATCATTATCATTATCATTATCATCATCATCATCATTATTATTATTATTATTATTATTATTATTTTCTGTGTCCCTTGGTTCTCCTGTTATTTCTCATTCTTCTATTACGTGTCTCAGGTCTTCTTCTTTCTTTTTACATAGCTTGCATCTTTTTTCTCCCTCTTCTTTCCAGTATTCCCTTGATTTAGTCTCGTTTCCACATCTGAATCTTGCTAATATTTTTCTGTCCTTCCACTTCATCCTCCCTTCTAAGTATTTTGCTAACTCTTCTTTGGCGATTTTTCTATAATGTTTGTCATATTTTGATTCCCTTATCCTTTCCCCCCTCTCTTCTGCTTCTCTCTTTCTCCTTTCTTCTATAATTTGGTCTAGTGTCATCTTTTCTTGCTCTTCTCTTACTTCCATCTGTGTCCCTCCATTTCTCATCCTTTCTAGTCCCTTCTTTCTCTTTCTTGCTCTTTTCCGTTATTGGCCATTTCCCCAGTTTCTCTCTCTTTCCTTTATGCACTTCTTTACTAGTTCCTTTTTTGACTCTATGGCTTTCCCTTCATACCTTGCTGCTCTTCCTAATACTTTTTCTTTGATTTCTGTTAGCTTACATTCTTCTATCGATATATAATTCGGTGTTGTCATATCTAAACCTAAGCTCCATTTCACATATCTTCTTTGTATTCTATCCAGCCTTTCTTCCATGTTCCAGCCTCATACCTATGCTCCAAACAGCGCCACGTTCTCTACCAGCGTTCCAAACATCTTCATTCTCCTCTTGTTGTCCTGTTTGGAAATTTTTTCTTCCACGCTCCATGTTTTCTTCATTGCTATTCTTGCTCTCTTTTTCCTGTCTTCTATGTGTTTCTCATCACTACCGTTTTTTCAGTAGTATGTACCCTAGGTATCTTATCTCGTCCACTTCTTCTAATTCTCGTTCTCCCCATTTCCATTTTCTTTGTCTCCTCTTGTTCTTTCGTTTTTTTCGAAAACTACACTCTTGGCCTTTTTCGTGCTCAGTTCCAATTCGGTTTCCTTTAAAAATATTTCGAATCTCTTTAGCATTTCCTTTAGCTTCTCCTCTCTATCAGCCATCAGCACAATATCGTCTGCATATGTCAATGACCATACCTTTCTTTCTCCTACCACTATGCCCCCCCCCGACTTGTCCTTTCCTTAATTCTTCTTCCAGCCCCGCCACGTAGATGTTAAATAACGTAGGGCTCAACGGGCATCCTTGTCTGACTCCCCTCACTGTCCAAAATTCTTTTGTGTTGTTATTCTTGATTCTTACCACATTCTTTGTTTCTGCGTATATCTCTTTAATCCTTCTGGGCAAGTTTTCGTTAATCCCCATTTTTCTCATTTTCTCCTCCAATTTCTTTCTGTTTAGCCTGTCGAACGCCGCTTTTAAGTCCGCAAAGCAGGCATGTAGTTTTTCTTTTTCTCTACTCAACTGTTTGTCTATGATATGGTTTATCACAAATACCGCGTCTTTCTTTTCTGAATCCGAATTGGCTCTCTTTCAGTTTGTTTTCAATCTCTGCCTCCAGTCGTTCGTGCAGTATCCCTGCACAGATCTTGTATGCTGTATCCATTAATGTTACTTTTCTGTAACCCTTCCCTGCTCTCTTGTCCCTCTTTTTATATATCGGACATATTTGCTCCTTTTTTCCAATCTTCTGGTATCCCCACCCCATTCCATATTTTCCTTAACAGAGCCCATAACGCTTCACCCACTTCCTTCGGTGCATACTTCTCCTTCAAGTTTCTTAGTTTCTATATCACCTCTTCCTTCTCTATATATTATCTTCTCTCTCCTCCATTATTTTCTCTTCTGCTCGATGCTCCTCTTTTTTCCTGCCCTCTTTGTGCTCTGTTCCTTCTAAAATTTCCATAAAATGATTTTTCCACTCTTCCTCGCTTATTTCATAAAATCTTCATCTATATTCTCTCTTCTTCTTCTGTATTTATTTATGTATTTCCACGCTTCTTGTTCTGTTTTGATCTTCTTGATTTTCACCATTTCTTCTTCTTCGTATCTTTCCTTTCTTTGTTTGCACCTCTATTTGAATGCCTTTTTTCCTCCATAAGAGCTTCTCTACTGTATTTTCCTTTCATAAACTTTGTCACCTTCCTTCTCATCTCTCTTTTCCTCTCTTTCTATTCCTTATCTTTACTTTCTTCTTTTGCATTGCTTCGTTTATCTTCTTGTTGATTTCTGTCCACATTTCCGCTACTGTTCTTCCGTTGCAGGTCCAGTCTTTACATTCGTCCAAGTATTTTTCCACACTTTTGTTTGTCCATTCCCTCTTCTCCTTCTCTTCTTCTTCCTTTTCCTCATTTTCTTTGTAATTCCGTCCCCCCCCCCCCTATTTCTATTTCTAACGGCATGTGGCCTGACTCTGTTCTTTTTCCTATTTTCATGTAAATTATTTCTTCTGTCGCCTCCTGATTGCCAATCACATAGTCTATTACTGAGTTTCCTCTCTCGCCAATATAGGTCCGCTCCTCTCCTTCTTTATCGCTGCCATTGATTATCTTTAGCAGTGTTCTTCCTTCCATGTTTATTGTCTTGTCTTTTGATCGTCTGTTTTTTTCTTTCCCTACGTCCTCGTTTATCGACCCTCCCTCTTCTCCCGTTCATGCGTTCCAGTCTCCGCCGATGATCACCACTTCCTCTTCTCTTCCGTCTACTCTTTCCTCTATTTTTTTCCATGTCCCTTATGTATCTTGATTATAAACCATCATTATCCTATACGTCTTGTAATTGTATATTATTTTTCTTCCAACTATATTATCACTAATTCCTTTATATCCTATTTCTCTTAGGTTTTTATTTATACCCGTTGTTATTCTTCCCTTTGCTCTTCCTTTTTTCCTTACTGTCATTGCTGCCCTGCATTTCCAGTCGAATTCTTTGGGTAGTCTATATTTTAACTTTTCTCTTTTGTCCTTACTTATTAGCCCTGCTACATTTCAGAAGCACGTTTTCATCCCCATTGTAGTCCCCCCTCCTGTTCCTCTTTTTTCATTTTCCTTCCCCTCTCTTTCTTTCTTCCTCCAGCCTCTCTCCGTTTTCGTTCCACCTGTACCATTTGTTCTCTATTGTTAGTTTCTTGTATCCTGTCCTTACATATTCGCCTTGTTCCATTCTTTCTCTGGCTACCCTTCTTATGTGTTGCTTCCCATCCCTTTCTTTTTTTGTCAGATCATCGTCCATGTATACACCCTTTTCCCATTTGCTTTTCTCCTTCATTATCCTTATTTTTTCCTCCATTGATTTCATCGTTGCCACTATTATTGTGTTCTTGCCCCCCCCCCACCCCACCTTTATCATATGTGCTTTTTCTACTTCTGCCCCTATCCTCATTTTTTCGTTTATGAACTCCTTTACTGTCTCTTCATTGCTTCCTTCGTTCCAGTCCACTCCCTTGATTACTATGTTTCTTCTTCTTTCCTCTCTCTCTCTGTCCTGCCCTGATCCTCTCCAATTCTTCTGATTCTACCCAATAATTCTTTCTTTTCCCATTCCCACTCTCCTTTCTCTCTGTCTGTCTCTCTTTCCCTTCTTTCCCTTCTTTCCCTTCCCTCTTTCATTTCTCTCTTCAGCTCCTCCACTTGCTTTTCCAATACATATATCGGATCACGATTCGAATTTTGGGCGCGCGACGACTCTTCATGTGGACTAGCCATCGTTTCACAAAGCCGAGATTTTATTTACACGTATATACAGGTCTATCACTAAGCTTAACAAATAATAGGTACAACTAGTAATAAGTCTAACAAACACTAAGCCTAATGAATAATACGATCTACGAATAATTAAATTAAATAATACTATTAGCAATGTTTGAGTTCAAACGAATCCACGGTCACCGGGATAACTCCTTACTAAGCGAAACTAACTTAGACGCAAATGCGATCGTCGAAAATGCTCGATGTATCACTCTCCAAGGCAATCGCAAGAATGCCAGCCTCGTGGAGATTTTTCTCCCTGTACGATTGCATTTTGTTTTCTATACCCGTTTGGAAGCATCGAGAAGGTTCCAAACGCCGTTGCTAGGCAGTTTCTGCCTGGAGTTTTGATTACTAATACAATGTATGTCCCATTGCCGAGGCAACATCACACGTGGCTAGGCCCGCTCTCGAGGCCGCATGCCGCCACAACCACATTTCTCGGAAAACACATACAACCACTCCAGACCTCCGTTAGATAAAACATCCATCCCGTGACCGTGGCTACGTTCAGCGACCGATTGTCACCTCGAACCCAATCTCGCTTATTACAAATCTTAAGCAATTACAACTATAATAAAATCTAGGCTAAGGTACTAGAGGATGTTCCCAAAATTTCCAAGGAAAGGCTTCGGCTTTCCTTTCATCTCCGACATATATATATATATATATATTTTTTATACATTTGTAGTTGCGCACAAAATTTATTAAAGAAAAGTGTTAACAATGTGTTTTCATGATTTGTTTCTCGCGCCTGACTTCCATTAATCCCTAATATTCCTGTCGCCATGACGCGTATAAATCCAACATGGCTGCTCATAAATGTCATCAGTAAAGTTTTAGTGGCGGGTCTTTAGTTTTGTTTGATATCGAAGTAAATTTTCGTCTGTCGCTCGTTTTTCCTTATTCTACCGCAATCAGAACATTTATTTATTAACATTATTTTAAAGTGACAGTAGTATATCTCGTGTGAATATACGTATATATATATGTTTATGTTGTGTGTTACTTCAGTATAGCTAATGTTTTGTAATTCTTTGATCGCGTTATTTATTGTTTCGAGTAGTTTATTTTATAGAGCATTCGATAATATAAACATATGCACTCACACGTACATATATATGTCGGGTTAACATTAAGATTTAAGGCGCGCAACGATTCTTCGTTTGAATTAGCCATTGTTTTACAAAACAGAGAATATATTTACACGAATAAACAAGGTTTTACAAATATTATGAATAATGAATTTTTATAAATGATATGATTGATTAACAAATGATAAATTAAATTATTAATTAGATTAAAGAATAATAAGTTTTATCGAACAATAAAAGAAACGAATAATATATCTTACGATTTACTAATTTAACGAATAATGAAAATTAACGATTGATAAATTTACAAATATTGAATTTAATTTACGCTATAAACAATGATCCGGGGTTCAAACGAATCCACGGTCAACGGGAAAACTTTAAACAATTTTATAACACAAAAAAAATACGTTTGCCGAATCACTCGGAAAAATTACTCGATGTATCACTTTCCAAGGCGATCACACGAATGCCTCTCTGAATAAAATCTTTTTCGTAATCCGACTGCATTTTGTTTGTTATATTCTCGCTGGAAACATCGAGAAGGTTCCAATCGTTGTTGCTAGGCAATATCTGTCAGAAGTTTGTTATATACTCCTTGGAAACATCGAGAAAGATCCAAACGCCGTTGCTAGGCAGTTTCTGTCTGGAGATTGATTCCTCATACAACGTGTGTCCCATTATATCGACATCTCTAAAGTACAATTCTATGTGATTTCTAGGGAGAACAATACAACCGATCCACACCTTCGTCAGGCAAAACGTTTATCCCGTGACCGTGGCTACGTTCAGCGACCAGTTGTCACCTCGAACCCACTTTCGCTTTTCACAAATGTCAAACAATTACAGATGACAATTACTTAATTACAGTTATGATAAGATCTGGGCTAAAGCATTAAAAGGCTTCCTCAAAATTGCATAGGGAAGGCTCCGGTTTTCATTTCATCTCCGACATATATATATGTATATACGTATTTATATGCCTATTTCTCTTGCCCGTATAGTGTTCATACGAAATGAAATGTTAATTATTTGTTTTATATTAATTTCTTTTAATAAGATAGAACACGCACACGCACACGTATATATGTATATATTTCTGGCAAAGTGATTTTCATTCAGATTCTTTAGTGATATAGTGTTGTGTATTTGAGGTTATGTGTCAATCATTTGATTTCATATATACATATATATCTTGTATTGTGACAACATAGTATTGAAGGTTTTGTTTCTAGATTATTGTGCGTTTAATATGTGTTTACATAATTGTGTTTGATGATAGAATTTCTGTATGCAATTCCTCGAATCGTTGCGGTGTTAATTATTTTGAGCGTTTGGGCTATCGACAGGTTGTCGCTTAGTCCCAAGTGTTGCGTTGTGTGTTCTATTTCTTTTGTAGATTATTAATAGTAGTTTTAGTTTAGAAAAATAGATTATTTATATGTTTATATAGAGACATGCATGTTTCATAATCAAATTCTTATTTTATAATGTTTTACCGGCAAGTAGGCTAGTTTTAAATATGTATCTTAGATTGTAGAATGCACATAGATTAGTAGTAGTTTAGAATATAGATTTTTATATGTTTGTATAGAGACATGCATGTTTCGTAGCGTAGTTCTTATTTTATAACTCTTTACCGGAACGTAGGCTAGTTTTAAGTATGTATCTTAGATTGTTGATTTGAATCAATAATGTAGAAAGAGCATACATTAATATAATTTATATATGTATATATACAGACATGCATGTTTCGTAATGTAGTTCTTAATTTATAATTCTTTACCGGAACGTAGGCTAGTTTCAAGTATGTATCTGTTTAATAGAATGCGCACACATATATATATGTTTCTGACAATGTAACTTTTATTTCTTTAATAATACATTATTGTATGTTTTATGTATTCGTTTGATTAATAAGTCTTAACTTCGTATATACTTATATTTCATAAATTGTGTTACGTCGCGGAACACTTTACCTAGCCGAGGTCACACACCGCGGGCAATGTGGCAACCAGCAGATGTCTTCGGATACTCGCAGCGTATCCTCCATAGTTTCAAGGACCTTCCATAAATCTCATAGATTTCCTAGGAAAGGTCCTTCAAACAAAACAAACATCTGGTTCGGAAGAATTTCCAAAGACTATTGTCTACCACGGCTTAACTAAGGAAAGTTGGTTTTTCGCACGTACGCTGCAATTGTCCTCCCACTAACTACTTTTTCTCGAGGGCGGTTAAGATCCTTCGTTTAACCAATTAGAAACGAAGCCTATTCCCTCACTCTCCTAAATAACATCGGCACCAACAAATCCGATGGTCCCGTGCGCTAGACACACCCATCCTTAGCTTTCCTCCGACACATCATCGTCTCCCAGTACAGTACTGATTTTACATCCTTCGAACGGTCAACATCCTTCCACCGGGTATACACACCCGCAGATCAGTCACTCGCTCATCTCGTACATACGCATCAGCGTAACTGTCTTCGTTATAAGTTGTTGGAATAAACGGTGAAATATAACTTACTACTGTGTCATATTCATTTAACCACCTCTGTTATCTTAATCGAAACAGGGGAACGACTACTTCGCGGCGTCGATTCACCGAATCGTAGCGAGAATTTACGCCTCTCGCTGACGCGTTTTCCTCGAACGGTCGTAACAAATTGATAATATTGTATTTGTTGCATAGTATTATAAGCATTAACTCTAGTATTTACTAGTTCATTACATGTCTAGCATATATGTTTATATTTATATGTAACTCTCCAAGTTGATTGATTAAAATATATTTATATATACATGTATATCTGGTGTTTCAATTATTTCCCCTTTTGTAGTTATTCTTATTTCCCGGTTTATTTGTTTGATTCGTAACTCGTTCAATCCGTTAGCTGGTTTCATTTATTATTTTTTTTTATACTGATTGGATTTATTAGTTGCCCTCGCCTTGTTAATCCTTCCTTTAGTTTCGTAGCGCCGTGTGTTCGTTTGTGCATTCAAATCTTTATTCGCGCGTTTTGCATGGGATAGTTTTCTTGTTCTCGTTACGGCGCGTGCGGAGCGCGGGACGTGACACCCCCGCCCTTGGAGTTCAAATTTCCAAAGGGAATTTGACTGATGGTGTCTCTGAGTTCGCTCAAGGCGGATGTAGATGGCGTTGGTTGTTGAGTGACTACCGGTGTTATCGATATCCCTTGAGGTTGTGCTGTTTGATCATCGATATTTCGTTTTCTTTTGAGGTATAGTAGCAGGTGGGTAACTGAGCCGCATATTGCTCCTAATAGGGCGATTCCACATCCCTAAGTTTCACGTAACTGGTATCCATGTATGGCTATATCTATTATCGTCTTGATTAGTTTAAATATTACAAGTATTCCAAATATTGCTGCACTGACGGTTCCAAATTCCATGAAACCAATCCATAAGCTTGATATGGTATTTTTTGCTATTGTCGTTAATGTGTTTTCGTCCATCATTCCCAGAATGTTTACTGTTCCAGGGACGATTGTTTTTCCTGTTGCTCCTCTGGCCAATGTGTTCAAAACTGCAGATTTTTCTGCCGGGAACATGACGTGGTCCCGAAGTGCATCAAGGTCCTTTTGGGTGTATATTCCGCTCGTGGCCAACGACGATGGTGCTGAATATTGCCACGTTTGACGTACATCCGGGCGGAATTCCTGTGGTGCAATTGTTTCCATGGGTTTTGGTACGAATTTGTGCCAGAGTCCGTCGATATTGTATAGTGTAGGTAATACCGCGCTACATTCTCTGTGGTTTCCGTGTTGCGTTAGAATGTGTGTTTTTGGCGTTAAAAATGCGGTGCGATTCCCTTGCCAAACGGGTAGCTCCGAGTAACATTCTGTTGTATGTCGTACCTTTACTTGTACCGGAATGCATTTGACTATGTGGACTGCTTCTCCTGCGATCAGGGCCATGTGTCCTGGGGTTTTGGTTATGGTATATGCAAATTCATCGGGCAGTAAGATTGCTAAGCTTAAAGCATTCTCTATTAGTTTCTTCTGCGTGGTACATCTTTGTGTCAATATATCATGGTACAATGTTGTCATTTGTCGTTTAATATGTTTCTCTACGTAAATGAATTTTGAGTTGACGTATGCGAATATGTCCAAGTTTTCGACTGCTGTCTTTCTTTTGGAGATGAACGTATTTCCTCTTGTTGTTTCTAACAGGAACAATTTGGGATGTTCGGTGGATAGTAGGGTATATCCACACAGTGGCTGTTCTCCGGTTTTAGTCAGTGCAAATGTTACTTCCTGCGTTGTTAGTGCGTAAACTGGTTGTGCTGATTCTCTGTTGGTTTTTATTTCTTGGATCTTTGTAGCAATTCCTTCATATAGCACATCGTACTGATCAAATTTGCATGGTGAGGGTGGTTGTGGTTGCCAATAAGTGTATCCGTCTTCAGCGTCTAGACAGTTTCCTTCGCTAAAGGTACATACCGTTCCTGATTTCAGTAGAATTTTGTTCTCCTCGATCCGTACTGGCACGACTGCTGATTTTAAACTTATCCTCACTGTTGCTTGTACGACGACCTTTTCCCAGCTCCCGTATGGCTCTACATACTGTGTTCCCTGGCAGCTGCCGTCGTCTGTTAGCTTGCCGGCTAGGACAAGCGACCTTGTTTCTGTTGCATTATCCTTTAGGCCAACTATAAGGTTTTGTGGTCCGAGTGAAAACGTGCCGTCTTGGTGCATCCTTGCGCATTGTTGGGCGGTTGTTTCATGGAGGTATTCGGCGAATCCGTTATGCACTGCCGACGTGTGAGAGTGCATGCCACAGTAATATACAATTCGAGTTATTTGCACCTTGCATTGCCTTACATTGGTAAATTCAAATTCTGAGAGTTGAAGTAATTGTATATAAATATCTTGGGTTTCAGTCAATGTAGGCTGTATGCTGCAGTCCCCGATGGAGTTTAGAGAGATAGTGGTAACATTGAGGTGGTTGCCATTGCAGTCATATCCTACCAGGCCGTGTGTTATTTTGATGAGGGTGAGTACGATGACTAGGCAGTTCATCTTCCTATCAACAATTTATTAAATCGTTTCTTACTCTCGGGTTTATTAGAAATAAGAATAACCTTTTATTATTATTATTAATATATAAAAAAAAAGTTTATATGTTTTTTTTGTGTGTTGTTTTTTTTTTATTATTTTTTTTTTTATTACAATTATAGCTTGTCTTTGAATATATATATATATATATATATATATTCAATATAATTATATATATATATATATATATATATATGTGCGTGCAATGGTAAATATGACGACTTATTTTACGAGTCACTTAGATTATCAATAGATATTGCCTACTTTACAACATGCGTGTATGTATATATTGTTAAACATTAGGTGAAAGTTATATGCACAGTTATAAATGTCATTTGTTTACAGGTGGATAGCGAAAGTATTTGATTTCGTGAGTGGCGTACAGGTGCTTTACAGTTCTACGGTACGGATTGCTATTCCTTGGACTAAAAAAAAATTCTTTCGATGTCTGTCAGATTTTTGTAAACGAACATGCATGGAAGGATTTTCTGCAGAGATTCAAAATGCTCTCTGGATTCCTCGTGAAACGTCTGGACAACATCTACATGTTCTTTCATCCGTCGTTCAGAGAATGGTTGATGAATTCGCCATCAGTTCTATACACACATACAAAAATAGTTAATATATATATTATATATTTTTTTTTCTTTTTTTTTTTTTATATATATATGTTTCATTCGGACCTGTTCCTTGTATGATTACTGTATCTCTGTATATAATATAATATATATAATATGTTATGATTATGTTAGTTGTTATTTATTATATGTATTTTCCTTAACTCTCTCCCCTTTTTTTTGTTGTTGTTTTTTTTTTTTTTTTATTAGTACCTAACATAACTATTACGATGCTGTATTACATTCTATTGGCTATTATTTGGATGTGAGCGCGACGAATTTTTCAACATGGCCGCTCGCGTGTATCTTTGGTATGGCGTTGGTTTAATGTCAACAGTAGCGTGTCGTTGAAATAGTTAATTAATTGTTAATCACTATAATTTTACTTAGTAATGTTTTTGTAATATTGTTTTGTGTTTCATGATATTGTGTGTGTCAATACCGTGTGCTACCTTAATGTGATAGCATGGATTGTATTGTTATCGAATTTCGATAGTCATTGTTTTGATTATACGTGACTTGCATTTATATAAGTCTTGTTTAATTTAGTTAATGTTTTTTGTGTATTGTGTTACCAGATATTTTGTGTAGCGTAACTTTATTCTTTTGCACCGAGTTCAGTCATGTTGTTAATATTTAGTTAGTCTATCTTGATTAATTTCTAACCTACTTCTGTGTTTATTGACCTTTCTCATTCTTTTCTATTAATTTATTATTCCTTGTACTTGCTATTTGCTATTATTTTGTGTATGATATGAATTAGTTTCTTTATTAGTGATTAAAATCTATTTGTTAGATTAACATTGTCTGTAATTCTTCAGATTCTACTCTTTCGATGCTGCATCACTTACCTAGATCATTCCCACAACATCATCCGATTCTTCGATAAGCCTTGGATACTTACTACGGTTGTCTTCAATCGTCTTATATCTGTGGCTATAAAGGTACTGTTTAATTCATTTAATTTAATATGTGTATAATGCATTGTGTGTGCGACCGCTATTGTGCATTACAAAATCCACTTCTACATGTTAGATATAATAATATAACAATGCTACATAGATTAATACATAATAAAATATCCTTTTACTTTCAATTAATCTATCTTAATTATTTTCTAACCACTTTCTATATTTATCAGCTATTTTATTTCTTCTTGTTAATCTGCGAAATCCATGCATGTACACTTCCTTGTATGGTGATTGATTGTTCACGAGGTAAGTTGCACTTTCACTGTTTTCGTTATTCGTTGAACTAGCTCGTTTCCCATTCAAACAGTAATTGGAGCACTTGTAATAAGCTTCTTTTCTTTTGAGGTTTCCGCCATCTGTGTTGTTCGATGAACAGTGCAATGCTTCCACAGTATTGTTATAACATTTAGTACTGTTGTATTTTGCATTAAGGCAATTGAAGTTAATTAGTTCATTTATTTTTCAGCTGGCTGTTGTACATGGTGTTTCGCAAACAGAGATCCATAACCTATTTTGCACGTAAACCTTCTCGTATGATGATTACTTGTTCACAAGGTAACTTTCACTTTCACTCTTTTAATTTTATTGAATCAACACGTTGTATATTCAAACAATAATTGGAGTACACATGATAATTTTCCTTTTTTTTTTCTTTTTTAGGTTTTCGCTATCTGTATTATTCCACGAACAGTGTCACACTTCCTTTTGATTTATCCACAATATAGTTATAACACTTAGTAACCTCGTATTTTGCACTGAGACAATTGAGACTAATTTATTCATTTATTTTAGGTAGCTGTCATACATTATGTTCCACGAACAACGATCCATAACCTATACTTGCACGTACACTTTCTTGTATGTTGATCACTTGTTCACAAGGTAACTTTCACTTTCACTAGTTAATTGTTCATTGAGTTAACACGTTTTATATTTAAGCAATAATTGAAACACATATAATAATTTTCCCTTTTTCCTTTTAGGTGTTCGATATCTGTATTATTCGACAAACAGCACTACAACATACACTACTGCACTACGTTGCCCACTGAAATCACTTTATTCATTGTTTATTTCGATTATGCGCTAGTTTTAGCTTGTTTAAGTGCACTGTTCGCGGAATCCCTTTTACTTCAATCTTGACGTTTTGGTTCTGCAGGATTTCTAGCACTTTATATGGTCCAGTATATTGATCGGAGAATTTTCCTTTACTGGGTTCTTTTAGTAAATATATCGAATCTCCTACTTTAAAATCCTGGGGGTTGATTCGTCGGTCGTAATATTCTTTTGATCTTAGTTTGGATTTTATTAAATTTTCTCTTGCCATTCGTTGTACGGTGTTAATTTTATCGAACAGGTCTTCGAGATATTCTGCGTATGTTGGTTCCATGTTCTCTTCGATTATTACTTCACCAGTAGGTTCTCTGGCTAAATGTCCAAAAACTAATTCGTGCGGGGAGAATTTCGTTCCTTCGTGTACAGAGGTATTATAAGAAAACATAGCTAATTCTACCCATTCGTCCCAATTTCTGGAATTTTCAATGTATAATTTGAGATATTCAATCAGTACGTGGTGAGATCTTTCGATTGAACCGTTACTTTGTGGATGATATGCCGTCGTGGTGTATTGTTTGATGCGGAATCTCTTTGCTACTTTCTTCATTAGTGAGGATGTAAAGTTCGTTCCTTGATCAGTGAGAATAGCTCTCGGTGATCCGAAACGACAAATAAATCGCTTTACAAAAGCGTCCGCTATCTCGGCTGAACAGATTCCTCCTAGTGGAATCCCAATTGAGTATTTTGTTAATAAATCTTGGATGGTTAATATATATTCATTTCCCTTTTGAGTTTTTGGTAATGGTCCTACAATATCCATACTAATTTTATCGAATGCTTTACCCGGTGTGTCTGTAAGTACCATTGGTTGTTTTGCTTTTATTCTTGTGAGTTTCTTTAATTGACATTCCTTACATGTTCTTACGTAATCTTGAATTTCCTTTTTCATATTTTCCCAATAGTAGTGTTGTCGTATTCTTTGATAAGTTTTGGTAATTCCTTTGTGTCCTGCTACGCTTGATTCATGTTTTTCTCGTATTATGTTGTTCCGCGCTTCCACAGGTGGAGTAATTACTTCTCCAGTGCAAATGGTGATGGATAAGGTTTTTTCCATAAATATTCCCTTTAATTTTCTGATTGTATATCGCCAGGGTATTTCCTCCAAGTTTCCTTTGCTAATGCTAAACGAAGTTAACTGTTTTTCATTTACTACGTCTAATAGAGATCTTAGCGAGTTTAATAAATTGTCTGGTGTTATTGGAATATTTCTATTTTCCTTTATCGGTAGGGATACAATGTATTTTCCGGAATCGTAATTCAATCTTGCTTTTTCTAACATTAAATCTTCATAACGAGGCAATTTTCCCGTTTCCTTCATTTCTAAGGCTCCTTTATCTATCGGTTTGCCGTGTATATCTATAAATACTACTTTATGGTCACTTACTCTTGCAATTGAGTCTCGGGTTTCCGAAATTTTTAGTTCCGCAATTATCGTAGGTCTCGTGTCCTTTTCTTGTTGTTGAATTAGTTCTGGAACTACAGTGGAGGTTTCTTTTTCGCTTGTCGTGTCCGTGTCTTCCTTTTCTCGATTGGTTATTTCTCTGTCTGTACTTACATTGATTTCTGTTAGTGCTTGGTCTAAATATTTTATGGGGGTTTCTTCTATTGTAAAATGTTTTCGGGTAAAACCCTTTCCTTGGTTTTTGGAATCACTGGGTTGAGGCAAGACGCGTGGTTTGGCTTCGAATACGGGAGAGTCTTCCGTTGACGTGTCTATTTCGAATCTTTTTGGGACAGGATAGCGAATCGGTGAGACTTCCTCTCTCTTTCTGATTGGTAAACATACTTCTGGAAGGTTCCTGCGTCTGCGTTTACGTTCGCTCTGCCTTCTTTGTATACAATATCAAATTCAAAGTCCGATAATTTTAATTTCCATTTCCAAATTCTGGAAGTAGGATCTTTGATAGAATGCATCCACACTAAAGGTTTATGATCGGTTACGATAGTAAACTTTCTTCCGTAAAGATACGGTCGGAAGTGCATTGCGCTGTAAACAATTGCCAGCCACTCCTTTTCTATGGTAGTGTCACGTCGATTCGGGGTAATTTCACGTTCCGCACGCAAGGTGAGAAATTCGTACTTAAATTTTGATTGTTATTAGAAAATTTATTGAACACTGACACAGTAACAATACAGAATGGTCAAACAGCACAGAAAAGAATGTTCTTACAACGACTCGAGAGGTACTTTTTTATATCAAGGACCCGGCTCCTGTGGAGGGGCTATCGCTGGATGCCGGTCACATAGGGTTTCTATTACTGCTTAGCCATCATTTTGCTGACCAAGGTATGTGAGGCATAACCATCCTTTCGTTGCGTTCTCACGACCACCGTGACATTCCCCCCTCCTTAGCTTCGCTTTGCTCCGCTAAAGCGTAAGGCTCTGGTGGGGCTTCTAAGTTGAATGATCCCCTCATCTTCGTCTTCGGTGATATTTTGGAAGGTGACCGTCCTTGGTACTGTTGATGTTTGATCGATCCTGTTTACGCGAGCGGTAGGGCAGAGTATTTTGATACGTACATTTTTAGGAAATGATCGGCGTAGACATTCGAAAAGTTTACATTTGTACATTACATATATTGTTCCTAGTCCTAGGGCTATGATTCCTAATATTTGTAGTGTGGATATGCCATATTTCTTCAATGAATTTATGCGTCGCTCAAATTGCAGGGTACTGATTTGTGTTTGTAATGTGTCGAGGTTGGCTTTATATTGGTTAAAATTGTGAGTTACTTTTGGAGCTGTTTCTAATATTTTCTCTAATATTGGAACATCTGTTTCTTCGAAGCTGTATATGCTATTCTTAAATTTGGTTTCGTAAGAGATATTTTTATGTGATCATCCTATTTTCATAATATTATGATCGTATGTGATTATGCACCCGGTTTTACTGCTAATTAAGCTTGGTTGTCTAATTTCTAGGATTTTATGTGTCTTACATAACACGTCGATTTGTACATTTTTCGCAGGAATAATAATATAATGGTTTTCCGTCTGCAAAGGTACGAACGTCAATTCTTCCAGCTTGAAGACAGCAGTCGGGCAAGTTTTGACCGTCTGTCGATTAGTAATTAATTCTGATCTGCATTCAGGTGAATTGATTCTATTGTGACTCGGTTGAGTTCTTTTACAAATGTGGATGATTGCCGTTCGTTTACAATATTTGTTTAAGTAGTGACTATCGACAAAGGTGTATTGTTCTGAGTCGGTTAGTATCAAATCAGTTTCTATTACAGGCGCAATGAATACAGAGTTTTGTTTGGAAGGTATCGGGTAAATTTTAGTTATTTTCCATTCATTGTTTTCCAAAAGCGGCACAGTTATTGTATATATAAGTTTGTTATCTCTTATCCATACCTTTAGTTTGCTTAGATCTAGAATTAGTTGAAAGTTTTGAACTGAAGGTTCGATATGGTTAGTCATAAAGTTTTGTCTCGTTATTTGGTCAAGTGTTTTTAAGAATTGTTGTGGGTTTATGATTCCTTGTTTCCCTAACATAACAGTGTTAAAAATTTCGTCGATGTTTATATGGAGTTCTGATATGGTAGATTCGGTTTGAATTAATAGGGAGACTAATATTTCGTTTTTTTCATTGTGGTTTTCAATCTTGTGTATATCGTTGGCTAAGTTTTCAAGTTGATTTGTTTTGGTATTGTCTAGCACGCGTTTGATGAGTGCTGTTTGGTTACTAAGAATTGTTTTTATTTTATTGTTGGAATCAAATAATGTATCGATGTTCTTGTTAATGAGTTCTAAATCGTTTTCGTCGAGAGTTCCGAATAAAGTTTTGGATACTGAGCCTATGACATTGAGCAATCCGCGTTTGCTTTTATAACGCAATAATAATTTGAGTTGCCGAGTCAGGTTTTGAAGATTTCTGTACTTAAATTTTAGGCTGCTTATTTCTGGTATGTAAGCGCAAGGTGGTTTACATTGACGGTCTATTAAATCTATTACGCGTTGTAATCTATTAACTTGGTCAATTGGATCGTTAAGGCCTACTATAAGGGTGATATCTATTTGTTCGTTGTACAGATAGCAATTGTCAATGTGTTCCAGGAATATGTTGGCGTAATTCAATGGTTTTACTTCTAGATCGCTTCTAATGTACTCGAGTGTTATGATGATCCATATTATGGTCTTCTTCCTGAAAGGTAGGGTTTTAGCCTGTTACCGTGGATTCTTTGCGTGTGACCGTTGGAATATTCGATAAGATAGGTGGGTGGATTGGATGAGAGGATTTCTGCAGGTCCTAGCCATTCGTGGTCTAGCTTGTTAGTTTTGTGATCGTTATGTACCCATACTTTATCTTTTACTCGGAATATCGTCTGTGTTTTAATAATTTTTCGCATTTGATCCCTCTGGTATCGCTTTTTGTTAGATTCGGTAACTCGTCTTGCTTTAGCTATATAGGCGTTGTGTCGATTTTTCCAGAGGTTAAACAATTGTTCTCTGGTTAGGCTAGGAGTGGTTGATATTGAGGATGGCATGTTAGCTTGTCGTCCAAATGTTAGTTCGAATGGGGTATGTCCGGTCGTCTCATGTACTGAAGTATTATATCCCATGCATATTAATTTTAAGTTTTCATCCCAGTCGTTCTGTCGGTCGGTCGTACAAGTTCGAATAAGGTCCTTTACTACGGCATGCGTTCGTTCAAGGGATCCGTTAGATTGTGGATGGAAAGAAGTGGTTTTTATGTGTCGGATTTTGAAAGCCCTTTCAAATGTGTCCATCAATTTACATACGAAATTTCGTCCCATGTCCGTCAGAATACTTTTTGGTGCGGAAAATATGTACACATAGTGATCCAAAAGTTCGTTAATGATTGAGTTGGCTGTTTGGTCTTTTAAGGGTATGAGGATGAGATATTTGGTTAATTGATCTTGGATAGACAGGATAAACTGATTGCCCCGTTTGGTTTTGGTGAGAGGTCCGAATATGTCCATTGCGATTTTGTCATTAGGATTAAGGGGTGTGTCAGTTATCATAGGTTGTTCCTTGGCCCTGATACGATTTAGCTTTTCTCGTTGGCAGGTTTCGCAGTTTTGTATGAATTCTGTAACGTCTTGTTCTAGGTTTGTCCAGTGATGGTGCTCTTGTATTCGTTTCACGGTGCGGTGTATACCTAAGTGTCCTACTAATTCGTTATGATTTTCGCGTAGTATCGTTTGTTTTTGTTCGTTATCGTAGTCTACTGGCGGATCTTGTCCAAATATTAATTTAATTTGAGGGAATCTAGTTGTTAGAAACGTTAGCATGAGTTGAATATTTACCTTTTCTAACGTGCTGAAGCTATTGTCGTTTATTCCTATTTGTAAGCGTCCGGTTCGGTGTTTAATAAAGTGTTTGGTTAATTGACGCAACCAATGCTGTTCGTTAAAGTCTCCCAGTTCGGTCTTTGTAATTTGTTTAAAGTGTGGTCTGTTAGGTTTTTGGGTTATCGGAGCTGGGGTGATATTGATTTTCCAGTCTATATACTCGTCATAATAGTCCGGGTTTTCTACATTGGGTTGGATTTCTTCATTAGTGATAGGATACAATCGGGATAGAGCATCTGCAGCTGTATTTTCTTTTCCTTTTTTGTATTCGATTTCATAATCGTACTCCTCGAGTCTCAAACGCCATCGCATGAGTCTCGATGAGGGGTCTTTAACATTCTTTAACCATTTCAAGGCTTGATGATCGCTTTGAATTTTAAATTTTCTACCAAGTAGGTATTGTCTTAGTCTTTTGATTGACCATACTATTGCTAATAACTCTTTCTCGGTTGTGGAACAATTCTTTTCAGGAGGGTTCAAAGTTCGGGATATATAACAGCATGGATGTCCGTCTTGGGAGAGTATTGCTCCTAACCCTTCGTTACTTGCGTCTGTTGTTAATGTGAATGTTTTGTCAAAGTCTGGATATTGTAGTACAGGGGCTTCGCAGAGTTTTTGTTTTAGTGTGTCAAATGCAAGTTGTTGTCTATCGGTCCAGTAGAATGGAGTGTCCTTTTTTGTGAGATCTGTCAATGGTTTTGCGATTTTAGAAAAATTACGTATAAATTTTCTATAGTATCCAACGAGTCCTAAGAATGACTTTATGTGGGTCGCGGTCTTTGGTGTTTTAAAGTCTTTCACGGCTTGAATCTTTTTGGGATTAGGTTTTACTCCTTCCTTTGTTACTACGTGTCCTAAGTATTCTAATTCCGGTTTCAAAAATTCGCATTTGTCCGGTTGTATTTTTAATCCTAAATTTTGTAGTCTGTCTAGTATAATGGCTAGATTTCGGTTATGTTCTTGGATGGTGCTCCCGAATATTATAATGTCATCCAGGTATACGAAACAGTTATTTCCTATTAACCCCCGTAGCGCGGTATCCATCATACGTTGAAACGTCGCCGGTGCGTTTTTAAGGCCGAAGGGCATGCGATTATAGTGGAAGTGACCTTGTGGGGTTGAGAATGCAGTATATTTTTTGGAATTTTGCTCCATAGGTATCTGGTGAAATCCTGACGAGAGGTCTAGGGCCGAGAAAAATTTAGCTTTGCCTAAGTGCTCGAGTATTTCGTCCGAATTTGGTAAAGGATACGCGTCTTGGTCTGTTTGCTCGTTTAATTTTCTAAAATCTATAACGATTCTCCATTTTTGTTTGCCTGATGCATCTAATTTTTTTGGAACTACCCAAATTGGTGCGTTATATGGACTGTCCGATGGTTCTATGATTTGTTTGTCTAACATGTCGTTGATTTGAGTCTCGATTTCCTTTTTATGACATTCGGGCGGTCTATAAGATTTGATGTTTATAGGTTTGTCTGTCTTGAGTGTGATTGTATGTTCTGTCAAGTTGGTACATGGTAATGAGTCTGTTTCCATATTAAAAACGTCTAAGTAATTGATGAGGATTTTCTCAAGGGGTTCTCGAAGTTCTGGATCAATATGTTTGGTACGTATTATTTGTGCGAATTTATTAATTTGGCTTAGTTTATCGGGTTTCTCTATTTCGTTTGTAATGTGACAGATTTGCTTACCAGTGTCGATGAAACATACTGTTGTGGGCTTTCCTTCGATGTATTGGGCTGAGATTAGAGTTTCGCCTGGTCTTATCTTGCTATCGGTTTCCTGGAATGGTAATATAATTTCGTCTAAGGTTAGTTTATTGTTAGTGACGCTGTATTGATACTTTGTAAGGAATGGGAGTCCGATTATTCCATCTTCGATTAGGGGAAAGTTGTTAGGGACTACGTAGAATTGATGATTTTTCTTGAGCATGGTTAAATTGCAAATTTTGTTAGTGGTATGTTTGTCACTTCCCATTAGGAAGGTTTTTGGGTTAGAAGTTTGGACGTTTAGTGAGGCTTTTTCTTTTATAAGGTTGATTCCTGCTCCGGTATCGATGAGGAATCTGGCTCTTCCTCCGTCTCTTCGTTGCAGTACGATTGATAGTAATCTTCCGGTGGTGGTGCAGTTAACTCGAGGTAAGCTTCCTCTGGGTTCTCCGTTGTTTGGTTTACTCGAGGTGGAATCTTTCCTTGGCTGGCGAATGGAAAATTTCGAGAGTAGCATTTTTCGGCTGTGTGTCCAATTCGTAAACACTTTGGACACTTCGGTTTCATGCGGTTGTCTAATGGTCGGCTAGGTAGCTGAGCAAAAGTTTGTGGCTGTGAATCGGTAGTAGTTCGCTTGGATACTAATGTAATGTTGTGAGATTGATTCTTTGGGCGGTTGGCAACACGATTTGCATCTCGTAACCATTGTTCTCTATCAGCTGCTAGTTGTTGGGCAAGGTTCAGGTTCTTTGGATCGCTAGATACCACCATCTGTCCTATCTCGTATCGTAAGTTGAGCAAATATGTTTTAAGTGCTTCGCGTTCTTCAATATCTATAGCTACGCGTCGTTCTGTTGGTGTGCGGTTTTCGTTTTGGACTGCATAATTTAATTCGTTTAGCTGTTGTCGGAATCTGGAGTTAAAAGATTGTACACTTTCTGTTGCCCCTTGTTTTAAATTCTTTAATTTGTCCCTACAGTTGCTAATAGTTGTTGGTGTTAATACGTGTTGTCTTAAGCATGAATATAAGTCTTCGAACGAGTTGATTTTTAGATATCGTATGTTTCGTTTCGCGTTGTCGGTAATCTTTTCGATCAGTATGAGATCTAATAATAGCTCTCTGTCACTTGCCTTGCACCTAGCTCTTGCTTTGCGGACCGATAAGATGAAATCTTCAACGCCTACGTCATCTTGACCACGTAGTGTCTCGACAGTTCGTATGGCCTTATCTGCCTCGAGCCCTCGATCTTCGTTGTAGTTGTTTATTGGTTTAATCGCGGCGCGGCTAGATGCGGCTCGTGGTCTTTGTGACGTGTTCGGTCCGTCAGTTTCGTCATCCGTTACGTTATCAGCAGCGGTTTCTAAATGGGCGTTTATTTGCGACTGGTCAGTCTCGGTGTCGTATTTTATTTCCATGGTTTTTGCAAGATCGCGTATTTCTTTAGAGCGATTTCTATCGCTAGTTTCCGCAAATTCTTTTATGTTTTTAATGTTTTGATCGGTGCTGTTTCTAAAGCTTCTAAACTCGTGAGTTAGGCTTTCAAATTGTTCAATCAGGGTAGCGATTAGTTCGTTTTGTTTAGCGGTACTCTTGTCAGTTTCTATTACTGCTTAGCCATCATTTTGCTGACCAAGGTATGTGAGGCATAACCATCCTTTCGTTGCGTTCTCACGACCACCGTGACAGTAGAGTAGTTTTGTTCGGCGGAATTTAATAGTCTTGAGGCATACGCAATCGGCAAATCCTTTCCGATTGGCCCTTGACTCAGTACACCGCTTATTGCATATCCTGATGCGTCTGTGGTAAGGTTAAAAGGTTTAGAAAAGTCTGGATATTGTAGAATGGGTTTCGTCATTAACGCTGTTTTTAAATTATTGAATGCATCTTCTTGATTTTCCGTCCATTTGAAGGGAGTATCTTTCTTTAATAGTTGTGTCAATGGTTTCGCGACCTTGGAGAAATCGGGTATAAATCTTCTGTAATATCCTGCTAGTCCCAGAAATTGTTTGATATTTTTCGCCTTCTTTGGTCGTGGAAATTTTGATACGGCTTCGACCTTTTTTGGATCGGGTTTCACGCCATCCTCACTAATTATATGTCCCAAATAATTCACCTCATGCCGTAAAAATTCACACTTATCGGGTTGTAATCGTAATTTGGCTGTCCTCGGTCTTTCCATTAATTTATTAAATTTAATTTCGTGTTCCTGGAGAGATCTGGAATAAATCACTATGTCATCCAGATAGACGAATAGTTCTATTCCTTGCAGACCCGATAATACCGAGTTCATTAAACGTTGAAATGTTGCTGGGGCATTTTTTAATCCAAAGGGCATTCTTTTGAATTGAAAATGTCCGTATGGTGTCGAAAATGCCGTTTTGTGGGCGTCCTCTTGCGACATACGGATCTGGTGAAAGCCTGATGCTAAGTCAAACGTGGAAAAATATTTTGCACTTCCTAATTGATCCAATATTTCTGTGATGTTGGGTAATGGGAAGGCATCGCCAATCGTTTTATCGTTCAATTTTCTATAATCGATAACTAATCTCCAGCGTTTATTTCCTTGCGAATCGGGTTTTTTGGGCACAATCCATAACGGGGAGTTATATGGAGATATTGATGGTTCCACTACGTCCGTATCTAGCAATTCTTGAATCTGTCGATTTATCTCTTCTCGATGTATTGGCGGATATCGATACTGTTTGGTATTAATTGGTATATTATCTGTGGTAATTATTCTATGTTCCAGAACTTCAGTTGCCTCCAATGTATCTCTTGGAATATGAAATCTATCTTGATTGTTACGAATCAATTTTTTTTACATTTTCCTTTTCTTCTTCGTTCAAGTGTTCGAGTCGTAGTAACTCATTTATTTTTTCGTATCTACTTTCCTTCGATTTTAAAACTGTATTACACGCTGTCCTAGGAAGCGGGGAGGGATTTTCAAATTGCTTAATTACCATCGTCGGTGTTGTAAATTCGTAATCTCTTGAAGTAGTATTTATTACTCTTATATAGCCTTTTCCTTTATGATTCCTCACAACTGCATTTCCGAAATAGATTCCCTTGCTCGGCTCGATTCTTGGAATAAATCCCTCTTTTATCTCTGGATTAGCGATATTAATTGAACACGTTATTGAACTTCGCTTCGGTATAATTATTTTCTCCTTAGTGTCGAAGGGAATATAAATATTTCCCCATTTGATATGTTTTTCTTCATAATCTAAACGAGCTTTACAACCTGCAAAAAATTCGGATCCTAAGATTCCGTCTTGATCGATTAGTAATGAATCATCGACTACGTGAAAAATAACCGGATGGCCCGCGACCTGTATTACCGTCTGCCCTAGGGAGACCAGGCTCGTTGCCGTAATTCCTCGCACTTCAATTGATTCTTTCTCGTCGATGATGGCTGAATCGGGTAAAGCAGGTTTCTTGATAATATTGATTTCCGATCCAGAGTCTAACAATAAACTCGTCTTGGTTTTTAGATTTGGGGAAACTATTCGTGCAGTTGGGGTCGTTGGAGAATCGTTAAATTTTACTGAAATAATTCGGAGAGGTCGCCTTCCGAATCTGAATTCAACTCTTGATGATTTTCCTTCGCCGGTTGCTTGTGCTTCGCTCTTTCCCTTTTGTCTTGAGATTCTGGATTCTCTGTCTGTGGCCTTGTTTGGTTGTGGGATGACTCCCCCACAGTATTTAGTGGCTGTTCGTTCGATCTTATAGTCGGCATTGCGTTCGCTCCGTCTCTCGTTATGGGTGGTGGAGTTGATCTCGCGTGGGTGGCTGCCCTCGTCCTGTTTGTTGCCGTCGGCGCCGGTCGTCTGATTGCCGCTTGTACTCTCGGGCGATTCGGCGTATCGTTCCCTCGTGGCTCGCCCCATTCTCCCGAAGGACGTGTTTGGTTTCCCGACGGTCTCGAAGCGTAGGGTACGATTAATCCGGCGTCTACTCGGGCTTTAAATTTGTAACAGTCCTTCACTAAATGTCCGGGTTTTTTACAATAGTTACACATGATATTTTGTCTATTAGTATTCGGAAAATTCTGCGATGGAGGTACTGATCTTCGATCTTGGCGGTTGTTTCTGATATTGTTATTAGTGTTCGAGGGACATGCGTTATCGCGTCTGTAATAGTTCGAGGGTGTCGGTCGATGGGGTCGCGTTCTGTCGGTTATTTGTCTCAATTCGTGTGTTGCTTTAACGGCTTGACGATACGCATCTTCTAAAGTATGGTACCCTGCTATTTTTACTCGAAAAGTGTTAACAATGTGTTTTCATGATTTGTTTCTCGCGCCTGACTTCCATTAATCCCTAATATTCCTGTCGCCATGACGCGTATAAATCCAACATGGCTGCTCATAAATGTCATCAGTAAAGTTTTAGTGGCGGGTCTTTAGTTTTGTTTGATATCGAAGTAAATTTTCGTCTGTCGCTCGTTTTTCCTTATTCTACCGCAATCAGAACATTTATTTATTAACATTATTTTAAAGTGACAGTAGTATATCTCGTGTGAATATACGTATATATATATGTTTATGTTGTGTGTTACTTCAGTATAGCTAATGTTTTGTAATTCTTTGATCGCGTTATTTATTGTTTCGAGTAGTTTATTTTATAGAGCATTCGATAATATAAAACATATGCACTCACACGTACATATATATATATATGTATATACGTATTTATATGCCTATTTCTCTTGCCCGTATAGTGTTCATACGAAATGAAATGTTAATTATTTGTTTTATATTAATTTCTTTTAATAAGATAGAACACGCACACGCACACGCACACGTATATATGTATATATTTCTGGCAAAGTGATTTTCATTCAGATTCTTTAGTGATATAGTGTTGTGTATTTGAGGTTATGTGTCAATCATTTGATTTCATATATACATATATATCTTGTATTGTGACAACATAGTATTGAAGGTTTTGTTTCTAGATTATTGTGCGTTTAATGTGTGTTTACATAATTGTGTTTGATGATAGAATTTCTGTATGCAATTCCTCGAATCGTTGCGGTGTTAATTATTTTGAGCGTTTGAGCTATCGACAGGTTGTCGCTTAGTCCCAAGTGTTGCGTTGTGTGTTCTATTTCTTTTGTAGATTATTAATAGTAGTTTTAGTTTAGAAAAATAGATTATTTATATGTTTATATAGAGACATGCATGTTTCATAATCAAATTCTTATTTTATAATGTTTTACCGGTATGTAGGCTAGTTTTAAGTATGTATCTTAGATTGTAGAATGCACATAGATTAGTAGTAGTTTAGAAAAATAGATTATTTATATGTTTATATAGAGACATGCATGTTTCATAATCAAATTCTTATTTTATAATGTTTTACCGGCATGTAGGCTAGTTTTAAATATGTATCTTAGATTGTAGAATGCACATAGATTAGTAGTAGTTTAGAATATAGATTTTTATATGTTTGTATAGAGACATGCATGTTTCGTAGCGTAGTTCTTATTTTATAACTCTTTACCGGAACGTAGGCTAGTTTTAAGTATGTATCTTAGATTGTTGATTTGAATCAATAATGTAGAAAGAGCATACATTAATATAATTTATATATGTATATATACAGACATGCATGTTTCGTAACATAGTTCTTATTTTATAATTCTTTACCGGAACGTAGGCTAGTTTCAAGTATGTATCTGTTTAATAGAATGCGCACACATATATATATGTTTCTGACAATGTAACTTTTATTTCTTTAATAATACAATATTGTATGTTTTATGTATTCGTTTGATTATTAAGTCTTAACTTCGTATATACTTATATTTCATAAATTGATAATATTGTATTTGTTGCATAGTATTATAAGCATTAACTCTAGTATTTACTAGTTCATTACATGTCTAGCATATATGTTTATATTTATATGTAACTCTCCAAGTTGATTGATTAAAATATATTTATATATACATGCATATCTGGTGTTTCAATTATTTCCCCTTTTGTAGTTATTCTTATTTCCCGGTTTATTTGTTTGGTTCGTAACTCGTTCAATCCGTTAGCTGGTTTCATTTATTATTTTTTTTTATACTGATTGGATTTATTAGTTGCCCTCGCCTTGTTAATCCTTCCTTTAGTTTCGTAGCGCCCGCTCTCGAGGCCGCATGCCGCCACAATCTCACTTCTCGGAAAACCCATACAACTACTCCAGACCTCCGTTAGGCAAAACGCTTATCTCGTGAGCGTGGCTACGTTCGGCGACCAATTGTCACCTCGAACCCAATCTCGCTATCACAAATTTTAAACAATTACAGCTATAATAAAATCTAGACTAAAGTACTAGAGGATATTCCCAAAATTTCCAAGGAAAGGCTTCGGCTTTCCTTTCATCTCCGACATATATATTATTTCTGGCATATATATTTCGGGTTCACATTATGATTAGGGTTAGGTGCGTGTAACGAATCTTCATTTGTATTAGCCATTGTTGTTATGTAACAGAGAAGATATTTACTAGTACAAATATGATTATTACAGAATTTGACAAGTAGCCGTAGTAATTAGATACTCGAGATGCTAATGACAATAATCCTACGTTCAATAACGAATCCGCGGTCAGCGGAATAACAAAATGCGCTTCCTTCCAAAGTCCAAGTTGTACTCAACTTGCTTGTCTACGGTACAAGTATTACTAAACTAACTTTTTGTTAAAACGTAGAATATTCACCAAGCGTAAAGACACTATGTAACTCGCTACTGAGACATCACGAGAGAGAATGACTTTCCGTCAGGGTGATGCTGCAGAGGAAAACTGTGATGGGGTGTGTCTAAGGACACGAGGTCATCGGATTCGTCGAGAAAAGCCCTTGTTCGGAAAGTGAGGGAAATTGACGTTGCTGTCAATTGGTCAATTTCCATGTTGGTATCGAGAAAAGGATGCTAGCCGCCCTTGAGGGAAGGTTGCTAGTGGGAAGCGTCGTTCGTGAAAAAAATACATTTCCCCTATCTTCACGTAGTTGGGACAAAAACTGTTTGTCTGTTTGAAGGACTTTAGTAAACTGAATCTTAAAATTTATAACGGGTTCTCAAGCTTGCTGAACATGTACTGTGGAGATGCATCGACATCTGGTAATCATCTTAGCCGGAGAATAGGGTCTGCGTGTGGCGAGCCACGGGACAGAAACCGTTGGAATGTTTACTGTCGAGTGCCGCTACAATTATTTCTTTTAAGGAGAGCTATAGAATTTCTCTATACCTCTGTTAGAGAAAGCGTTCATCCCTTGACCGCGGCTACATTCGGCGACTGATTGTCGCCTCGAGCCCAAATTCATTATCACAAATCTCGAACAAATACAATCGGATTGAATAACGACAATTGCTTAATTGCGGCTATAGTAGAATCTAGATTAATGTGTTAAGGGGTTTTCCCAAATTCCAAAGGGAAGGCTTCGGTGTCCTTTTATCTCCGACATATACATATAAATGTGATATAAATTATATCGTGTTTGGCCTCATTTTAATCAGAAAAATCTCACAAAAAAGTCAGTAAAAATTTAATTAAAAAAAATTAAACATAAGGTTTAACCATTGACTGATGGATAATTAGTATTCTTTCATGGACGATTGAATTCGGATCATTTTACACTACTCAACCGTCGAACTTAGTGGCGTGTTAAAGGGAACACTAGGGCCCCTGTAGGTTGATTTCCCCCCAGTAACGGGAATGACGACCGATTAATTGCGATCAATCATACAGAAAATATAACGAATTGATTATAAAAATAGTATGCTAATAAATAATTGATATTGTTTTACGAAAAGAATAACTGTTAGCATTTTATGCAAGCGTTGGATGAAAAAGGCCGACATTGTTTGACCGATATGTATCTTATTAAGCCGACTCTCACACCTTTTCCTGTTTCGCTTGCGCTGTCTTCTCTAAGTAATTCACTACTGTACAAAACTCTACTGTAATTCATCGCCAAGGAGACACGATTTTCGAACAACTATGAAGACAATACGTGTATGTGACTTTACGTATAAATGTTCGTGAAGATGAACGATGTGCATACGTCCACCTAAATGTATGAAATTTTACTCAGGTGGCTACACCTTTTAGGCCAAACGGTGTTCCATTGAATTCATAGTGAAAACGGGTTGTAGAAAAAACAGCTGGACGTCTCTGTTTCGAAGAAAAGTTGTGCCATTGTAGATTTTGGACTCGTGCTTGAAAGATTATCTCAGCAGGTTATTTATATCACATAACTTGTGCTGTTTGGTTGGTTGGTTGGTTGGTTGGTTGGTTGGTAGACAAGTAATATGAACTTTATGCGCATAATTAATTTATGGTGTTACTGGTTTATTTAATCAACTATGTTATATCCGTTGTTTTCTATGATATCCGTTGCGTTATCATAGAAAGAGACTGGATTTGATTAGGAAAAGAAAACCAAGCTGTTTATGTTTCTTCCATCCAAAATCTTTTACAACGACCAGAACGTACAGCAATTAGTATGGTTTCACCTTCTTTGTCTTTTTAACGTGAAAGTAAATATTCACTTAAACCACGAATGACATAATGGATTAGACGTATGTAATGAATATTCGGTATCGAGTTTGCTATATGTTAACAAATTTATTACATCGTCATCCGTGGAATAAAAATTGGAATAAATATAAATAGCCGTTTTGTGCAAACGGCGGCCATAGAGTGTGGAAAGTAAAAACTACTGCAGGAATCAGTGTAATAGATGCATAGATAATTGGTGCGTTAAATCTATTGTGCAGTTCATGAATTATAGCGCACAGTACTAGTGTATAATGTACATGAAATTACACTTACGTGCTAGACAACAATTTATAAGTAGTACGTGATTCAGCAATAGTCTATTGACTTTCAAACAAGCGTACTTGAATGTATAACGAATAACCACGACATTGACATACGCTGTAATACTAAAAGTATATTTTTAACACGATGTACATGACCATAAATTATTAAGAAAAGTAGGAAGAATTGGAAAAAATTAAAAAAAGCCAACACCACACGGAGTTCCCAAGCGGTCACCCATCTAAGTACTATCCGTGCCCTACGTTGCTTAACTTTCGTGATCGGACGAGAACGAGTGCACTCAACGTGGTATGAGAGTTGGCTGAAGTGAGTAATTTTGTTACTTGCTCTTAATATTCAGGAAAAAAGAAGTGGTCAGTTGACTGTAGACCTCCGAGCAGGACGGACCTCTCAGTACGCGCGTCAAAGTAGACAAACATTCGTTAAAGTAGAAGGAATAAGTGACAAAAAGTGAAAAATATTGCATTGACATCATCTCTATAAATACAAATAAGAATAAAAATAAAATAAAATAAAATAAGACAAAATAAAATTGTATAAAAAGATAGAAGTTACCGATAATGAAGCCAAAAGCAACGAAACGGAACCCACCGTGGACCCGATAAAAAAAGCCATCAAGAGAAAAATAATCACACAAAAAACAGCCAAAAAAATCAAGAATAGTTTAAGACTTTCCGCTCAAAAGACGCGGAAACTCAACCCACAACCAAACCTGGTTGCCAGGACGAAAAGACTAGTAAACATCCTAGGAAACACAGTTATAGATTATCACTCCAGCCAAGAAGAAAAGGCTAAAGAAATGAAAAACATGAAGCCCGTAAGAGCTACCTCGCCTCCAGCAATCATAACAAAAAACAGATTCAGTATACTACAATCTGAACCAGAGCCTCATCCACAACCGGGACCATCAAACTACTCTACTTCGAGCTCAACGCTAGAACAAATAAAAAAGAAAAACGAAACATTACGAGGCAAAATAGGAAAACACAGTCCCACCATACCACCAAAACAATCAACACTGCAGGGGCGACAGACCCCATCGTACAACCCAGGAGGCCCAGCGCCACCAGCATCGCCAAGGGGGGACCGAGCACCGGACGGACGCCCCACCAGATACACCGCAGAGGGGCGTACGAACGCCCCATCCACTACAAGGGATAACAAACCGCCGCCTATCAACATAACGCTACAAGACCCAAAGGACACGGTAACGCTCATAGAGAAAGTAGCGGGCATCAATCAGTTCCAGGCTGAGATTAGAGTTTCGCCTGGTCTTATCTTGCTATCGGTTTCCTGGAATGGTAATATAATTTCGTCTAAGGTTAGTTTATTGTTAGTGACGCTGTATTGATACTTTGTAAGGAATGGGAGTCCGATTATTCCATCTTCGATTAGGGGAAAGTTGTTAGGGACTACGTAGAATTGATGATTTTTCTTGAGCATGGTTAAATTGCAAATTTTATTAGTGGTATGTTTGTCACTTCCCATTAGGAAGGTTTTTGGGTTAGAAGTTTGGACGTTTAGTGAGGCTTTTTCTTTTATAAGGTTGATTCCTGCTCCGGTATCGATGAGGAATCTGGCTCTTCCTCCGTCTCTTCGTTGCAGTACGATTGATAGTAATCTTCCGGTGGTGGTGCAGTTAACTCGAGGTAAGCTTCCTCTGGGTTCTCCGTTGTTTGGTTTACTCGAGGTGGAATCTTTCCTTGGCTGGCGAATGGAAAATTTCGAGAGTAGCATTTTTCGGCTGTGTGTCCAATTCGTAAACACTTTGGACACTTCGGTTTCATGCGGTTGTCTAATGGTCGGCTAGGTAGCTGAGCAAAAGTTTGTGGCTGTGAATCGGTAGTAGTTCGCTTGGATACTAATGTAATGTTGTGAGATTGATTCTTTGGGCGGTTGGCAACACGATTTGCATCTCGTAACCATTGTTCTCTATCAGCTGCTAGTTGTTGGGCAAGGTTCAGGTTCTTTGGATCGCTAGATACCACCATCTGTCCTATCTCGTATCGTCCAGCAATCATAACAAAAAACAGATTTAGTATACTACAATCTGAACCAGAGTGTTACGCCGGGCGACCCTCTGCCTGGCCCAGGTCACTCACCGCGGGCCAGACGGACACCAGATGTCCGCTCTTCCGTACGGCGTACCCTCGATAGCCTTAAGTATCTTCCATAAATCTCAGGAATTTCCTAGTAGAGGTCCTTCAAACCAAACAAACGTCTGTTTCCGAAGAATTTCTAAAGACTCTTGTCTACCACGGCTTGACAAGGGAAAGTTAGTTTTTCTCACCTATTGTTACGACCGTTCGCGGAGAGACGCGGTCGCGAGGAAAACGCGTCAGCGAGAGGCGTAAATTCTCGCTACGATTCGGTGAATCGACGCCGCGAAGTAGTCGTTCCCCTGTTTCGGTTAAGATAACAGAGGTGGTTGATTGAATATGACACAGTAGTAAGTTATATTTCACCGTTTATTCCACAACTTATAACGAGGATAGTTACACTGGTGCGTGTGTACGAGATGATTGAGTGACTGATCTGCGGGTGTGTCTACCCGCTCGAAGGATGTTGACCGTTCGAAGGATGTGAAATCAGTACCGTCTTGGGAGACGATGATGTGTCGGAGGAAAGCTAAGGATGGGTGTGTCTAGCGCACGGGACCATCGGATTTGTTGGTGCCGATGTTGTTTAGGAGAGTGAGGGAATAGGCTTCGTTTTTAATTGGTTAAACGAAGGGTCTTAACCGCCCTCGAGAGAAATTGGTTAGTGGGAGGAAAGTTGCAGCGTGCGTGAGAATACCACGGCTTAACTAAGGAAAGTTGGTTTTTCTACCAGAGACAGAGAAACACCATACATACTTGTTAAAAGGTTTAGACAATAGTTACACCGAAACAGAAATACTCACAGACCTACAAGCCTTGCAAATAGACGACGTAAAATTCACAAAAGTCACACGATTCACGACAAAAAGATCAAGGGAGAACAATATATTGCTCCCAATTTACATAATACAAGTATCCCCCGACAGTAATATAAGTAACTTGTTAAAAGTTAACCATTTTAACTACTTCAGAATAAAATGGGAAAAAATAATTTTAAAAAATGATGATATAACTCAATGCCACAAATGCCAGCGATTAGGTCACACAGCACAAAACTGTAACCTAAACTACCGCTGTGTTAGATGCACTGAGCCCCATGGTCCAGGCGACTGCAAAATAAAAAGAGAAAACACAGTAACCAAAGACAAAATATTCTGCGTTAACTGCAAAAACTACGGACACCCCGCGTCATACAAATGTTGCCCCAAACTCGTAGAGCTTCGTAAAAAGCTAGCCGATAAAATCAAGAAAGACAAAGAAACAAAGATAAAACGAATTGCCCAAATACGCCGTAAATACGTCCCAGAACTAAAGCTCTCTGACGTAGTGAAACAACAAACAAAATTAAATCAAACAATCGAAAACACATAACAATTAACAAACTTAGATCCGCGCTCAAGCCAAAGCTCAATTACAATCGATAACTCCCCCCATCTAAACATTATAAACGTTATCGAAGACTTTAAAAAAGCTATTCTCCAAGCGTTAAAAGAACAACAAATGCAATTAAATGAAATAAAAAATACACTATCAACGCACGAAGAAAGGTTCGACGCCATCTTCAGCACTTTCAATAGTACAGATGACGAATAACCAAAATCCACTAAACCAACAATTACAGCAAAAAACACGTAAATTTAACCTAAAGCATCTGAAAATAAATACAATAAATGCTAACTCTTTAATTTCAAACCAAAAAAGATACAGTATGCTAACCCTAATAAATAAAGAAGCCCCCGATATGGTACTCATCTCAGAAACAAAACTAAACAAAAGACACAATGTACACTTCAAAAACTACTCCATGATAAGACACGACAGACCGAACGCCAGTCAAGGAGGAGGAACAGCGATCCTCATAAAAAACCCTATAAAATACAAAACAATTCTTATTGATAACAATATTGAGAAACAATGATCATAAAAATAAAAATAAGCAATAAGGAAAATTTATTCATCACTGCAGCCTACGCAACCTACGAAAACCAGAAAGACTTTAACTACGAATTCAATAATCTTTTCGAACTCTTACAGCTCAACAAACCGGAAAACTACTATATAATAGCAGGAGACCTTAAGGCAAAGCATACAAGCTGGAAAAACGAAATAAACAACACGAGAGGCAACTTCATTAGAAACTGGCTAGACAATAAAAGCATCCACTACAAAACAAACTTATACAGCTCCGAGCTACCCTCTTACCCAAAAGGAGGCTCATACCTGGACATATGCCTAGCAGATGCGCGACTAAAATTCCAAAACCTACGTCCAAATAACACTCTCAATACCTTAGCCTATGACAGTGACCATAACGCCCTAGTATTTCACATAAACAAAAATACATCTGACTTCCTAACACTCGAAACTCAGACCGAGACACCCAGGTACAATTACAAAAAGACAGACTGGAAAAAGTTCCAAAACATACTTGAACAAAACTGCGACCTAAAGATCTACAACAACGTCAACCTAACAAATAGACAAATCGACTCATTCATAGACGAAATAGAAAAACATACACAAATCGCTCTCCAAAAATCCGTGCCAATCATAAAACAAAAAAATTCATGCGAGCCCTATATCAACAATAAAATAAAAGATCTACACCGAGATAAAAGCTACATACTCTCTAAAATAAACAATATAAAATTTAACTATTCTTACGACAAAAGAGAAGAATTAGAATTCCTAAAGTACCTACTACACAGAATAAAAGCGCAATTGAAACAAGAATTCGCAAATTCTATAAACCATTACTGGACAAACAAAATAAAAAACATCTCCAAAAACGACTCAGCAAACATGTTCCCACAAATAAATCAAATCTTTAGAGCAAAAGAACAAAACCCCATCCCACCTCTCAAATTGCCCCCAGAAAATGCCTCCCTCATCCAAGAAGCAGGTATAACGATATACAACACCATCAAAGACACCGAGGGTAACTTCATAATATCTAAAACAATAGAAAAACTAGACATTATCGGCACCCACTTTTCCAAAATACACACGCAAAACGAACACATGGGCCGAGAACAACTAAACAGAATTATCATCGTCGAAACAAACAAACTCAAAAATGAATTGGAACAAGACAACACGCTAAACAAAACAGTCTGCACATTCCCAAACGAAAACACCGCAGACAACCCCAAACAACCAGATCCAGAAATAAACTACTTCACAAATTACAATCAACTAAACACAATCCTCTCCAAACTAAACAACAAAAAATCCTCCGGCTTCGACGGCATCCCAAACATCTTACTCAAGCGCCTACCGAACAAAATAAAATGGTACTACACAGTACTCTTCAACAATGCTCTAAACAACACATACTTCCCCAGAAAATGGAAAAAAGCCAAACTGATAGCTATAACAAAAAAGGATAAAGACGGCTCATCGCCCGCAAACCTACGACCCATAAGTCTCCTCCCCAACATAAGCAAAGTATTTGAAATAATCATAAACAACCCCCTAACCTCCTTCTGCACAAAAAATAACATAATCCCAGAGAATCAATTCGGCTTCCGACACAAACACTCCACAATCCACGCAATAAACAAACTCACGTTGGACATCTGCTGGGCTCTAAACGCAAAAGAACGAGTAGCCGCCTGCTTAATAGACCTCGAAAAAGCCTTCGACACAGTCTGGATCCCAGGTCTCATATACAAATTGATCAAAAAAAAGTTCCCTAAACACCTGATTAAAATAGTCTGGGACATGATCACAAACAGAACATTCGCAATGACAGAAGGTTCACACTCATCAAGCAAAGAATTCTCCATAAAAAACGGTCTACAACAAGGTACAGTAAATTCCCCGTTACTTTTCAGTATTTACAACAGCGACTTACTAAACCTCTTTGAGCTCAATACATCCATCCATAAACGCTCCATAGCCTTCGCAGACGACCTAATCATCTACGTAACAGGCCGCAAAACCAAAACTATAAAAACGGAACTCCAAGAACTCTTTGAGAAAATAAACGACTATTACCACGCATGGAAACTAAAAATCAACATAAGTAAATGCGAAACCATACTGTTTAGGCCCAAGTCAAGTGAAATCGGCCCAATAGAAAGAGAACACTGCAAAAAATTTCAGATAAGAGAAAAAACAGACAAAGGGGCCCTCATACCACACAAAAATTGCGTAAAATACTTAGGGGTAAACATAGATTACAAATTAAACTACAAGCAGCACACCGAAATTCAACTTACCAAGGCCAATAAAGCATTTTGGAAAATGAAAAAACTATTCCACTCCAAACATCTCGACAGCAAAGTAAAAATTCTATGCTATCAAGCACTAATCAGACCGATCATAACCTACGGCTGCCCAATCTGGTACAACATATCAGCCTCCCAAATGGAAAAAATTCGCATATTCGAAAGAAAATGCATCAGAGCTTGTCTGAGCACTTACAGATCCGAACACAGCGGATTCAAAAAATACGTAAAAAACAAAATAATATACGACCTAGCCAACGTTCACCGCATAGACTGTCACATCCTAAAGCTAATACGAAACCACTTCGCGCAAGCGGCAAAGATAAAAGAAAATAGTTTAATCTTCAGCTGCTTATTTCCAAATGACACATATTACAAAAACACTCTGACAACAGGCTACATCCCGCCAGAAGCTTTCCCATACCTTTTTATTTATTTGTTGAAATTACAATCAATTCTCGCGTTGAGAATTTTCAATAATTTTTCTGGCGTGGCGCAGTGACATGGCTGATTATTTACAATAAGTTAATACTTATTATAGATAGGTATAATTTATAAGTATTATAAGTAAGTGCAAATGCTTAATTTGGATAATTAAGAGAATCTAACGTTTAGGTCTAGCGGGTAGTGCCTCTTCAGCCTGCGAATCTGGTCCGTCGTATCGAGTAGTCCAGTGATTAGGGGGTTTCGGTGTTTGTTGATTCTTTTGTTATATCTGTCGCTATATTTTGCTATTTCCTCTTTGACGGTGGGTATCTTGAGGTCGCGGTGTATTGTTTCATTGATTACATACCAAGGTGCGTCAATTAGGGATCTTAGCGTTTTCGATTGAAAGCGTTGGAGTATTTCAATGTTGGAGTTACTTGTTGTTCCCCATAGTTGGATTCCGTAGGTCCAGACAGGTTTTATTACGGTCTTGTAGAGGGTAATTTTATTCTCTATGTTTAGTTTGGAGCGTCGGCCCGTGAGCCAATAGAGTTTTTTTAGTTTGTCCTTTAGTTGCTTCGTTTTATCTGAGATGTGTGTCTTCCACGTTAGTCTCCTGTCCAGGGTCATGCCCAGGTATCGGACTGTGTCCCTGCTAGGGATTGTTGCATCGTTGATGGTGACCTGGGGGCAGGTTTGTTTTCGGAGCGTGAAGGTTACATGTGAGGATTTCTTTTCGTTGACTTTGAAGCCCCATTTGTGAAACCACTTTTCCATGGAGTCGAGACTTCGCTGGAGAGTGGATGAGGCTATTACCGGGTCTGCGTGGGTAGCTAATAGCGCTGTGTCGTCTGCAAATGTCGCTATTGTTATATCGTTTGATATAGGTAGGTCGGCAGTGTAGATGGAGTACAGTAGGGGTCCGAGGACACTACCTTGGGGTATGCCGGCCTCTATTGGGAATGTTGCGGAAGTGGCGTCTAGGCATTTAACCATGAATTGTCTATTGGTTAGGTAAGATTTTAGGATGGAGTAGTAGGGGTGAGGTAGGATCTTTTTAATCTTGTATAGTAGCCCTTCATGCCATACTTTGTCGAATGCCTGTTGGATGTCTAGGAAAACCGCTGAGCAATATTTTTTCTTTTCGAGTGTTTGGCTGATCGTATGAGTTAAGCGGTGGATTTGCTCTACTGTAGAATGATGTTTTCGGAAGCCGAATTGGTGATCTGGGAGTGTTTTCAAGTTCTCTAGGATTGGAAGGAGTCGGTTCGTGAGCATCTTCTCGAATAGTTTGGACAGGGTAGGTAAAAGACTGATTGGGCGATAGGAGCAGGTTTCGTGTATCGGTTTACCGGGTTTAGGGATGAGGGTAATCAATGAGATTTTCCAGGCCTTAGGATAGTGTTCCAGGCGAAGGATAGCATTAAAAATCGATGTGATGAGTGCTATCCCTTTTGTGGGAAGTTCCTTGATTGCTTTATTGCTTATTAGGTCGTGTCCTGCTGCTTTCTTGGGGTTTAGGCGACTGATTGTTTCTATAGTCTCTGCAGAGGAGAAGGGTTCGATAGGAGGGGACATTTGGAAGGGGGTGTGCAGGTATTCGGTAACGTCCGCGGCGGCTTTGGGGGAATGGGGTTTGAATACTTTTGACAAGTGTTTAGCGAACAGGTCGGCTTTTTCTGTAGGGCTTCGCGCCCATCCACCTTGCGGGCGGCGGATCGGTGGGATTATTTGTGGGGGGCGTGTGAGTTTCCTGGAGGCCTTCCGTAGTGAGTAGTTGGCGTCGGCTGTGGGGGATAAGCTGGCGAGGTATTTATGGAAGCAGTCGTTTTTATAGATTTTTAAGGTTCTGGATAGCTTCCTAGTTGCGTTGTTAAGTTTGCGTTTGTCCTCCGGTGTTCTATGGGTCTGCCATACTCTTCTTAGTCTACGTTTTTCTGCTATTTTTTTTAGTATGTATTGGGGATATTCTTGTTTGCTGTTAGATGGCTTTGTCGGTGTGGAGAGGCGGATTGCGTTTATTATGCTCGTGTTTAAGTATTCCGTGGCTGCTTCGATATCTTCCTTTGTTTTTAGTGGGGTGAAGGCTGAGGTTGAGTGTGTAAAGACTTCTCTGAAGAGCTGCCAGTTGGTGTGTTGGTTGTGAATGGAGCCATTAGGTGTATTCTCGATGATTGTTGAGCTGACTGTTGCTATCACGGGAGAATGATCAGAGGAGAGATCAGCCGAGGAGTTGATCTGGACGTGTCTTGATGGGATATTTTTAGTTATGAAGAAGTCGAGAAGGTCGGGTATTTTGTTGGTGTCAGTGGGCCAGTATGTGGGTTCGTATGTGGTGAGGTAGTTGAGGTTGTTGTTTATTATGCTGTTTAAGAGGTTTTTGCCTCTTGCTGTAACCAGTCTGCTGCCCCATTGAATGTGCTTGGCGTTATAGTCTCCTCCAACTATGAATCTATTGCCCAGGGTGTCCAGGAAGTTATCAAAGTCTTCTTTGGCGATGGAGTGTCTGGGAGGGCAGTATACTGCTGAGGTGGTGATTGAGCCATGACAGTCTTCTATTGCTACGTTTGTTGCTTGTAGGTAGTCTTTCTGGAATGATGGAAGTTCGTAGTGCTTAATACTTGCTTTGATTATTATTCCGGTGCCACCGTGGGCCTTTCCGCTGGGGTGTTGGGTATGGTAGAATTCGTAACCATTTATTTTCAGGTAGCTCTTGTCGGTGAAGTGGGTTTCCGATACGAGCATTACGTCGATTTGCTGGTGTTTTAAGAAGAGTTCTAGTTCAAGTTTGTGTTGCGCTAGACCGTTGGCGTTCCAGAGTGCTATGCGCCTTGGTTTTATTTTGAGTCGGGGCGTGCTAATTTTTCCACGATGAGTGTTAGTAGCGATAGCAAGTGATTTATTTGCTCTGATTGTTTCTCTATTAGCTTTTCAAGCCTTGAGGAGTTGTCTGTGTTAGGTGGGTTGGGGTCACTGTTTTGGGGAAGGTTCCTTTGGCTGTTCGGGTTATTTTGGATGCCTTGTACTGCTTGGGCATAGGAGGTTGAGGTGGAGATGAATTTGGTAGGACTGGGTGCTTGGTTGGTTGAGGGGGTTGGGGTAGTCGTGAATTTCGGCGGGCTGGGTGTTTGGTTGGATACCTCTTTTGCTCTGAGCTTAGGGTACCTGTTCGTGTATAGTGTTTTATATGCTGGGCAGCCTTTGTAGTTGGCGGGGTGGTCCCCTTGGCAGTGGATGCATTTCGCTGGAGTTTCCGGTGATTTGGCGCACTGGTCAGTGGAGTGAGTGCCTGCGCATTTAACGCAGCGGAAAGTATGGTTGCAGTATTTCTGCGTATGACCGTACCTTTGGCACCTTTTGCATTGCACTATTTCTTTTTTCACAAGCGGTGGTTCGAATTTTACTATTGCGTTCATTAGGCGACTGATATTGTAGATTTCCTTATTGTTTGGCTTTTGTTTTATATCTATGAAAAATAAGGATAACGGGTCTTTCGAGACTCTATGCCTTATATTACTTACGTTGATGACTTCGTGGCCGAGTTTTGAGAGTTCGTATTTGAGTTCGTCTATGTCTGCTGAGTGGTGTATGTTTCGTAGGACCACCCGGAAAGGCCTTTCCTGTTTGAGTTGGTAGGTGTGGAAGTTGGCATTCATTGGCCCTACTCGCACCAGTTGCTATTAAGTGAAGTCTAATATGTCTATTCTGGCAGAAATTTTGGAAATCTTTACCCGTAAAACACCTTCCTTGGTCTGCTATTACCCGGCAGGGATTGCCGAATAAAAATATAGCGGACTTAAGTGCTATAATGGTATTAAAGGAATCTAATTTACGAGTATGATACAGGTATACAAATTTCGTGAAAGCATCAACTAAAACAATGATATACTCTTTCGAGTCACTCTTACCACTTAATTTACCCGTTATATCCATGTGTACCGTATGCCAGGGTATGCTGGTCTTAGGTATGGGATGTAGTTCAGCTTGTACTTTACCCGAACTAGCCTTCGAAACTCGACAAGCATGACAGTTCTCAACGAATTTGCGAACATATTTCGCCATTCCTTCAAACCAGTAATACTCGTATAGTTTCTCAAGCGTTTTATCCCAACCTAAGTGCATAATGGACTGATGCACATGATTAATGACGGACCACCTGAAACCCCTTGGGACAATGGGCAAGCAAAGAGTTCTACCTTTTCTCTGTATTTTCCGATGGAGTGTACCAGACCGTAATTCATACGTATTCGCAATATCTTCCGCGAGCTCTTCATTTTGCAACTTACGGACGATCTCAGAGATTTGTGGGTCGCGACGTTGTTCTGCTAACAACCAATCATCGGAGATTTCAGATAGATTGATTTCTTTCTCTACAATTTTGTTGATCGTACGGTGATCCAGATCTACGGGATTTCTCGAAAAGAAATCTACATGAGCCATTCGTTTGCCTTCCCGATACATAATGTCAAAGGTAAAAGTTTGCAGGTAAGCCCACCATCTGTAAACCCTGTCATTTAAATGTACCTTGTCACTGGATGCCTTCAGAGAATTACAATCAGTGACAACAAGAAATTCCCGACCGTGCAGATAGTGACGAAAATGCTTGATGGCGTTTACCACTGCCAGCGTTTCTAACTCATAAGAATGATATCTAGATTCCGCAGGGCTAGTCCGCTTGCTATAATACTCAACTACTCTATTTTTACCTTCGACCCTATGCATTAGGATAGCCCCAAATCCTTCGGAACTAGCATCCGTATGTAGTTCTATTGGATATTTGGGGTCAAAAATCATTAGCACCGGCTCATTGGTCAGAATAGAAATTACTTTTTGCCTAATTTTTTCATGTTTATCCGTCCAATTTATGTTCTTGCTACCGGAAGTGAGAGCATACAAAGATTTCATTACCTGTGAGAATTTAGGAACAAATTTTCGAAAGTAAGAAGCTAAACCAATAAATTGCCGGAGCTGTGTAACAGTCGTTGGTGCGGGCAAAGAGCTCAAGGCTTGTACTTTACCTGGGTTTGGTCGGACTTCTCCGTTATGAATCACATAACCCAGATAAAGTACTGACGTCTTCAAGAAAGAACATTTAGAAAAGTTGAAAGAGAATCCGGCGTTTACGAGGGTATCTAGGACGGTGTTTAATCTTTCTAACGCCTGATCTATCGTATCGGCAATAATTAAAACATCATCCAAATAAACGACAACATATGAATAAGCAAGATCACCTAAGGCATTGAAAATGGCCCTCTGAAAAACAGACGGTGCATTCTTCAATCCAAACGGCATCGTCATGTATTCATATTGACCATCAGGAGTAACGAACGCGGTATATTCAGTCGAATTCGGGTGAATAGGAATTTGATGAAACCCGCTGGCCATATCCAGGCTTATAAAGTATTTCGCCCCTCTCAGTCTCGCGATCTGATCAGCTATGAGAGGAAGAGGGTACCGATCCGCGACGGTGTTTTTATTTAATGCTCGGTAATCTACACATAATCTATCTGAACCGTTCTTTTTTTTAACAAGTAATAAAGGGCTTGCGAATGGTGAATTACTCGGTCTTATGATTTTTGCTCGGATCAGTTCACCTATCCTCTCTCGAACTATTCCCCGCTCCTCCTCACTGAGTCTATAAGGACTTCGTTGCACGGTAACGTTGGGATCAATTAAACGAATTTCTAATTGACCCGTATTTACACGATTCCGCGGAAAACCCGTAATAAATGACTCTTTGTATTTCTCGAGAACAGAAATCAATCGATCTTTATCGTTACCAACTACATCAGTGTCGACCTCATTAATGTTGATCACATCTTCCGCGACTCTGCTACAAGCGTTAACTATTTTTGTCTTACAAATATCGACACTGTTTCGTGTAACATTCACGTCAAAACCTTGGCTCAAAATTTCACGACCAATCATGATATCGTATTTTAAGTAATTATCAGAAAGGGCATGAAAAGTTATCTCCAATGTAAAACCGTTAATACATACAGTGGATAAAATCTGAGATGTACTGTTAACACAAGTATTCCCTATGCCTCGCATTATTACTACATCAGTCGTTCGTTTGCCAGAAAATTTCGAAGCTACGGATTCTTTGATTAATGAGCATTCGGCTCCGGAATCGAAATAAAATGGGTACGACTCACCCAGATGACTTAATTTACCAGCTGGAGGCTCTACCACACAGGAGTCGACTCGACGTTCATTCTTGAAGCCGGATTTTCTGTTCTGCAGTTGTGGACAATCAGGTGCGATATGACCCTCCGCACGACACTTGAAGCAAACCACCTTGGACGATGAAGCTGGACGGTTTCTTTCCTGGTGTTGTGTATCCTTTGTATCCTTTGTATCCTTTGTATCCTTCCGCTGTTCACTACGCATCCTCTTGCGACACTCCGTTATTTTGTGTCCAAGAGTACCACAATAATGACACTTCACCCGGTAATGCGATAACTTGCGTCGTTTAACTTCAGGTTCCTCCGATGTATTTCCTAACAAAGTTGCCGGCAGATCGTTGTAAGGATAAGCTCTCATTTCTTCATAAAATTGTTCCTCCGTCTTGATATTATTTGCGAGCGTTAATCGATGAAAGCGTTGATCTTGTGAGTTTAGCATATAAAGAGTTAAGGCATTGAGTACTTCGGGCATCGTTAGATCTTGCATCTTTATCTGCAACATGGAACGGAGGCGACTACCGTAAGCTCCTAGAGTTTCGATCTCCGTCGGTCGTTCTCTGGACATCCTTATTAATGCCGTGGCGGCTGTCTCTCTGCCACCAAAACGCGAAAGGAATTGTTCCTTAAACGTTGGCCAGGAAAGTTTTCCACCGCGCACTATTTGTGAAAGCCAATGTGCAGCAGATCCCTTTAGGGCACGATTTAAAGCAGAAAGTAACACACTATCTTGCATCGGATAGTCTTTCAAAATCACATCTGTGTATGAGCACCACGCGAATGGATCAGCGCCCGTGCCTTCAGGATCAAAACGTGACAACGTTACATCCTTAGGTTCCATACTCGACTTTTGCTCCCTAGGCTGAGTCATCTGGTTCATGATTCTCATGAGTTGTTCCAAAGTGACACTTGGGCTTGATCCCACTTCTGATGTCGGGTTAACATTAGGATTTAAGGCGCGTAACGATTCTTCGTTTGAATTAGCCATTGTTTTACAAAACAGAGAGTATATTTACACGAATAAACAAGGTTTTACAAATATTATGAATAATGAATTTTTATAAATGATATGATTGATTAACAAATGATAAATTAAATTATTAATTAGATTAAAGAATAATAAGTTTTATCGAACAATAAAAGAAACGAATAATATATCTTACGATTTACTAATTTAACGAATAATGAAAATTAACGATTGATAAATTTACAAATATTGAATTTAATTTTACGCTATAAACAATGATCCGGGGTTCAAACGAATCCACGGTCAACGGGAAAACTTTAAACAATTTTATAACACAAAAAAAAATACGTTTGCTGAGTCACTCGGAAAAAATTACTCGATGTATCACTTTCCAAGGCGATCACACGAAGGCCTCTCTGCATAAAATCTTTTTCGTAATCCGACTGCATTTTGTTTGTTATATTCTCGCTGGAAACATCGAGAAGGTTCCAATCGTTGTTGCTAGGCAATATCTGTCAGAAGTTTGTTATATACTCCTTGGAAACATCGAGAAAGATCCAAACGCCGTTGCTAGGCAGTTTCTGTCTGGAGATTGATTCCTCATACAACGTGTGTCCCATTATATCGACATCTCTAAAGTACAATTCTATGTGATTTCTAGGGAGAACAATACAACCGATCCACACCTTCGTCAGGCAAAACGTTTATCCCGTGACCGTGGCTACGTTCAGCGACCAGTTGTCACCTCGAACCCACTTTCGCTTTTCACAAATGTCAAACAATTACAGATGACAATTACTTAATTACAGTTATGATAAGATCTGGGCTAAAGCATTAAAAGGCCTCCTCAAAATTGCATAGGGAAGGCTCCGGTTTTCATTTCATCTCCGACATATATATAAAAGGGGGGCAATATAAAAATAAAAAAATAATATATATAATAAATAATAACAAACGTAAATAACCTAACACTATCAGATTTAAAATATATTTTAATATATATATATATATATATATATATATATATATATATATATATATATTGAACACAAAACAAAATATATCAAAAATTAATAACAATAAGGAACATCAAACAGCGAACCAACGAAATTGAAGCAGCTACACTAAATCAAAATCGAAACAAGGAGCTCCGGGATAAAGTTCGCTGAACTCACGCATACACCAATAGCGCACAACAGGGGAAATTCCCTTTCTCCCAGAAGCATGGTGACGAAGATGCGCCTCCAAAACCTCTTCGGGAATTTCATTCGCAAAACGAACTTTCACGCAACGATCAGTATCAACGATTTCAACCAGAGGGGGTTCCCCTCACAGGGCTGATAGAAAACTAAGTTGAAATATGGAACTTACATTTTGTCACGTACGATTCCGAGAAGCCCAAAACTGCAACATCCCGATTCCCACGGAAGCGTACCCCCAGCGGACCACCACCCCGTGGGGGATGGCATTATAAATAAGCATAGCAACATAGCGCAGCGTTCATTAGTTTGTTCATAAATCTTGCGATCGTTTGTTATTACGGCTCATCATTCTTTGCGCCCATTACTGCGTTTAGAATTTGTATAAGTATTTTTGCGTTTCGGGGTCTTTAGTTTTTCGGTAAAGAAAAAGGAGTCGCGATTAAATAAAAGAAAATTTTAAGTCCTCATTACGGTATTAATTCAGTTAGCGAGTTACTCAATTTGTATCGAAATAGCTTAATAAAGTAAAGGCTGGTAAAAACCCTATATTCGAGATTAAATAATAAACCCAACAAACCTCGTCGATCACCGAAACACCTGGAGTAATGGCACCCGATAGCACCTTTTCCTCAAGGTAAGAGAATTAATTTTAAAAACTTTCTTCTTCTCTGGTAATCTCGTTGTCCTCGAGAATTGAATTAAAAACCTCCTATCATCGATTTCATTCATTTTCGCGAACGGTTTTAAAGATAGAAACATTGCTTAAATTTTAAACAAAGGTGTTGTCCGTTGTGTCGGCTTTTTTCAGCTTTTTTTTTTGAACGGTGTTTTCAGCTACTGAAACATCCTCTGATCTTCGCATTCCTCCTCCCATTGTTGGTAAAATATTACCCGTCTTTGGGCAAGGCTTGCGAAATCACACGAGTTCCACGCAGAGAGGATCGTTAGAATCATCCTCGTTAATTAAACTCAAAAGGCAAGAAGATCGTGGCGACAGACTTCATCGTGGTAAATGAATTGAGTTTCGGTCCTAACGACAAACTACTACGGCGGAATTAAAAGAGAAGAAGAAGTCGAACGTAAAAATAAATTTATATAAAACAACGAACAATCTCATATTCCTATCTAATCCAGCAACGCTAAAATATAAATATCCAGCTAATAAAATATATATATATAATAACCTAAGCAATTCTACGTCAAAATAAAAATCCGTTCAACGAGGAAAAATATTCATTGTACCCAGCTTTAATCCTCTCCCGCGCTAGTATCCCTGCGCATAGCAAGTTAGCCGAAAAGTGAAATTCGTTTACCAGTTGCATTAAGCGTCAGTTAACGCTATCCTTTAAACGCAAAAGAAAATAATAAAAATAAAATATTTTGAAATAGTCTTTAGACTATTTCTGGTGGCAGCAACTACCGTATTAATTAATTACCTAAATCGGAATTAAATACACAATAATATCATTTCAACTTATTTCCCTTCAGATTACATACAAACTCAAACTATATAAAAAAAAAAATTTTTCAGTAAAATTTAAACTTAAGATTTGATCGATTTAAACAAACAAATTAATACGTAACATTTGGAGTAGTAAATTTTTGGTGGCAGCGGTGGGATCCGCTTCACGGAGGATTAAAGTTGGTTTAAACGATTTGACACGCTCCATAGTAGATTAAAGTTGTCACACTTGTTAATAAAATATATATTTAAAAAACAATGGCGACTGTAGTGGAATCGTTTGACGAAGAAATGGTTTTGACATTGTCGGAAAAGCTTAAAGCATGGGATGCGAACTTTCGCGATATGAGTGCAAAACTCGCCGAATTACAAAGCGGATTATTCGAACTTAAAACGAAACAGGAACCTCAAACACCCAAATCGCCGCCGACAGCACAACAGGAAACGGTCCAGACAGGTGGACATACCCAGCCAATTAAGCTAAAAGACGCGATCGAATCGGTGCCAGTGTTTGACGGATATCGACCATCGGTATTCCATTTTTTAAGAGCTTGTGAGCGCGCGCGAAATATGATTCCCAGATATCAAGAACCTCAATTGGTAAAATTGTTAGTAAATAAGCTTCGTGGACACGCGTTCCTCGCCATCGAAGACACGGAATTAATGAGTTTAAATGATTTCGGAAACAAATTAAAGGATCTATTCGGCCCAAAGAAATCTCTTAATGAATATAAGGGAGAATTAGGAACGATATTTCAACGACCCGGGGAAGATATATTAGATTATATGGATCGCGTTAGAAATCTTAGATTAGCAATAATGGACGGAGAAAGAGGCGACTACGGCATCATATCCCCCGACGTACAAGATACTATAGATTGGGAAACGAGAGAAGCTTTCGTTAAAGGACTTCCGAACGAGGTATATGTACGAGTAAAAATAGCAGGGTACCATACTTTAGAAGATGCGTATCGTCAAGCCGTTAAAGCAACACACGAATTGAGACAAATAACCGACAGAACGCGACCCCATCGACCGACACCCTCGAACTATTACAGACGCGATAACGCACGTCCCTCGAACACTAATAACAATATCAGAAACAACCGCCAAGATCGAAGATCAGTACCTCCATCGCAGAATTTTCCGAATACTAATAGACAAAATATCATGTGTAACTATTGTAAAAAAACCCGGACATTTAGTGAAGGACTGTTACAAATTTAAAGCCCGAGTAGACGCCGGATTAATCGTACCCTACGCTTCGAGACCGTCGGGAAACCAAACACGTCCTTCGGGAGAATGGGGCGAGCCACGAGGGAACGATACGCCGAATCGCCCGAGAGTACAAGCGGCAATCAGGCGACCGGCGCCGACGGCAACAAACAGGACGAGGGCAGCCACCCACGCGAGATCAACTCCACCACCCATAACGAGAGACGGAGCGAACGCAATGCCGACTATAAGATCGAACGAACAGCCACTAAATACTGTGGGGGAGTCATCCCACAACCAAACAAGGCCACAGACAGAGAATCCAGAATCTCAAGACAAAAGGGAAAGAGCGAAGCACAAGCAACCGGCGAAGGAAAATCATCAAGAGTTGAATTCAGATTCGGAAGGCGACCTCTCCGAATTATTTCAGTAAAATTTAACGATTCTCCAACGACCCCAACTGCACGAATAGTTTCCCCAAATCTAAAAACCAAGACGAGTTTATTGTTAGACTCTGGATCGGAAATCAATATTATCAAGAAACCTGCTTTACCCGATTCAGCCATCATCGACGAGAAAGAATCAATTGAAGTGCAAGGAATTACGGCAACGAGCCTGGTCTCCCTAGGGCAGACGGTAATACAGGTCGCGGGCCATCCGGTTATTTTTCACGTAGTCGATGATTCATTACTAATCGATCAAGACGGAATCTTAGGATCCGAATTTTTTGCAGGTTGTAAAGCTCGTTTAGATTATGAAGAAAAACATATCAAATGGGGAAATATTTATATTCCCTTCGACACTAAGGAGAAAATAATTATACCGAAGCGAAGTTCAATAACGTGTTCAATTAATATCGCTAATCCAGAGATAAAAGAGGGATTTATTCCAAGAATCGAGCCGAGCAAGGGAATCTATTTCGGAAATGCAGTTGTGAGGAATCATAAAGGAAAAGGCTATATAAGAGTAATAAATACTACTTCAAGAGATTACGAATTTACAACACCGACGATGGTAATTAAGCAATTTGAAAATCCCTCCCCGCTTCCTAGGACAGCGTGTAATACAGTTTTAAAATCGAAGGAAAGTAGATACGAAAAAATAAATGAGTTACTACGACTCGAACACTTGAACGAAGAAGAAAAGGAAAATGTAAAAAAATTGATTCGTAACAATCAAGATAGATTTCATATTCCAGGAGATACATTGGAGGCAACTGAAGTTCTGGAACATAGAATAATTACCACAGATAATATACCAATTAATACCAAACAGTATCGATATCCGCCAATACATCGAGAAGAGATAAATCGACAGATTCAAGAATTGCTAGATACGGACGTAGTGGAACCATCAATATCTCCATATAACTCCCCGTTATGGATTGTGCCCAAAAAACCCGATTCGCAAGGAAATAAACGCTGGAGATTAGTTATCGATTATAGAAAATTGAACGATAAAACGATTGGCGATGCCTTCCCATTACCCAACATCACAGAAATATTGGATCAATTAGGAAGTGCAAAATATTTTTCCACGTTTGACTTAGCATCAGGCTTTCACCAGATCCGTATGTCGCAAGAGGACGCCCACAAAACGGCATTTTCGACACCATACGGACATTTTCAATTCAAAAGAATGCCCTTTGGATTAAAAAATGCCCCAGCAACATTTCAACGTTTAATGAACTCGGTATTATCGGGTCTGCAAGGAATAGAACTATTCGTCTATCTGGATGACATAGTGATTTATTCCAGATCTCTCCAGGAACACGAAATTAAATTTAATAAATTAATGGAAAGACCGAGGACAGCCAAATTACGATTACAACCCGATAAGTGTGAATTTTTACGGCATGAGGTGAATTATTTGGGACATATAATTAGTGAGGATGGCGTGAAACCCGATCCAAAAAAGGTCGAAGCCGTATCAAAATTTCCACGACCAAAGAAGGCGAAAAATATCAAACAATTTCTGGGACTAGCAGGATATTACAGAAGATTTATACCCGATTTCTCCAAGGTCGCGAAACCATTGACACAACTATTAAAGAAAGATACTCCCTTCAAATGGACGGAAAATCAAGAAGATGCATTCAATAATTTAAAAACAGCGTTAATGACGAAACCCATTCTACAATATTCAGACTTTTCTAAACCTTTTAACCTTACCACAGACGCATCAGGATATGCAATAAGCGGTGTACTGAGTCAAGGGCCAATCGGAAAGGATTTGCCGATTGCGTATGCCTCAAGACTATTAAATTCCGCCGAACAAAACTACTCTACTGTCACGGTGGTCGTGAGAACGCAACGAAAGGATGGTTATGCCTCACATACCTTGGTCAGCAAAATGATGGCTAAGCAGTAATAGAAACTGACAAGAGTACCGCTAAACAAAACGAACTAATCGCTACCCTGATTGAACAATTTGAAAGCCTAACTCACGAGTTTAGAAGCTTTAGAAACAGCACCGATCAAAACATTAAAAACATAAAAGAATTTGCGGAAACTAGCGATAGAAATCGCTCTAAAGAAATACGCGATCTTGCAAAAACCATGGAAATAAAATACGACACCGAGACTGACCAGTCGCAAATAAACGCCCATTTAGAAACCGCTGCTGATAACGTAACGGATGACGAAACTGACGGACCGAACACGTCACAAAGACCACGAGCCGCATCTAGCCGCGCCGCGATTAAACCAATAAACAACTACAACGAAGATCGAGGGCTCGAGGCAGATAAGGCCATACGAACTGTCGAGACACTACGTGGTCAAGATGACGTAGGCGTTGAAGATTTCATCTTATCGGTCCGCAAAGCAAGAGCTAGGTGCAAGGCAAGTGACAGAGAGCTATTATTAGATCTCATACTGATCGAAAAGATTACCGACAACGCGAAACGAAACATACGATATCTAAAAATCAACTCGTTCGAAGACTTATATTCATGCTTAAGACAACACGTATTAACACCAACAACTATTAGCAACTGTAGGGACAAATTAAACAATTTAAAACAAGGGGCAACAGAAAGTGTACAATCTTTTAACTCCAGATTCCGACAACAGCTAAACGAATTAAATTATGCAGTCCAAAACGAAAACCGCACACCAACAGAACGACGCGTAGCTATAGATATTGAAGAACGCGAAGCACTTAAAACATATTTGCTCAACTTACGATACGAGATAGGACAGATGGTGGTATCTAGCGATCCAAAGAACCTGAACCTTGCCCAACAACTAGCAGCTGATAGAGAACAATGGTTACGAGATGCAAATCGTGTTGCCAACCGCCCAAAGAATCAATCTCACAACATTACATTAGTATCCAAGCGAACTACTACCGATTCACAGCCATAAACTTTTGCTCAGCTACCTAGCCGACCATTAGACAACCGCATGAAACCGAAGTGTCCAAAGTGTTTACGAATTGGACACACAGCCGAAAAATGCTACTCTCGAAATTTTCCATTCGCCAGCCAAGGAAAGATTCCACCTCGAGTAAACCAAACAACGGAGAACCCAGAGGAAGCTTACCTCGAGTTAACTGCACCACCACCGGAAGATTACTATCAATCGTACTGCAACGAAGAGACGGAGGAAGAGCCAGATTCCTCATCGATACCGGAGCAGGAATCAACCTTATAAAAGAAAAAGCCTCACTAAACGTCCAAACTTCTAACCCAAAAACCTTCCTAATGGGAAGTGACAAACATACCACTAACAAAATTTGCATTTAACCATGCTCAAGAAAAATCATCAATTCTACGTAGTCCCTAACAACTTTCCCCTAATCGAAGATGGAATAATCGGACTCCCATTCCTTACAAAGTATCAATACAGCGTCACTAACAATAAACTAACCTTAGACGAAATTATATTACCATTCCAGGAAACCGATAGCAAGATAAGACCAGGCGAAACTCTAATCTCAGCCCAATACATCGAAGGAAAGCCCACAACAGTATGTTTCATCGACACTGGTAAGCAAATCTGTCACATTACAAACGAAATAGAGAAACCCGATAAACTAAGCCAAATTAATAAATTCGCACAAATAATACGTACCAAACATATTGATCCAGAACTTCGAGAACCCCTTGAGAAAATCCTCATCAATTACTTAGACGTTTTTAATATGGAAACAGACTCATTACCATGTACCAACTTGACAGAACATACAATCACACTCAAGACAGACAAACCTATAAACATCAAATCTTATAGACCGCCCGAATGTCATAAAAAGGAAATCGAGACTCAAATCAACGACATGTTAGACAAACAAATCATAGAACCATCGGACAGTCCATATAACGCACCAATTTGGGTAGTTCCAAAAAAATTAGATGCATCAGGCAAACAAAAATGGAGAATCGTTATAGATTTTAGAAAATTAAACGAGCAAACAGACCAAGACGCGTATCCTTTACCAAATTCGGACGAAATACTCGAGCACTTAGGCAAAGCTAAATTTTTCTCGGCCCTAGACCTCTCGTCAGGATTTCACCAGATACCTATGGAGCAAAATTCCAAAAAATATACTGCATTCTCAACCCCACAAGGTCACTTCCACTATAATCGCATGCCCTTCGGCCTTAAAAACGCACCGGCGACGTTTCAACGTATGATGGATACCGCGCTACGGGGGTTAATAGGAAATAACTGTTTCGTATACCTGGATGACATTATAATATTCGGGAGCACCACCCAAGAACATAACCGAAATCTAGCCATTATACTAGACAGACTACAAAATTTAGGATTAAAAATACAACCGGACAAATGCGAATTTTTGAAACCGGAATTAGAATACTTAGGACACGTAGTAACAAAGGAAGGAGTAAAACCTAATCCCAAAAAGATTCAAGCCGTGAAAGACTTTAAAACACCAAAGACCGCGACCCACATAAAGTCATTCTTAGGACTCGTTGGATACTATAGAAAATTTATACGTAATTTTTCTAAAATCGCAAAACCATTGACAGATCTCACAAAAAAGGACACTCCATTCTACTGGACCGATAGACAACAACTTGCATTTGACACACTAAAACAAAAACTCTGCAAAGCCCCTGTACTACAATATCCAGACTTTGACAAAACATTCACATTAACAACAGACGCAAGTAACGAAGGGTTAGGAGCAATACTCTCCCAAGACGGACATCCATGCTGTTATATATCCCGAACTTTGAACCCTCCTGAAAAGAATTATTCCACAACCGAGAAAGAGTTATTAGCAATAGTATGGTCAATCAAAAGACTAAGACAATACCTACTTGGTAGAAAATTTAAAATTCAAAGCGATCATCAAGCCTTGAAATGGTTAAAGAATGTTAAAGACCCCTCATCGAGACTCATGCGATGGCGTTTGAGACTCGAGGAGTACGATTATGAAATCGAATACAAAAATGGAAAAGAAAATACAGCTGCAGATGCTCTATCCCGATTGTATCCTATCACTAATGAAGAAATCCAACCCAATGTAGAAAACCCGGACTATTATGACGAGTATATAGACTGGAAAATCAATATCACCCCAGCTCCGATAACCCAAAAACCTAACAGACCACACTTTAAACAAATTACAAAGACCGAACTGGGAGACTTTAACGAACAGCATTGGTTGCGTCAATTAACCAAACACTTTATTAAACACCGAACCGGACGCTTACAAATAGGAATAAACGACAATAGCTTCAGCACGTTAGAAAAGGTAAATATTCAACTCATGCTAACTTTTCTAACAACTAGATTCCCTCAAATTAAATTAATATTTGGACAAGATCCGCCAGTAGACTACGATAACGAACAAAAACAAACGATACTACGCGAAAATCATAACGAATTAGTAGGACACTTAGGTATACACCGCACCGTGAAACGAATACAAGAGCACCATCACTGGACAAACCTAGAACAAGACGTTACAGAATTCATACAAAACTGCGAAACCTGCCAACGAGAAAAGCTAAATCGTATCAGGGCCAAGGAACAACCTATGATAACTGACACACCCCTTAATCCTAATGACAAAATCGCAATGGACATATTCGGACCTCTCACCAAAACCAAACGGGGCAATCAGTTTATCCTGTCTATCCAAGATCAATTAACCAAATATCTCATCCTCATACCCTTAAAAGACCAAACAGCCAACTCAATCATTAACGAACTTTTGGATCACTATGTGTACATATTTTCCGCACCAAAAAGTATTCTGACGGACATGGGACGAAATTTCGTATGTAAATTGATGGACACATTTGAAAGGGCTTTCAAAATCCGACACATAAAAACCACTTCTTTCCATCCACAATCTAACGGATCCCTTGAACGAACGCATGCCGTAGTAAAGGACCTTATTCGAACTTGTACGACCGACCGACAGAACGACTGGGATGAAAACTTAAAATTAATATGCATGGGATATAATACTTCAGTACATGAGACGACCGGACATACCCCATTCGAACTAACATTTGGACGACAAGCTAACATGCCATCCTCAATATCAACCACTCCTAGCCTAACCAGAGAACAATTGTTTAACCTCTGGAAAAATCGACACAACGCCTATATAGCTAAAGCAAGACGAGTTACCGAATCTAACAAAAAGCGATACCAGAGGGATCAAATGCGAAAAATTATTAAAACACAGACGATATTCCGAGTAAAAGATAAAGTATGGGTACATAACGATCACAAAACTAACAAGCTAGACCACGAATGGCTAGGACCTGCAGAAATCCTCTCATCCAATCCACCCACCTATCTTATCGAATATTCCAACGGTCACACGCAAAGAATCCACGGTAACAGGCTAAAACCCTACCTTTCAGGAAGAAGACCATAATATGGATCATCATAACACTCGAGTACATTAGAAGCGATCTAGAAGTAAAACCATTGAATTACGCCAACATATTCCTGGAACACATTGACAATTGCTATCTGTACAACGAACAAATAGATATCACCCTTATAGTAGGCCTTAACGATCCAATTGACCAAGTTAATAGATTACAACGCGTAATAGATTTAATAGACCGTCAATGTAAACCACCTTGCGCTTACATACCAGAAATAAGCAGCCTAAAATTTAAGTACAGAAATCTTCAAAACCTGACTCGGCAACTCAAATTATTATTGCGTTATAAAAGCAAACGCGGATTGCTCAATGTCATAGGCTCAGTATCCAAAACTTTATTCGGAACTCTCGACGAAAACGATTTAGAACTCATTAACAAGAACATCGATACATTATTTGATTCCAACAATAAAATAAAAACAATTCTTAGTAACCAAACCGCACTCATCAAACGCGTGCTAGACAATACCAAAACAAATCAACTTGAAAACTTAGCCAACGATATACACAAGATTGAAAACCACAATGAAAAAAACGAAATATTAGTCTCCCTATTAATTCAAACCGAATCTACCATATCAGAACTCCATATAAACATCGACGAAATTTTTAACACTGTTATGTTAGGGAAACAAGGAATCATAAACCCACAAGTTATAGAACCCGAACAATTCTTAAAAACACTTGACCAAATAACGAGACAAAACTTTATGACTAACCATATCGAACCTTCAGTTCAAAACTTTCAACTAATTCTAGATCTAAACAAACTAAAGGTATGGATAAGAGATAACAAACTTATATATACAATAACTGTGCCGCTTTTGGAAAACAATGAATGGAAAATAACTAAAATTTACCCGATACCTTCCAAACAAAACTCTGTATTCATTGCGCCTGTAATAGAAACTGATTTGATACTAACCGACTCAGAACAATACACCTTTGTCGATAGTCACTACTTAAACAAATATTGTAAACGAACGGCAATCATCCACATTTGTAAAAGAACTCAACCGAGTCACAATAGAATCAATTCACCTGAATGCAGATCAGAATTAATTACTAATCGACAGACGGTCAAAACTTGCCCGACTGCTGTCTTCAAGCTGGAAGAATTGACGTTCGTACCTTTGCAGACGGAAAACCATTATATTATTATTCCTGCGAAAAATGTACAAATCGACGTGTTATGTAAGACACATAAAATCCTAGAAATTAGACAACCAAGCTTAATTAGCAGTAAAACCGGGTGCATAATCACATACGATCATAATATTATGAAAATAGGAGGATCACATAAAAATATCTCTTACGAAACCAAATTTAAGAATAGCATATACAGCTTCGAAGAAACAGATGTTCCAATATTAGAGAAAATATTAGAAACAGCTCCAAAAGTAACTCACAATTTTAACCAATATAAAGCCAACCTCGACACATTACAAACACAAATCAGTACCCTGCAATTTGAGCGACGCATAAATTCATTGAAGAAATATGGCATATCCACACTACAAATATTAGGAATCATAGCCCTAGGACTAGGAACAATATATGTAATGTACAAATGTAAACTTTTCGAATGTCTACGCCGATCATTTCCTAAAAATGTACGTATCAAAATACTCTGCCCTACCGCTCGCGTAAACAGGATCGATCAAACATCAACAGTACCAAGGACGGTCACCTTCCAAAATATCACCGAAGACGAAGATGAGGGGATCATTCAACTTAGAAGCCCCACCAGAGCCTTACGCTTTAGCGGAGCAAAGCGAAGCTAAGGAGGGGGGAATGTCACGGTGGTCGTGAGAACGCAACGAAAGGATGGTTATGCCTCACATACCTTGGTCAGCAAAATGATGGCTAAGCAGTAATAGAAACCCTATGTGACCGGCATCCAGCGATAGCCCCTCCACAGGAGCCGGGTCCTTGATATAAAAAAGTACCTCTCGAGTCGTTGTAAGAACATTCTTTTCTGTGCTGTTTGACCATTCTGTATTGTTACTGTGTCAGTGTTCAATAAATTTTCTAATAACAATCAAAATTTAAGTACGAATTTCTCACCTTGCGTGCGGAACGTGAAATTACCCCGAATCGACGTGACACTACCATAGAAAAGGAGTGGCTGGCAATTGTTTACAGCGCAATGCACTTCCGACCGTATCTTTACGGAAGAAAGTTTACTATCGTAACCGATCATAAACCTTTAGTGTGGATGCATTCTATCAAAGATCCTACTTCCAGAATTTGGAAATGGAAATTAAAATTATCGGACTTTGAATTTGATATTGTATACAAAGAAGGCAGAGCGAACGTAAACGCAGACGCAGGAACCTTCCAGAAGTATGTTTACCAATCAGAAAGAGAGAGGAAGTCTCACCGATTCGCTATCCTGTCCCAAAAAGATTCGAAATAGACACGTCAACGGAAGACTCTCCCGTATTCGAAGCCAAACCACGCGTCTTGCCTCAACCCAGTGATTCCAAAAACCAAGGAAAGGGTTTTACCCGAAAACATTTTACAATAGAAGAAACCCCCATAAAATATTTAGACCAAGCACTAACAGAAATCAATGTAAGTACAGACAGAGAAATAACCAATCGAGAAAAGGAAGACACGGACACGACAAGCGAAAAAGAAACCTCCACTGTAGTTCCAGAACTAATTCAACAACAAGAAAAGGACACGAGACCTACGATAATTGCGGAACTAAAAATTTCGGAAACCCGAGACTCAATTGCAAGAGTAAGTGACCATAAAGTAGTATTTATAGATATACACGGCAAACCGATAGATAAAGGAGCCTTAGAAATGAAGGAAACGGGAAAATTGCCTCGTTATGAAGATTTAATGTTAGAAAAAGCAAGATTGAATTACGATTCCGGAAAATACATTGTATCCCTACCGATAAAGGAAAATAGAAATATTCCAATAACACCAGACAATTTATTAAACTCGCTAAGATCTCTATTAGACGTAGTAAATGAAAAACAGTTAACTTCGTTTAGCATTAGCAAAGGAAACTTGGAGGAAATACCCTGGCGATATACAATCAGAAAATTAAAGGGAATATTTATGGAAAAAACCTTATCCATCACCATTTGCACTGGAGAAGTAATTACTCCACCTGTGGAAGCGCGGAACAACATAATACGAGAAAAACATGAATCAAGCGTAGCAGGACACAAAGGAATTACCAAAACTTATCAAAGAATACGACAACACTACTATTGGGAAAATATGAAAAAGGAAATTCAAGATTACGTAAGAACATGTAAGGAATGTCAATTAAAGAAACTCACAAGAATAAAAGCAAAACAACCAATGGTACTTACAGACACACCGGGTAAAGCATTCGATAAAATTAGTATGGATATTGTAGGACCATTACCAAAAACTCAAAAGGGAAATGAATATATATTAACCATCCAAGATTTATTAACAAAATACTCAATTGGGATTCCACTAGGAGGAATCTGTTCAGCCGAGATAGCGGACGCTTTTGTAAAGCGATTTATTTGTCGTTTCGGATCACCGAGAGCTATTCTCACTGATCAAGGAACGAACTTTACATCCTCACTAATGAAGAAAGTAGCAAAGAGATTCCGCATCAAACAATACACCACGACGGCATATCATCCACAAAGTAACGGTTCAATCGAAAGATCTCACCACGTACTGATTGAATATCTCAAATTATACATTGAAAATTCCAGAAATTGGGACGAATGGGTAGAATTAGCTATGTTTTCTTATAATACCTCTGTACACGAAGGAACGAAATTCTCCCCGCACGAATTAGTTTTTGGACATTTAGCCAGAGAACCTACTGGTGAAGTAATAATCGAAGAGAACATGGAACCAACATACGCAGAATATCTCGAAGACCTGTTCGATAAAATTAACACCGTACAACGAATGGCAAGAGAAAATTTAATAAAATCCAAACTAAGATCAAAAGAATATTACGACCGACGAATCAACCCCCAGGATTTTAAAGTAGGAGATTCGATATATTTACTAAAAGAACCCAGTAAAGGAAAATTCTCCGATCAATATACTGGACCATATAAAGTGCTAGAAATCCTGCAGAACCAAAACGTCAAGATTGAAGTAAAAGGGATTCCGCGAACAGTGCACTTAAACAAGCTAAAACTAGCGCATAATCGAAATAAACAATGAATAAAGTGATTTCAGTGGGCAACGTAGTGCAGTAGTGTATGTTGTAGTGCTGTTTGTCGAATAATACAGATATCGAACACCTAAAAGGAAAAAGGGAAAATTATTATATGTGTTTCAATTATTGCTTAAATATAAAACGTGTTAACTCAATGAACAATTAACTAGTGAAAGTGAAAGTTACCTTGTGAACAAGTGATCAACATACAAGAAAGTGTACGTGCAAGTATAGGTTATGGATCGTTGTTCGTGGAACATAATGTACGACAGCTACCTAAAATAAATGAATAAATTAGTCTCAAATGTCTCAGTGCAAAATACGAGGTTACTAAGTGTTATAACTATATTGTGGATAAATCAAAAGGAAGTGTGACACTGTTCGTGGAATAATACAGATAGGGAAAACCTAAAAAAGAAAAAAAAAGGAAAATTATCATGTGTACTCCAATTATTGTTTGAATATACAACGTGTTGATTCAATAAAATTAAAAGAGTGAAAGTGAAAGTTACCTTGTGAACAAGTAATCATCATACGAGAAGGTTTACGTGCAAAATAGGTTATGGATCTCTGTTTGCAAAACACCATGTACAACAGCCAGCTGAAAAATAAATGAACTAATTAACTTCAATTGCCTTAATGCAAAATACAACAGTACTAAATGTTATAACAATACTGTGGAAGCATTGCACTGTTCATCGAACAACACAGATGGCGGAAACCTCAAAAGAAAAGAAGCTTATTACAAGTGCTCCAATTACTGTTTGAATGGGAAACGAGCTAGTTCAACGAATAACGAAAACAGTGAAAGTGCAACTTACCTCGTGAACAATCAATCACCATACAAGGAAGTGTACATGCATGGATTTCGCAGATTAACAAGAAGAAATAAAATAGCTGATAAATATAGAAAGTGGTTAGAAAATAATTAAGATAGATTAATTGAAAGTAAAAGGATATTTTATTATGTATTAATCTACGTAGCATTGTTATATTATTATATCTAACATGTAGAAGTGGATTTTGTAATGCACAATAGCGGTCGCACACACAATGCATTATACACATATTAAATTAAATGAATTAAACAGTACCTTTATAGCCACAGATATAAGACGATTGAAGACAACCGTAGTAAGTATCCAAGGCTTATCGAAGAATCGGATGATGTTGTGGGAATGATCTAGGTAAGTGATGCAGCATCGAAAGAGTAGAATCTGAAGAATTACAGACAATGTTAATCTAACAAATAGATTTTAATCACTAATAAAGAAACTAATTCATATCATACACAAAATAATAGCAAATAGCAAGTACAAGCAATAATAAATTAATAGAAAAGAATGAGAAAGGTCAATAAACACAGAAGTAGGTTAGAAATTAATCAAGATAGACTAACTAAATATTAACAACATGACTGAACTCGGTGCAAAAGAATAAAGTTACGCTACACAAAATATCTGGTAACACAATACACAAAAAACATTAACTAAATTAAACAAGACTTATATAAATGCAAGTCACGTATAATCAAAACAATGACTATCGAAATTCGATAACAATACAATCCATGCTATCACATTAAGGTAGCACACGGTATTGACACACACAATATCATGAAACACAAAACAATATTACAAAAACATTACTAAGTAAAATTATAGTGATTAACAATTAATTAACTATTTCAACGACACGCTACTGTTGACATTAAACCAACGCCATACCAAAGATACACGCGAGCGGCCATGTTGAAAAATTCGTCGCGCTCACATCCAAATAATAGCCAATAGAATGTAATACAGCATCGTAATAGTAATGTTAGGTACTAATAAAAAAAAAAAAACAACAACAAAAAAAAGGGGAGAGAGTTAAGGAAAATACATATAATAAATAACAACTAACATAATCATAACATATTATATATATTATATTATATATAGAGATACAGTATTCATACAAGGAACAGGTCCGAATGAAACATATATATATAAAAAAAAAGGAAAAAAAATATATAATATATATATATTAACTATTTTTGTATGTGTGTATAGAACTGATGGCGAATTCATCAACCATTCTCTGAACGACGGATGGAAGAACATGTAGATGTTGTCCAGACGTTTCACGAGGAATCCAGAGAGCATTTTGAATCTCTGCAGAAAATCCTTCCATGCATGTTCGTTTACAAAAATCTGACAGACATCGAAAGAATTTTTTTTTTTAGTCCAAGGAATAGCAATCCGTACCGTAGAACTGTAAAGCACCTGTACGCCACTCACGAAACCAAATACTTTTGCTATCCACCTGTAAACAAATGACATTTATAACTATGCATATAACTTTCACCTAATGTTTAACAATATATACATACACGCATGTTGTAAAGTAGGCGATATCTATTGATAATCTAAGTGACTCGTAAAATAAGTCGTCATATTTACCATTGCACGCACATATATATATATATATATATATATATATATATATATTCAAAGACAAGCTATAATTGTAATAAAAAAAAAATAATAATAAAAAAAAACAACACACAAAAAAACATATAAACTTTTTTTTTATATATTAATAATAATAATAAAAGGTTATTCTTATTTCTAATAAACCCGAGAGTAAGAAACGATTTAATAAATTGTTGATAGGAAGATGAACTGCCTAGCCATCGTACTCACCCTCATCAAAATAACACACGGCCTGGTAGGATATGACTGCAATGGCAACCACCTCAATGTTACCACTATCTCTCTAAACTCCATCGGGGACTGCAGCATACAGCCTACATTGACTGAAACCCAAGATATTTATATACAATTACTTCAACTCTCAGAATTTGAATTTACCAACGTAAGGCAATGCAAGGTGCAAATAACTCGAATTGTATATTACTGTGGCATGCACTCTCACACGTCGGCAGTGCATAACGGATTCGCCGAATACCTCCATGAAACAACCGCCCAACAATGCGCAAGGATGCACCAAGACGGCACGTTTTCACTCGGACCACAAAACCTTATAGTTGGCCTAAAGGATAATGCAACAGAAACAAGGTCGCTTGTCCTAGCCGGCAAGCTAACAGACGACGGCAGCTGCCAGGGAACACAGTATGTAGAGCCATACGGGAGCTGGGAAAAGGTCGTCGTACAAGCAACAGTGAGGATAAGTTTAAAATCAGCAGTCGTGCCAGTACGGATCGAGGAGAACAAAATTCTACTGAAATCAGGAACGGTATGTACCTTTAGCGAAGGAAACTGTCTAGACGCTGAAGACGGATACACTTATTGGCAACCACAACCACCCTCACCATGCAAATTTGATCAGTACGATGTGCTATATGAAGGAATTGCTACAAAGATCCAAGAAATAAAAACCAACAGAGAATCAGCACAACCAGTTTACGCACTAACAACGCAGGAAGTAACATTTGCACTGACTAAAACCGGAGAACAGCCACTGTGTGGATATACCCTACTATCCACCGAACATCCCAAATTGTTCCTGTTAGAAACAACAAGAGGAAATACGTTCATCTCCAAAAGAAAGACAGCAGTCGAAAACTTGGACATATTCGCATACGTCAACTCAAAATTCATTTACGTAGAGAAACATATTAAACGACAAATGACAACATTGTACCATGATATATTGACACAAAGATGTACCACGCAGAAGAAACTAATAGAGAATGCTTTAAGCTTAGCAATCTTACTGCCCGATGAATTTGCATATACCATAACCAAAACCCCAGGACACATGGCCCTGATCGCAGGAGAAGCAGTCCACATAGTCAAATGCATTCCGGTACAAGTAAAGGTACGACATACAACAGAATGTTACTCGGAGCTACCCGTTTGGCAAGGGAATCGCACCGCATTTTTAACGCCAAAAACACACATTCTAACGCAACACGGAAACCACAGAGAATGTAGCGCGGTATTACCTACACTATACAATATCGACGGACTCTGGCACAAATTCGTACCAAAACCCATGGAAACAATTGCACCACAGGAACTCCGCCCGGATGTATTATTGTATATATATATGTAATATTGTATATTGTATATGTATTGTATATATATTGTATATATATATTGTATATATATATGTATGTAATATTCAGCACCATCGTCGTTGGCCACGAGCGGAATATACACCCAAAAGGACCTTGATGCACTTCGGGACCACGTCATGTTCCCGGCAGAAAAATCTGCAGTTTTGAACACATTGGCCAGAGGAGCAACAGGAAAAACAATCGTCCCTGGAACAGTAAACATTCTGGGAATGATGGACGAAAACACATTAACGACAATAGCAAAAAATACCATATCAAGCTTATGGATTGGTTTCATGGAATTTGGAACCGTCAGTGCAGCAATATTTGGAATACTTGTAATATTTAAACTAATCAAGACGATAATAGATATAGCCATACATGGATACCAATTACGTGAAACTTACGGATGTGGAATCGCCCTATTAGCAGCAATATGCGGCTCGGTTACCCACCTGCTACTATACCTCAAAAGAAAACGAAATATCGATGATCAAACAGCACAACCTCAAGGGATATCGATAACACCGGTAGTCACTCAACTACCAACGACATCTACGTCCGCCTTGAGCGAACTCAGAGATACCATCAGTCAAATTTCCTTTGGAAATTTGAACTCCAAGGGCGGGGATGTCACGTCCCGCGCTCCGCACGCGCCGTAACGAGAACAAGAAAACTATCCCATGCAAAACGCGCGAATAAAGATTTGAATGCACAAACGAACACACGGCGCTACGAAACTAAAGGAAGGATTAACAAGGCGAGGGCAACTAATAAATCCGATCAGTATAAAAAAAATAATAAATGAAACCAGCTAACGGATTGAACGAGTTACGAACCAAACAAATAAACCGGGAAATAAGAATAACTACAAAAGGGGAAATAATTGAAACACCAGATATACATGTATATATAAATATATTTTAATCAATCAACTTGGAGAGTTACATATAAATATAAACATATATGCTAGACATGTAATGAACTAGTAAATACTAGAGTTAATGCTTATAATACTATGCAACAAATACAATATTATCGATTTGTTACGACCGTTCGCGGAGAGACGCGGTCGCGAGGAAAACGCGTCAGCGAGAGGCGTAAATTCTCGCTACGATTCGGTGAATCGACGCCGCGAAGTAGTCGTTCCCCTGTTTCGATTAAGATAACAGAGGTGGTTAAATGAATATGACACAGTAGTAAGTTATATTTCACCGTTTATTCCAACAACTTATAACGAAGACAGTTACGCTGATGCGTATGTACGAGATGAGCGAGTGACTGATCTGCGGGTGTGTATACCCGGTGGAAGGATGTTGACCGTTCGAAGGATGTAAAATCAGTACTGTACTGGGAGACGATGATGTGTCGGAGGAAAGCTAAGGATGGGTGTGTCTAGCGCACGGGACCATCGGATTTGTTTGTGCCGATGTTATTTAGGAGAGTGAGGGAATAGGCTTCGTTTCTAGTTGGTTAAACGAAGGGTCTTAACCGCCCTCGAGAGAAAGTGGTTAGTGGGAGGACAGTTGCAGCGTACGTGCGAAAAACCAACTTTCCTTAGTTAAGCCGTGGTAGACAATAGTCTTTGGAAATTCTTCCGAACCAGATGTTTGTTTTGTTTGAAGGACCTTTCCTAGGAAATCTATGAGATTTATGGAAGGTCCTTGAAACTATGGAGGATACGCTGCGAGTATCCGAAGACATCTGGTTGCCACATTGCCCGCGGTGTGTGGCCTCGGCTAGGTAGAGTGTTACGCGACGTAACACAATTTATGAAGTATAAGTATATACGAAGTTAAGACTTAATAATCAAACGAATACATAAAACATACAATATTGTATTATTAAAGAAATAAAAGTTACATTGTCAGAAACATATATATATGTCGGAGAGAACATTAGAATTAGGGTTAGGGGCGTGAAACGAATCTTCGTTTGGGTTACACGTTGTCGTTGTGCAATAGAGAAGACATTGACTAGTGCAAATACAATTATTATAGAGCCGGACAAGTAACCGTGGTAGTTAGGCACTCGAGAAACTAATGACAATGATCCTAGGTTCAATAACGAATCCGCGGTCGACGGGATGATAGATGAACGTACTCACAAAATCTAAGTCGGATGCGTGATATTCACTGGTCGTAAAGGGTTACTCCTTTCATCAGTGAGATCGCGAACGAGAATGCCTTTCCCGTCCCGATGATGCCACAGAGGAAAACTATAATGGGGTGTGTCTAAGGATACGAGATCATCGGATTCGTCGAGAAAAGCCTTCGTTCAGAAAGTAAGGGAAATTGACGTTGCTGCTAATTGGTCAATCTCCATATCGGTGGTTAGAAAAATATGCTAGCCGCCCTCGAGGGAAAGTTGCTAGTGGGAGACCGCGCTCGTTGAAAATATGTCTCCCCTATCTTCCCGTAGTTGGGACAAAGACTGTTTGTCTGTTTGAAGGACTTTAGTTAACTAAACCTTAAGATTTATAACGGGCCCTCGAGCTAGCCGAACATGTACTGCGGAGACGCATCGACATCTGGCAATCATCTTACTCGAAGAATAGGGTCTGCGTGTGGCGAGCCACGGGACAGAAACCGTTGGAATGTTTACTGTCGCGTGTCGCCACGAATATTTCCTTTAAGGAGAGCTATAGAATTACTCCATACCTTTGCTAGGCAAATCCCGCGACCGCGGCTACGTTCGGCGACTGACTGTCGCCTCGAGCCCAAGCTCATTATCACAACTCTCGAACAATTACAATCGGATTGAATAACTACAATTGTTCAATTACAGACTCCGGTGTTCTTTCATCTCCGACATATATGTGTGCGCATTCTATTAAACAGATACATACTTGAAACTAGCCTACATTCCGGTAAAGAATTATAAAATAAGAACTACATTACGAAACATGCATGTCTGTATATATACATGTCGGAGATGAAAGGAAAGCCGAAGCCTTTCCTTGGAAATTTTGGGAACATCCTCTAGTACCTTAGCCTAGATTTTATTATAGTTGTAATTGCTTAAGATTTGTAATAAGCGAGATTGGGTTCGAGGTGACAATCGGTCGCTGAACGTAGCCACGGTCACGGGATGGATGTTTTATCTAACGGAGGTCTGGAGTGGTTGTATGTGTTTTCCGAGAAATGTGGTTGTGGCGGCATGCGGCCTCGAGAGCGGGCCTAGCCACGTGTGATGTTGCCTCGGCAATGGGACATACATTGTATTAGTAATCAAAACTCCAGGCAGAAACTGCCTAGCAACGGCGTTTGGAACCTTCTCGATGCTTCCAAACGGGTATAGAAAACAAAATGCAATCGTACAGGGAGAAAAATCTCCACGAGGCTGGCATTCTTGCGATTGCCTTGGAGAGTGATACATCGAGCATTTTCGACGATCGCATTTGCGTCTAAGTTAGTTTCGCTTAGTAAGGAGTTATCCCGGTGACCGTGGATTCGTTTGAACTCAAACATTGCTAATAGTATTATTTAATTTAATTATTCGTAGATCGTATTATTCATTAGGCTTAGTGTTTGTTAGACTTATTACTAGTTGTACCTATTATTTGTTAAGCTTAGTGATAGACCTGTATATACGTGTAAATAAAATCTCGGCTTTGTGAAACGATGGCTAGTCCACATGAAGAGTCGTCGCGCGCCCAAAATTCGAATCGTGATCCGACATATATATATATATATATATATATATATATATATATATATATATATATATACATATACGTAACAATCTAAATAATTCAACATTCAAATAAAATCCGTGCAACGAGCACAAATATTTACCTTACCCAGCTTTAATCCTCTCCCGTGCCAGTATCCCTGCACATAGCAGGTTAGCCGAAAACGTGGAATTTATTTATCAGTAGCCTGAATATTAGTTAACGCTACCCACGAGCAATTAATTCATTAATAAACCATCTAAAGAAATTTCTCTAATCGAAATAGTCCTTAGACTATTTCTGGTGGCAGCAGCTACCGTGTAAATCGAAAGTTTCGATAAAAAAGAATTTTTTAAACTTTAGAAATAGAACTTAACCGGAAATCTTAAATCAATATCTTAAATACAAACATATTATTTAAATTTTCCCTTCCTATTAAATTCAAATTAAATCAAATCAAATTTAATTAAATCACCATAAACAAAACAAAAAAAAAATTGTGCAAATTCAGCGGTTTAGAATCGATTCAAAACAAAGAAGAACGTAACAATAAGAATAGGTAACGATGCCGTTTGGATTGAAAAATGCACCAGCCGTTTTCCAGAGAGCCATTTTCAAAGCCTTAGGCGACCTCGCTTATTCGTATGTCGTTGTTTATTTGGACGACGTTCTAATAATTGCCGACTCGATAGACCAAGCTCTAGAAAGGTTGCACGTTGTACTAAACACCCTCGTAAACGCCGGATTTTCTTTTAATTTCGCTAAATGTTCCTTTCTGAAGACGTCGGTACTTTATTTGGGATATGTAATTCGTAACGGAGAAGTTCGTCCAAATCCGGGAAAAATACAAGCTTTGAATTCTTTACCTGCACCGTCGACCGTCACACAGCTTAGGCAGTTCATAGGTTTGGCCTCTTACTTCCGAAAATTTATTCCTAAATTTTCACAAGTAATGAAACCCTTGTATGCACTCACTTCTAGTAGCAAACACATAACTTGGACGGATAGGCACGAAAAGATAAGACAAAAGGTGATTTTCGTCCTGACCGACGCGCCGGTGTTAATGATATTCGATCCCAATCTTTGGGATCGACAAAGTATTAACTCGTCTCCCCGTGAGTTCTCTAATACTACCCAGTTTTGCAATTGCAAAAATACATAACAGATATGCAAGTAGTCTAGAATATATATTATTATAATATAATACATAACAGTCATAAATTAGTAAGTAAATTTTCATACCCAGGAGACCCCTAATGAAAAACAAACGAATATTATATGATAATTTGAGTGATGAAAGCAGGAAATGTGATGGAGGCATCACAGGTTCATTTGAAATTAGTATTGGGTTGCTCGGAAAATTCGTTCCGATTTACATTTCGATTCGATATATATTTGTCGAATTATATAAATGTCATTTCGTTCCACAACCTTCCTTCACCTTTCACGCAACTTAAATATTCCATCCGTCCAGAACTTCTAGGATTACCGGCGAAAAACTTTTCAATATGAAATAAAAAAAGTAATGGCTCTCTTGATGAAGATTGTGACAATTCTCATAATAGTTATTTGGAGGGAAGCAAACGTAAAAGTAAATCTTCCAAGAAATGCTTCGGTACTAAATGCATTTTGTTTAATATTTGACGATAATCACTCTTCCTTTAGCAAAAACAATGCCCCAACATCAACAAATATTAAAGAAGACTTTGTCAAACAACGAACCAACAAAATTGAAGCGACTACACCAAATCGAAATCAAAGCGAGCAGCTCCAGGACAAAGTTCGCTGAACTCACGCATACACCAATAACGCACAACAGGGGAAATTCCCTTTCTCCCAGAAGCATGGTGACGAAGATGTGCCTCCAAAACTTCTCCGGGAATTTCATTAGCAAAACGGACTTTTACACAACGATCGGTATCAACGACTTCAACCAGAGGGGGTTCCCACTCCAATCCGACGGTCTCTGCATCGAAGAAACTCTCATCGACAGTAACAAGATTGTCAAAACCCTTTAACTTTACGACAGACGCCTCAGGTTATGCAATAAGCGGTGTAAATAGGATAATCAAGAAGACGAAACTTCAGCAGAAGATAAGCAGCACCCGCGTTTCCTCAGGTAAAAGGGAATATGAGAAATTAAGACACAGCGTAAACAAGACAACCAAAAAAACGAAACCTCAGCTTAAGCTAGCAATTACGATATTCACACTTTGTCACAAGTTAGTTACCATTTGGTCAATTGAAGCGTTTACACCTCCACTCTGTCAGTCTGTCTCAATTGAAATCTATAAGTGTTAACTACAGTTTGTCTTAATCGGAATCAAGTTAGTAGAAATTTATAAGTATTAACAAGAGCTACCATCTTTCGATAGAAGTGTTTACACCGTCACTCTGCCAGTTATCTCTCGAATAATTGCTTCAAACGAAATTTATAAGTGTTAACTACGAAGGTTGCCCAAGCGAAATAAGTGCCAAAGTTCGATTAACCGCCGAATTGTATAATAGAACACGATTGACTCCGCATACATTTAAGGTGAGAATTTTGAAGTTTGTATATTCTCTTCTCTGATAACTTCGCAGTTGTACGATATTTGAAATCGGAATAAAAGTATCCGTTGGCAGTTACAATCAACGAACAAGAATATCAAGCACACGATTAACGCGGATTTTGCCCAAGACATTTTGGACTCACAACGACCGTTCTCTGCATTAACTAGTGATCTGACGCAGCCGAAACGTTGTGCTAATTACGGTGTTTTCAATCATAGAAAACACCTATGGTCTCCGTGTTTCTCTTCCCATTATTAGCACATATTGGGCGAGAGGGACGAAGATCTGCTTCGCGCGGCCTCCTCGGGGGCGATGGCCTCCCCTAGCGACAAATTAATCGGTTAGGGAAATTTGCATTGTTGGCTCGATCAAGAGGATCGGAGTGCAAGGAGTGCACTGTTAGTAATTCATGAGAGACCCCGGGAACACTTCTGTCAAACGTCAGGATGACCACCGTGGAGTTTTAGTCGGTAAGAGACCGACGCTGCTCTGCTGCTGCCGCAGAGGTGGAGTGCCCACGAGTATTTCTCCACGTACAAAAAAAAAAAAAAAAAAAAAAAAAAAAAGAAAACAAGCGGAGTGCACTGAGTGCGTCGTCGTCCCACGACATCCCGATATAAAAATCATGCCGAATTCTCCAGAATGTGTTTTAGGCAGTGCAAATTTATTCATTGGAAATGACTCTTTTAATGAGTATCTGGTGAGAGAACCGAATAGGTATCATTATTAAGTTATAGATAAATCGAAAATTACATCACAAACAAAGAAATGAACAGAAATAAGGAAATTTTTAGGCCTAGCAGTTCTAACGAGACAAGTAAAAATGAATGCTCTCTACGACTATTGGTCAACTGATCCATGTATGGAAACTCCATTCTTCTCGCAAGTAATAAGCAGAAACAGATTTTTACAAATAACGCAGAGTTGGAATTTTTGCAACAATTCGACGACGAAATGTCATCGTGTTCTTCCTCTTCGACCGTTGTGAACGCGCTCGGCAAGCGATCATACCGGAAGATTACTGGGTCAAGGTTGGCCTCATGGAGGGCGAAAGCGTCCAGCGCTGAACTCCAACGGCGCACGTGGTCACTGTCACGACCGGCATACTTCAAATCCGACGGACTGACGATAGAGATAAAGATGTGGCGGCACTCGGCGACAATGTATATCGCTGAAGTGCCTAATGAACCATCAACATCCCAACGATCCTTCCACCGAAGGTTCTAGAAGAAAGAGCACGTGGCAACGATCGCGGACGCCTAACAAATGCATGGACGGTGAGGATGTTGAGGGATGACAAAAGAAAGTAATCGGATCCGATCGAAAGTAAAATCATAAGAGTCAGTCTTAGACAGTCACGCCTAGAGTTCGGAAGTAGATTGTAAAGTGTATTGATGTTAGAAAAAAAAAATAAAGTTTTCTTTTTTTATTTTTCACCTCAAATTCCTTTTTTATTTTGTTATTTTACGTGACATCACCACCACCTCCGCCGTCGCCTCAACAATGGCCGATCTCTGCCGTCTCTGCATCCGCGACGGTGCCGTTGGCGACGACGACGCGCGGAAAGAGGATATAAAGATGGAATCGGATGAAAGAGAAGGGACCGAGAAGGACAGCTAACCGATTCACGGACATGAACACGCGGGCAGCGCATATCTGCGGAGGAGGGTGCGCTTTCTGGAGAGTGAGGTCAGTCGTCTCCAGAAGACGGTGGAACGGCTGACCAAGGAATGTGTACTAAGAGGGCAGTAACAGAAGGAAGTGTAGCGACACTCGACAGCAAACTTTCCAACGGTTTCTGTCCCGTGGCTCGTTACACAAAGACCCTATACAAGACAAGATGATTGCCAGATGCCGATACATTCTTACAGAATATTTTCAGTTAACCTAAGGGCCCGCTACAAATCTTAGGATTTTGTTAATTAAGGTCCTTCAAACGGACAAACAGTCTTTATCCCAATAGTCCCTAAATCTACCACCTACTACGGGAAGATACGGGAAATCTGCTTTTCTCACGTACGACGCTTCCTACTAGCATCTTTCTCTCAAGGATGGTTAGTATCCTTTTCCAACCACCAACTCAAAATTTAGCCAATTAACAACGACGTCCACTTCCCTCACTTTCCGAACCAACGCTTTCCTAAACGAATCCGATGATCTCGTATCCTTAGACACGCCCCATCATAGTTTTTCCTATCCAGCATCATCGTGACGGAAAGTCAGTCGCGAGACGCCTGTCCGAATTGATAGTTGATAGTTGGCAGCAATCACTGATACGAGTTGCTCGACATCTCAGGCAATTATCGTCCGAACTCGTAGCGCATATCGAATCGTATCTACCCGAATCTACCCGAGTTCGAACTTGTAATCGCGAACCGCGAACCGCGAACCGAAATTAATAACCGCGAGTTTTACGTCAAGTATACTCACCGAATATATTTTGTTAATAAATATTTATTGTTAAACATATTCGAGTGTTCCTTCAATACCTATCACGCCCATCACCTCAGAAGTAACGACGGTGAAGGGCAAGCGGTGGGGATCACCACTACGAGGGGACGAAAGGAGATGCTCCCGGGACCCCAACGGGAATGATTATGGGCCATAGAATAAGAATACATATAAAAAATTTCCTGCAAAAAGTGATAATTTCGTGGATAGAAGATTGTGGATCAAAGGAAAACGACGAAGAAATATCTAGTACAGCAAACACTTATGAGCTGACAAGCAGATCATCCAGACTAGATCACCCACAAAGACTATCAAATTTCGGAAAACATAAACTTATAAACATAGTGTCTAGTCGTCGGAGTAAAAAAGCCCCAAAACCCCAATGTAGAATTTGCACAATTAAAAAAGAAAAGAAGTAGAATATGTTTTGTCTGTAAATTTTGCAATGTTCCATTACACAGAAGCGATTGTTTTGGACGATATCACACTTTTAAAAAAATATTAAATTATTATTTGCTTGAAGAAAATCATTGTATGGATTATGGAATATTATATAAATATTAATCTAAAAACGATTCTAATAGATCAAATAAATATCAATATAAATATTATAAGTAATTTCGCCAAATTTGAGTTAACATTTCTATAGGTATGAGAAAAAGCGCGTATATTCCCGCGCGATATCCTAGAGTCTAAACAGAGCTAGAGTTTAAACTGGCTTCAACGATGTATCTGCGACCGAGTGAGAGGTAGACAGTACATAGGATTTTCAACCGCTACTGGTCGGTAAAATGATACGATAGTACACAACAAGTGTATAAGGTGAAACCGTGAATGTGCGTAATGCGTGCGTGCGTGCGTACGTGGATAACGATAAGGCGAAGCGAATAATATGCATAGTGAATCTTTTCTGTCTTTTGTGAAGAAAGGTTTTATTTTTCATTCTTTTGGCCTCTTCCCTCTCGTTTCTTTTTCCTTTTCTTCTCTCCAGGGTCACATGAAGCGCACAAATGTCCAAATCCTTCCACGGTTCTTTCTTGGTTCGCTATATTTTGCGAATGAAATTGTACTTCAAATCCACTATATCCAAACGTCTTCCCCTATCCTTTCCTATTTCTCTACCTATATGTCGGAGATGAAAGGAAAGCCGAAGCCTTTCCTTGGAAATTTTCGGAACATCCTCTAGTACTTTAGCCTAGATTTTATTATAGCTGTAATTGTTTAAAATTAGTGATAGCGAGATTGGCTTCGAAGTGACAATTGGTCGCCGAACGTAGCCACGGTCACGAGATAAACGTTTTGCCTAACGGAGGTCTGACGAGTGGTTGTATGGGTTTTCCGAGAAGTGTGATTGTGGCGGCATGCGGCCTCGAGAGCGGGCCTAGCCACGTGTGAGGTTACCTCGGAGGTGCCGATACAATGGGACATACATTGTATCAATAACCAAACTCCAAGCAGAAACTGCCTAGCAACGGCGTTCGGAACTTTCTCGATGCTTCTAACGAGTGCGTATCAAATTTCAGACGAGGCCGGCATTCGTGCGATTGCCTTGGAGAGTGACACCTCGAGCATTTTCGTCAATCGTATTTTGCGCCTAAGATTATTTTTACGCTTAGTAAAGAGTTATCTCGTTGGCTGTGGATTCGTTTGAACCCAACAAACACATTGTTAATAGTGTACATTAAATTCATTATTCGTAAATCATATTATTCATTAATCTTACTATTCGTTAAGCTTATTATTCATTAGACTTATTATCTGTTAAACTTAATTATTCGTATAATTTATTATTTATTAACTTCATTGTTCATCAAATTTATTATTCATTAGACTTAATTATTTGTTAAGCTTTGTGATAGTCTTGTATATACGCGTACATATAATCTCGGCTTTGTGAAACGATGGCTAGTCCACGCGAAGAGTTGTCACGCGCCCAAAATTCCGATTTTAACCCGACATATATTTTAAATAACCCAGAGCGGTCGGAGCCTATATCGTATCGATAAAGTTTGGACCCACGTAAAAATAAGTATAAAGCTCAGGAGTTTTGTCGTTTGGGTATTCAATTGTGTGTTCACTATCGTTACTACTCGCACTCCGCACTCGTAGTACAGATCGACAAATTTTTACAATTTGTTAATTTATCAACCACGGTTGATCATTTTACAATCCACAGGAAAATGATAACATGCTCGATATTCTAGCTCGTGTTTGAAGATACATAAAAAATATATATTTATACACTTCCTATACTACATATCTCATTGAGCATGTGAAAACTCGCTAGTAGAACGCTAGTAGTAGGTTATGAAAATACATCTAATTCATAAATATATTGTGAAAATTATGTAAAGAAATATAAATAGAAGATAAATTTGAGATAACAAAATGATAGCACGCGTCATACAAAATATATGTCGGGTTTACATTAGAATTAGGGTTAGGGGCGTGAAACGAATCTTCGTTTGGGTTACACGTTGTCGTTATGCAATGGAGAAGACATTGACTAGTGCAAATACGATTATTATAGAACCGGACAAGTAACCGCGGTAATTAGGTGCTCGAGAAACTAATGACAATGATCCTAGGTTCAATAACGAATCCGCGGTCGACGGGATGATAGATGAACGTACTCACAAAATCTAAGTCGGACGCGTAATATTCACTGGTCGTAAAGAGTTACTCCTTTCATCAATGAGATCGCGAGAAAGAATGTCTTTCCCGTCCCGATCATGCCACAGAGGAAAACTATAATGGGGTGTGTCTAAGGACACGAGATCATCGGAATCGTCGAGAAAAGCCTTCGTTCAGAAAGTAAGGGAAATTGGCGTTGCTGCTAATTGATCAATCTCCATATCGGTGGTTAGAAAAAGATGCTAGCCGCCCTCGAGGGAAAGTTGCTAGTGGGAGACGCCGCTCGTTGAAAAATATGTCTCCCCTATCTTCCCGTAGTTGGGACAAAGACTGTTTGTCTGTTTGAAGGACTTTAGTTAACTAAACCTTAAGATTTATAACGGGCCCTCGAGCTAGCCGAACATGTACTGCGGAGACGCATCGACATCTGGCAATCATCTTACTCGAAGAATAGGGTCTGCGTGTGGCGAGCTACGGGACAGAGACCGTTGGAATGTTTACTGTCGCGTGTCGCCAGGAATATTTCTTTTAAGGAGAGCTATAGAATTACTCCATACCTTTGTTAGACAAAGCGTTCATCCCGTGACCGCGGCTACGTTCGGCGACTGGCTGTCGCCTCGAGCCCAAGTTCATTATCACAACTCTCGAACAATTACAATCGGATTGAATAACTACAATTGTTTAATTACAGCTATAGTAGACTCTAGGTTACAATATTGCGGGATTATCAAAAATTCCAAAGGCTCCGGTGTTCTTTCATCTCCGACATATATAATTCGTGACATCCTTGTAAAATCTAGACATGATTCTTTTGTTAGTTTTTCGTAATTGTATCACAATTTTAAGATTAATTAAACGAATATTTATTAATGATTTTAACACCGAAAATAACGATTATTATACTGCGAATTTTTATATGAATACAGTATGTTAGAATATGTGAAATATAAGGTCCGGCCAAATAACATCAACAAACGAAAAACAGTTTTGTACGAAGAAAAACAAGAAGGACATAAAGAATAATACACTTTGTTTTCGAGAAAATTGATCTTGGAAATCTGTTTGAAACATGTAAATTTGGTTAGTCTCCGACTAAGTAGACGGAAGTTATTCTACCTGCAAAAATAAGAGAAAAATGTGGAATAAAATCTTTCCGTATGAAGCTTCATTTTCAAGAAAATCGAATTTCTTCGTGCTCGGTTGATAACACTGTTCGACACATATTTAATTTTGCAACCTTCAATAGGCGATTCTTGTAGACTTTTGCGAGCTACACTCGAATTTGCAAACCGTTTTTTCCTATAACTCACAATTTTTGAAAAAGTCAATTTTGAAGAAAATCGGAAATTTTCAACTTTGGAAATATTTTATCTCCTTATAGTAGCAGCTATTGAGTTACGGCTGAGACAAAAAAATTCTGTGGACTCTCCCGAATAAAATGATATGTATTGTTATTGCACTATGAACATTTAAACATGTTTAAATAATTATTAGAGCGAAAAAGCATCTCAGACGCAACATTTGTTCTTACATTTCTCAGTTTATTCAAAAAACTAAAGGTCTAGGAGAAAATGTAACTACAATACGCGATACAACAAACACTTCTGCTAAGGCAAGCATCATCTACCGTATTTCATTTGCGATATAGAAGCACAACTCACGATGGCTTGTTCGCCATTCGGTAGAACGGAACCGCTAAACGCACATAGTTCTACTTTCATCGAAAATATTAACATTATCAAGATTTTTAGATTTCTTATATCGCTACTTGGTATTGATGGTGGCACAACTAAAAAGAATTTCGAATTTGCTTTTATTGAATAGCAAATCTACATTATGCTTTTCTTTCTATCATATAAAACGGTAAATTTAAAATTCCGTCAGTTTTGCGCTACAGGACAAAATTATTAGGTATCGCCCTGACCTTAGTTTTACGATAATAATTTCATATCTTCAGTTGTTTGCGACACTATAAGTGGAAGGTCATACTGCTTTCGCGAATAATGGTATATCTTGTGTTTAGTCAGTCTGATAATGTTATTGAAATGACTCGTTGAAATTCTCTTCGAAAATTTTAAAAAGCCTCTTCTCTAAAATTTACCTTTTTGCGAATTGCGATATATGTTTCTGCTTCATCGATTGAAAAATATTTACTGAAAAATATTCCGTCAATTTTGGAAGTTTATTTTCAAACTCTTCTTTCTCATTCATTTAAAAATTCCCTTTCTCGAGCTCTGCATTCGAATCTCTCCGACGCTTTGACATTTCACAAATAATAATTTGTGAATCATATACTTGTAAATAATAATTTGTCACGACAGTCGTAGTTTTCTGATAGTTGTGAGATAAGTACCGAGGATCATAATCCTTCTACCAGAAGGTTCATCGTCTTCTCTGCTCCGTGGCTGGTTCTTTCTAGAGCATCGTTAAGCCAGTTTGAGAATTTCTTGTGACATTTGCTCTCGAAAGTACACTGAAATTGTGCATCCATTTGAGAGTTTAAGTTAGAAAAATTTACCAAATGTCCAGCTGAACAAATTCTAAAGTACAAATTGAATATTAAAAAAAAAAAAAAAATTTGAGTGCAGCTTGAAAGCTTGTTATCACACAACACTCTCAGAATCGTCTATTTGAGATTCGCTCGTTCGTTTGTCCGTCTGTTCTACAGTTTGTTTCGAAATACAAGTGAGGTGAGATAACGACTGAACGAAAGGCTTTGTGCTCTTATATTTGCGTACAATTACATACAATTGGGTGTAGAGATAAAATACGGATAATGTTACGCCACGAGGCTTACCACAGGCTGTATTTTCTAACCGTCGCTCGCGGTCCTACAACGTCGCAGACGGATCGTCGCGGCTGCCCGGCAAACAAACATTGTAGTGGCAAGCGCATGGTTCATTAAGCAGGGCGACCTCCAGAAACATCGACTCGTGGCCGTTATTTTACCTCGCGTAAAAGAATGTGGCGTGATCCGAACGTAGTGGGGGTCGCCTTCCAGAAAAAACGAAAATAATCGAAGGGAGTTCAGTTCCTTCTGACGAGTCAAACGTGACACTTCGACAAATCTGACGAGCAAACGAATTTATCTAGAGATATCGCAAAGTCGAGTCAAATTTCTGTAACATCTTCATCATATTATTGTAAAATATATTGTTCTATGTTAACCTGTTAATACAGTGTTACATTCATTAAACCACCTCTGTTATCCTAAACGAAATAGGGGAACGACTATTTCGCGGCGTCGATTAACATCATCGTAGCAAGAATTTACGCCTCTCGCTGACGCGTTCTCCTAGCGGCCGCGTCTCTCCGCGAACGGTCGTAACAGATAAAGTAGGATAAACAGAGATAGTCGCCTCTCACTCTCCACTGGAGTTTAGCATGGAACGCCGTAACAACTGAGAGTCTCCTCTCGAGCTCAAAGGTTAAGGGCACAGAGCTATCGGCGATGTCAATAGTTTTCAATAGAAGACAAGGGAGCTTAGTCAGCGAGTTTAAGCGAACGTCTCTTTTTACCTAGCAGTTAAATAATATTTCAATCTCCCGTAATACCCATTCGCTCTATCACACCTACATATATTATGAATAAAATATAAGAGTTAGGTTCACGTTAGGGCATCGATCCGGTAGCAACTGACGCATATGTCGCTTTATTTTTAATTAAGATGTGACGATATGACTTTATGATTTACAGTTTTGCCCTCCTTTTGAGATAACGGCTACTTTAGAATAAGACTAAACAAAAATACATAGATGTTTCGATGACAAACGATAGCGATATGAGTATTCAGCGCCTTAAAAATTAATTACGGCAGAGAATTTTTTAGATTAGAAACTAAAAGTAGAATATTAAAGTTTGTGTTTGTAAGATCAGAAAAGTATTACATTTTTCTGAATATTTCTTTTCATTATTTTCTATCATTTTTCATTCGTTATTTTGTTTTATATATTAAAATGAATACAATAAATAATACAAACAAACTTCCGAATAAATAAAAATATAAACCTATTTCACTCCACAATTCAAAACTTCTAAAGTGTACTTTATTTTCTACTCTAAAAAGCTTTTCAAGACATTCAGATATTCTTCAGATATTAGTTCCTATCAGTACATACACGTCGCTATTAACAAAATGTTTATGTATTTCCACTACCCTTGTTCTAAAATAGCTATTATTTTGAAAGTTTGTAAAAAAATCTTTTAATCCTTTTAGGAGATGTATGGCTAAACTGAGATCGCAGGTGAAATTAAATTTTCGATGTTCTGTAAACTTTTGCTAGCACTAAAGATAGCAAACAACAATTCATGCCAAATAATTGTGGACTAAATAAATTCAAAATTAATTTCATACACAAGCAAAGCACGCGATTCACTGTTGATTTGAGAATCTTCTGCTCCTTCACTTAATTTTTCTAGTGCACCTTCATTAATCTCTAAAAAGCTGGCATTTTGCCACTGAAATTTTGAATTTGTATACAACTTACATATTGCACAAACTTTGCAAGTTTGTTCCTGAAGTTCGGCCATGGCAAATATCACTCAGGACCAGTTTACTGGATGATTGCACCGAATGAACCATTGGTCTCCAAAACGGTCTGACAATTATTATTACACTAGAAGTAATTTTTAGCATGATAAAGTAATATATATGCTTGTTACATGTTTCTTATTCAGGATAACATCTCAAATTTGATTTATTTCGCTTATTTCCTTTATTCGTAGAAAGTGCTTTGTATAAACAAATATTAATAACACTTATATCCACTAATTTGCAAAAATTCAGAACTGTGATTGATCGATATTCATCTTGCGTGGCATGTGACACAGAAATGTAAACTGTTCGTCTGAATACGCATATAACATACACACACGTTATAAAATATAATGTTTATATCAGTCAGTATCGTTTCATTACCAGTCAACTCACCAAAAATAGAATTTGTTTCTACTTTGTGCACTCTTCTGTTTGGATGATCACTTTCGATGAAACGCGGATGAAAATTTTGATGAATATCTCAAAATGAAAAGGAGTATATTCGGATTATGGATCGCAGTAGTTCTCACGGATGGTTCTCGACCGATCGGACTAGCTCTTTCGCTATTACGGGCGACTATAGTCGCCCTGCGTAAGACATCTCGTATTTTACATACAACGAGTATTGTACAAGCCTTCATTAGCAATAAAATGGTGAGACAAGAGGGCATTGTATATGTTGTCCTCTTTCCGCAATGAAAAATTTGTTGATACGAAACGTCTTTATCGCACGCAAAAAATGATTAAAAAACTGAAGTGTGTTATCAATTATAATCGATTGATGTGGAGCGAATCGCGATACCAGTGCCAGATTTGTGATGTTGTCCTGTGTGTAACACCATGTTTCGAAAAATACCACACGCAATTCCATTATTAAAAGCTATTCGTATCCATACAATTATATTATATTATATTATATTATTATATTCTATAATGTTATTTGTTCTCAAATTGTAATTAAAAGTGAGTATGTTAAGAAGTTATAAATACCCTGTTTTGATGAAAGCTTTTTTCTTCGAAAAACACCGTCAGAGCAGCTTGGTTTGCAGTGAGGCGTAAACGCGGTTGCTGATGTCACGTCGATTCGGGGTAATTTCACGTTCCGCACGTAAGGTGAGAGATTCGCACTTCAATTATGATCGTTATTACAAATTTTATTAGAAACTGACAGAGTAACGATACAGAATGTTTTAACAGAACAGAATAGAATGTCGAGTACTGACTTGGGAGGTATTTTTATATCAAGGGTTTGGTTCCTGTGGAGGGGTTATCGCTGGATGCCGGACACATAGAGATTCCGTTACTGCTTAGTTACTGCTTTGATGGCTAAGGTATGTGAGATATAATTATCCTTTCGCTGCATTCCCACGGTCACCGTGACATTCCCCCCTCCTTAGCTTCGCTTTGCTCCGCTAAAGCGTAAGGCTCTGATGGGGCTTCTAAGTTGAATGATACCCTCATCTTCGTCTTCGGTGATATTTCGGAAGGTGACCGTCCTTGGTACTGTTGATGTTTGATCGATCCTGTTTACACGAGCGGTAGGGCAGAGTATTTTGATACATACATTTTTAGGAAGTGATCGGCGTAGATATTCGAATATTACATTTGTACATTACATATGTCGGGTTTACATTAGAATTAGGGTTAGGGGCGTGAAACGAATCTTCGTTTGGGTTACACGTTGTCGTTATGCAATAGAGAAGACATTGACTAGTGCAAATACGATTATTATAGAACCGGACAAGTAACCGTGGTAGAGTAGGTAATCGAGAAACTAATGACAATGATTCTAGGTTCAATAACGAATCCGCGGTCCACGGGATGATAGATGAACGTACTCACAAAATCTAAGTCGGACGCGTAATATTCACTGGTCGTAAAGGGTTACTCTTTTCATCAATGAGATCGCGAGCGAGAATGCCTTTCCCGTCCCGATCATGCCACAGAGGAAAACTATAATGGGGTGTGTCTAAGGACACGAGATCATCGGATTCGTCGAGAAAAGCCTTCGTTCAGAAAGTAAGGGAAATTGGCGTTGTTGCTAATTGGTCAATCTCCATATCGGTGGTTAGAAAAAGATGCTAGCCGCCCTTGAGGGAAAGTTGCTAGTGGGAGACGCCGCTCGTTGAAAAATAGGTCTCCCCTATTTTCCCGTAGTTGGGACAAAGACTGTTTGTCTGTTTGAAGGACTTTAGTTAGCTAAATCTTAAGATTTATAACGGGCCCTCGGGCTAGCTGAACATTACTGCGGAGACGCATCGACATCTGGCAATCATCTTACTCGAAGAATAGGGTCTGCGTGTGGCGAGCTACGGGACAGAGACCGTTGGAATGCTTACTGTCGAGTGTTACAACTATTTCCTTTTTAAGGAGAGCTATAGAATTATTCCATGCCTTTGTTAGACAAAGCGTTTATCCCGTGATCGCGGCTACGTTCGGTGACTGACTGTCGCCTCGAGCCCAAGCTCATTATCACAACCCTCGAACAATTACAATCGGATTGAATAACTACAATTGTTCAATTACAGCTATAGTAGACTCTAGGTTACAATATTGCGGGATTATCAAAAATTCCAATGGCTCCGGTGTTCTTTCATCTCCGACACATATATTGTTCCTAATCCTAGGACTACGATTCCTAATATTTGTAGTGTGGATATGCCATATTCCTTCAGTGAATTTATGCGTCGCTCAAATTGAAGGGTACTGATTTGTGTTTGTAATGCATCGAGGTTGGCTTTATATCGATTAAAATCGTGAGTTACCTTTGGAGCTGTTTCTAATATTTTCTCTAATATTGGAACATCTGTTTCTTCGAAGCTGTATATACTATTCTTAAATTTGGTTTCGTAAGAGATATTTTTACGCGATCCTCCTATTTTCATGATATTATGATCGTATGTGATTATGCACCCGGTTTTACTGCTAATTAAGCTTGGTTGTCTAATTTCTAGGATTTTATGTGTCTTACATAACACGTCGATTTGTACATTTTTCGCAGGAATAATAATATGATGGTTTTCCTGTTTTGATGTCTAAGGTATATGAGATATAATTATCCTTTCGCTGCATTCCCACGGTCACCGTGACACTGACGACCTTTCTCGGACACCGTGCACTATTTTGGCACGGCGGCACGTTCAGTGGGATTGCCGCGCCGAAGAGGCCGTCCAAATGATCTTCCGGAAATGCTCGCGTTTATAACACGCTCGACTATTGAGCACACGATGGACATAGAAAATGAAATGCATTATTACAATTATTGGAAAGATGCCGTCAGAAATACTAATGTCCTGATTCTAAAACAGTCTCTTATGTTCGGAAGTATATGTCATAAAATTGCCTATGAAAATCCTCGCGTATTTATTCTTTTGGACGAAACGTAAATGAAACGACTTTTACAGCTTACAATTTTTTATGTACAGTAAAATGAGTAAAATTGAATATTTATATATTTGTCGGGTTATCATTAGGATTTAAGGCGCGTAATTTGGCTTCAGGTTCCCCCGATGAATTTCCTAACGAAGATGTCGACTGATCGTTGTAAGGAAGAACTCTCATTTCATCATAAAATTGGTCCTCCGTCTTGATATTATTTGCGAGCGTTAGTCGTCGAAAGCGTTGATCTTGTGAGCTTAGCATATAAAGGGCAAAGGCATTGATTACTTCGGGCATCGTTAGATCTTGCAACTTCATCTGCAATATGGAACGGAGGCGACTACCATAAGCTCCTGGGGTTTCGGTCTCCGACGGTCGTTCTCTGGATATCCTTATTAACGCCGAGGCGGCTGTCTCTCTGCCACCAAAACGCGAAAGGAATTGTTCCTTAAACGTTGGCCAGGAAAGCTTTCCACCGCGCACTATTTGTGAAAGCCAATGCGCAGCAGACCCCTTTAGGGCGCGATTTAGAGCGGAAAGTAACGCACTATCTTGTATCGGGTAGTCTTTCAAAATCACATCTGTATATGAGCACCACGCGGATGGATCAGCGCCCGTGCCTTCAGGGTCAAAACGTGGTAACGTTACATCCTTAGGTTCCGTACTCGGTCTTTGCTCCCTCGGCTGAGTTATCCGGTCCATGATTTTCATGAGTTGTTCCAAGGTGACACATGGGCTTGATCCCACTTCTGATATCGGGTTATCATTAGGATTTAAGGCGCGTAACGATTCTTCGTTTGAATTAGCCATTGTTTTACGAAACAGAGAATATATTTACGCGAATAAACAAGATTTTACAAAATATTATGAATAATGAGTTTAATAAATGATAAGATTAACAAACGATAAGTTTAACTAATAATTAGATTAAAGAATAATAAGTTTAACGAACAATAAGAGGAACGAATAATATGTCTTACGAATAATAAATTTAACGAATAATGAGATTAACGATTGATAGGTTTTACGAATAATGAATTTAATTAACGCTATTAACAATGTTCCGGGGTTCAAACGAATCCACGGTCAATGGGATAACTCTTTACTATGCGTAGAATAATTTTAAACACAAAAATACGATTGCTGAGACACTCGGTAAATTGCTCGATGTATCACTTTCCAAGGCGATCACACGAATGAATATCTGATGAAAATCTTTTTCGCTATACGACTGCATTTGTTTGTTATATGCTCGCTGGAGGCATCGAGAAGGTTCCAATCGTCGTTGCTAGGCAGTTTCTGTCAAAAGTTTGTTGTATACTCTTTGGAAACATCGAGAAAGATCCAAACGCCGTTACTAGGCAGTTTTTGTCTGGAGATTGATTCCTAATACAACGTGTGTCCCATTATATCGACATCTCTAAGGTACAATTCTATGTGATTTCTAGGGAGAACAATACAACCGATCCACACCTTCGTCAGGTAAAACGTTTATCCCGTGACCGTGGCTACGTTCGGCGACCAGTTGTCACCTCGAACCCACTTTCGCTTTCACAAATATCAAACAATTACAAATGACAATTGCTTAATTACAGTTATGATAAAATCTAGGCTAAAGCATTAGAAGGCTTCCTCAAAATTGCAAAAGGAAGGCTCCGGTTTTCCTTTCACCTCCGACATATTATTTTAGTGCAGTAGTGATAGTATAATTTTTGTCTATCACAAAATGTACATAAAAATTAATTTGGTAAATTTTTTATGTATTTAAGGATATAAAACATATATAAAATATATTCAAAGCGTACATAATGTAGATCAAGTTTCGCATATTTCTGCATATTTCTGCATATTTTTGCATATTTTTTTTATTTAAGTATAAATTAATATTTCAAAACATAAGTAAAGCTAATAATAAGTGAGTTATCGTGTGCCCATATCTTTCATAACAAAATAACTCTGATACATAGATACTTGTTGACACGTTTTCAAACTCTTCTGCTAGTTATATTTTTCTCACTTTTATACACCTTTTTACACTTCTATTAGTTACCATATATACTGCTGCGAATAATTATAAACTCAACCCTATATTCAAATTTTTTATGATACTAAAACAAAAGTTGAAAGGATCGTTTGTATAATTTTATATTATAATATAAAACAAATCTGAAGATAGAACAAACAAAAATTGTCTTCTTTCTGGAAAAAATTAAATTTTCTCTTAAAATTGTGTTTTTGGCTGTGAAACAATATAAATTCAATGTTAATTTTGTTATCCTTTTATTTAATATTTAGTGGATGTTCCCTTATTTTTTATTTCTTCTATGAATCTGTGAGGTACACTATGCACTTATTTATTTAAAAAACAGGAGAGGTATTATCCAAACAAATTATTGCTTTTTTTTAGAATTTAATGTATATATTAATTTACATTATGCTGCTTTTGTAACATTCGTGCTGCTTTTACGAGCCAATAATCATCTGGAAAATTGAAACCACTAGCTGTTCTTGCATACAATAAAGTGTAGTATAGATTATTCGAATTAAGTGGTTTCTTATGCCACTACAATCAGAAAAGCACTCAAACGGAAACTTGGCATTCAGCTTCTTTTGGGAATTACAGAAAAACGCTTTAACAGTTTATAAGACTACGACAAAGAAGAATACAAACATCAAAAAATTTAGAGAATTATTAGTTATGAAATTATTAAGGCTGACTGCTTATGTAATGAAATCTTCTATTTAACGTAGATATCATAATATTGTCATCCGAAAAAGTGCTTCTGGACTGTTGAAGTTATCTGATAGAGGAACGCATGGATAAATTTATAATAGAAATATATATTGAAGTAAGCTGAAGTAGAGGTATAGTATATGCTGATCCAGATCCTCACTCTAGCAGTGATACAGTATAATAAAATATAATAGGGAGCAGGTTGATACATTGACAGCAAAGGACATTACCAAAAAATTAACCTTGGTGTGTAACTCTAGCTGAAAGTTACAAGAAACAGCAATAAAGGTCTACTTATAGCTCTTTTGTTTCTAGACCTTGTGACCCAAAAACAACATTTATATTCAAGGACACAATAATATGGACCTCTCCTTTTCGTTAACTTTTTTGCTTCACTAAGTTCTATTTTCACCGTAACAGCGGTGTCCAGGTCACGAGTATACAAAAGAAAAAGATATAGATTTTTTCTAGAAGTAAATACTTCATCATGGACAAAACATTACATTGAAAATAATTTTTAAATAAACCATGTTTCTATATTACTTTTATAACAGTTTAATAGTCTTATTATTGTTGAGAATTGTGGATCTTAGTCGCCGAAATAAACGTATAGCAACACTCGCATTACACGTAGAAATGATATTAAAATAGTTTCATATTTATTTAATATGTGATTTACAAGATATTCGTAGATACACACTGAACGTGTCTCAGTACTCTTTTTGTCTCACCATCATTTTCTCCGTTCTTTTGTTCTACGAGACGCTGCGCACGCACATTCTCCCACACACACTCATACTCACATATATGTGTCACTATTACGCGGCTAATTTGTGTGTAACACACAAAATTACACATATCTCAAAAATTATATCCTGTGAAATATCCTTCCAAATAACTTTCCCACTAACTTATCTCGTAAGTACTTAAATAAGCGTTGTTCGGGATTTTGATGGTAGGGAACACGTCACTCGCATACGAAGAATTATCCACTAAACTGATAGCAATTGAGGCGAGTTTTGTCCGTATAAAAAGTATTGGTGGAGTAGATGGGATAAAGAATATTCTTTCAACCGACTAATGATTAGGAAAAAATGGGATCAGCATGGCGCAACAAATTCCGAGGAAAGCATGATGGCCGTATCAAGGGACGACAACACGACAATGCCAGTATTCGCCCTAAGTAGCCTCCTATCCACTCATAACAGCAAACGAAGTAATTCGTCATTCGACTTGCCGATATTTCTGACTCTGCCATTTATTTTCCGACTAGATTTAATACATTGTTACATTTCATTTTTGTTAGGGAAGTGATACATTTACACTGTACATGAGAGTGTGTGTGTAAGGGTTAGAGGGCGTCAAGGACTCAGTGGAGACAAAAGACTGTTGTCAGATGTTAGAAGAAAAACAATAGACAACGTTAGATCAGAAGGACGGTTTCAAGGTGGGACGACCGAAAGGTCAGAGTGTGCGAGTCGAAAAGTGTGTGTGTTGCGAGAGTCAGAGTTAATCGAGACACCGAAGTGTAGAGTCGGTTGGCAACCAGCGTGCGTGCAAGACGTTCTTAGAGAGGAATATAGATGTATAACTGTTGTATGGAAATATAGCCAATAATTTGTATTCCCAAATCCTCGAATTTCCTTAACATGGTAGCAGAGCGTGGTTACTAGTTTTGCAAGATATTTAGTGCGTGGTTACGATCTTGCGAGTGAGTTTTCAGTAAAGAAAAAAAAGCTTTCAGAAAAAAAAAAAAAAATATTTCGAGCACGTAGGAACGCTTGAGTAAGAAAAGAAAAAAAAGAAGAATCAATTAAAATGGAGAGATCGGAAATCATGATACCTATATTCGATGGTGAGGATTATGGAATGTGGAAGCAAAGAATCACGATGTTTCTCAAATATAAGGAATGCGAGGTTGTTACAACTAGAATGAAGAACGAAAGAGACGATGAAGACTGGGACAAAAAGGATTTGAAGGCGATTAATATAATTTATAGTGCAATATCGAACAGACAATTGGAGTATGTTAGGGAAGGAAAAACGGCGTATGATATAATAAAAAGGTTCGATGAAATGTACTTGAAAGAGTCGACGGCACTGCAGATCGTATGCAGAAGGAGATTGGAAAACATAAGACTGGAGAACTACAGTGATTCAGCATCATTCTTTAACGATTTCGAAAAATTAATCAATGAATTAAAAAGTGCGGGCGCACAAGTAAGTGAGAGGGAAATGCTGAATTACATGCTGAATACGTTACCCGAAGAATACAGCTACATAGCGGACATAATAGACGCATTGAAAGAAGAGAATCAAACGGTAGCGTATGTGAAAAATAAAATAGAGATAGCAGAGAAGAAAAATAAATCCAATCGAGGAGAAAGGCAAACCAACGCCTTTTCTGCAAAAAAGGAAGGATGCTTCAGATGTGGTAGATTAGGACACTTTGCGAGAGAGTGTCAAAATGGCGTCCAAGCGGGAAGCAGTAACGGCTATTGGCATGGGCCAACACGTGGTCGAAACAGAGGAAGAGGGAACAAAGGCAATACGAGCAGAGGACGTGGAAACTTTCATCGTCAATCAACAACCGGCACGGGCGAGCATGGAAACTCAAGAGCAGGCATATGGATAGCAACGGCGCACGCAGCAAACAGCAGTGAGACGAATGAAATAAGGAAGAACGAAATATTGTGGCTATTAGATAGCGGTTGTACCGATCACATAATTAATAATATAAATTATTTCGATAAATCTATCGACCTAAAAGAACCGGTAAATATATATTTAGGCGATAATAGACCGATAAAAGCGACAAAAGTTGGGAATGTTATAAGTTATTTTGAAGCATTCGGAAAACAAAATGAAATAAATATGAGGAAAGTATTTTACGCGAAAGAAATGTCCGCAAATTTGATTAGTTTAGGTAAACTAACAGACAATAAGAATACGGTTATTTCCAAAGGAAATATTGCGAAAATAATAGATGAGGATAATAAACTTACAGCTGTAGCGTTCAAAGAAAATGGGACATATAGAATAAAAAGTATATTGAAAGGGAAGAAGCACTTAGTAAACAGCGCCGAACGTAGTGGTATGAGTAAAAAGGAAAGATGGCATAGGATGCTAGGACACGTAAATTTTAAATATTTAGAGATTTTGGGTAAAGAGCAGCTAGTGACTGGCATACCGAATGAATTTGAAAAGGAATTTTTGAAATGTAGGGTGTGTATAGAAAGCAAAATGCATAACTTACCTTTCAAAAATAATCGAACTAAGGCTAGGGAAATAATGGAAATTATTCATACGGACGTATGTGGTCCCTTTAAGACCACCGGATTCAATGGAGAAAAATATTTCATTTCATTTATCGATGATTATAGTAAAATAGCTAGGATCTATTGTATAAAATCAAAAGATGAGGTCTTTGATTCTTTCGTACAGTTCGTAAATGAAGCCGAAAATTTAACGGGCAAGAGGTTAAAAATATTAAGATGCGATAATGGTAAAGAATATTTAAATAATCGAATTTATAAATTTGCTAGGGATAAAGGTATAAGAATAAATAATTGCCCAACATACGTACATGAATTAAACGGGACAGCGGAAAGGTATAATAGAACAGTGATGGACATGGCGCGTTGCTTGTTAGCGGAAGCGAAAGTACATAAAAGGTACTGGCCGGAAATAGTTTGTACAGCGGCATACTTGAAAAATCGAATATTAGCGAATACTATAGAAAGAAAGACACCTTTTGAAATATTCTTCGGGAGAAAACCAAGTGTTAAAAATCTACATCTATATGGAAGTAAAGTTTTTGTAAGAAGGCCAGAACGAAAAAGAGTTTCCAAATGGGACAAGAAGGCAGATATGGGAATTCTATTAGGATATAGTGAAGTAGGATACAGAGTCTTATTAGGTGGGAAAATAACAATATCTAGACATGTAGAGGTCATAGAGACAGACACTAAATGTATCGGTTTTGAGGAAAATTCATCAGAGGCAGATAGAAATGATAGCGAAGATAACTATTCATTGGTTGGTATGGATAAGGAAGAGTTAGAAGGTAGGAAAGATGAAAATAATAGTAGTATTGAAAGCTCAAACACTCCTAGGAGATCTACACGTATTAAGAAAACTCCAGTAAGGTATCCAGAAAAGGAAAATATTTGCGAGATTCATGCAAATTATTGTAAAGTAGATATCCCTCGTACATTTGAGGAGGCGATTTGTTGCGAAAATAATGAAGTTTGGAAACAGGCTATGGATAAGGAAATAGAATGTCTCTATAAGAATAAAACTTGGAAATTGGTAGAAAGGGTAAAAGGCAAAGAAGTATTAGATGTAAAATGGGTTTACACGAAAAAATCAGAGGACAGGTATAAGGCTAGATTAGTGGTAAGGGGATTTCAACAAAGAAACGTAGCCGATGACATATATTCTCCAGTGGCGAGTAATCAGACCTTTAAGATATTGCTATCATATTGTTGTCAAAATGGATTAATAATTGAGCAAATGGATGTAGAAGCTGCCTTTTTAAATGGTGAAGTAACCTCGGAGGTATATGTAAATCAACCAAAGGGATATGCGGACGGAACGAATAGAGTTTGTAAATTATCGAAAGCGCTTTATGGGTTAAAGGAAAGTCCGAGGGACTGGTATGAGTGTTTTGATAAGTATGTGACGAGATTAGGTTTTAAAAAGAACAATATAGAGCTGTGCCTATATACTTATGGAGAGGGAGAAAATGTTGTTTATTTGTTAATATACGTAGACGATTTGTTGATTTGTAGTAAAAACAAAGGGAAGATACAAAGTGTAAAAAAAAATTATTAACTGATAAATTTGAAATGAAAGATTTAGGTGAAGTAAAAGAATATCTTGGAATAAATATAGAGTATGATTATTTAAAAAATGAAATGAGATTAAGCCAAAAGAAATACATAGAATCATTAGCAAACAAATATAAATTACATAACAGCAAATTGTACTGTACACCTATGGAGACCAACTTAAAAATTGAAAAAGCTGAGATAAATAGAGAGGACATTGGATACAAGAATTTAATTGGCGCATTGCTGTATATTAGTGTAAATACCAGACCCGATATAAGTTATAGTGTGAATTATCTGAGTAGATTTCAAGATTGTTGTAACGAGACACATTTTAAATATGCCTTGCGAATATTGAAATATTTGTACCGGACTAGAGATTTAGGGCTACATTATAAAAGAAATGAAAAATGCGAAACGATAGATTGTTATGTGGACGCTGATTGGGCAGGAGATCATATAGATAGGAAATCGACTTCTGGGTATGTAATTAGATTGTATGGAAATGTAATTGGATGGAAGTCTAAAAAACAAAGGTGTGTGACAAAAGCCTCGACGTATGCAGAGTATGTAGCTCTATCGGAAGCGGTGAGCGAAGTAATGACTATCAGAGAACTAATAAAAATCTTCGATGTAAATGTAGACGATAACCCTGTAAAAATCTATGAGGATAACTCTGGAGTAATGAGTATAGCAAAATACGGAACTTTTACAAAAAATTCTAAACACATCGAAGTTCATTACCACTACGTTCACGGGTACATAAAGGAAAATAAGATAAACATAATAAAAGTAAGTACAGAAGAAAACACTGCGGATATTTTTACGAAGGCACTGTGTAGAGAGAAATTTGAAAGGTTTAGGTCATGGATGAATGTAAAATAAGAGAAATGTAAAGAAAGCGATAAATGTCAAATATTTTGTTAATTCGACAAGTATGTAAATAAAATTAAGTGTACAGTATAAATGTAAGGAGGCGTGTTAGGGAAGTGATACATTTACACTGTACATGAGAGTGTGTGTGTAAGGGTTAGAGGGCGTCAAGGACTCAGTGGAGACAAAAGACTGTTGCCAGATGTTAGAAGAATCCAGGCTAGTCGGTTGGCAACCAGCGTGCGTGCAAGACGTTCTTAGAGAGGAATATAGGTGTATAACTGTTGTATGGGAAATATAGTCAATAATTTGTATTCCCAAATCCTCGAATTTCCTTAACAGAGAGATAACAAAATCCAATTAAACTCAAACAACTGTTTGCACATTGCCTTCATTTTTAAGAAGAAATAATCTTCTAAGGTTAAATTGTTAAATCAGAAAATCCAACAAACGACTTCGGTTAAATATCTTGTACTGCATTTGAATCATAAGTTGGGCTGGAAAACATTAAACACCTAATGGTAATTACAATACTGCCCGAGTAGCCGAGCTAACTGGACGTGCAAAGTAGTGCTTCAGAAAAGTGCGGCAAGTGGGGAAGAGAAAGTTAAGAACGGCTACGCCTATAGCCAAATGGTGGAAACCCGTGTCTTCTATTAAGAAGACTAGCAAACCTACCATGAAAAAAATTACACCAATAAAAATTATAAACAAAGAAAATCGTACTACATATACAAAACAACAGACACATCAAAAACAAGTCAACAAACAAATCAAGGACATGACTGCTCAGCCACAATTGAAGTTGACATGGAAACCAACAAAGAAACAACTCAACAGGACGAAAGATGGAAGGTGGCCAGCTATAACAAAAAAAGAAAAATAACAGGTAATCTAGATACGGAAAAGCAGCGATGGCTGCAAGAATTACCACTAAGAAACTCCTTCAGTTCACTTACGGAAGAAATAGACGACGACCCAGCAACCAAAAACACAACTAAATCAACGAACACTACAAAACCACCACCAATATTTGTCGAGGCCCAGATAATAGACACGCTTATTAATACCAGATCACCAATTTGGATTCAGAAACAAACACTCTACGATAGAGCAAATGCACAGACTTACAAATGAAATAATTCTAACAGTAGAAAACAAACAATACTGCACAACCTTCTTTATGGACATCGAGAAAGCATTTGACAAAATAAACCACGAAAGTCTACTTCAATCAATCAGAAAACAATTCCCGGAGCAGATATACCATTAATTAAATCTTACTTACGCAGCAGAACCTTCCTAGTTAAAATTAAAGACACATACTCTGAAGTTAAAGACATCAAGGCAGGGGTTCCGCAAAGAAGCGTCTTAGGACCAATTCTATACACACTATACACGGCCAACATGCCAACAACTACTAATAGCAAAATACTGACATTTGCGGACGACACAGCTGTACTAGTCAGGCACATTAACCCTGCAACAGCAGTCACATTACTACAAGAACATATTACAAACATAGAAAAGTGGCTTCAAGTTAAACAAATTAAAGCAAACCCCGATAAATGCAACCACATTACATTCATACTGCGAAAACAGATACCACCAAACATTACACTGAACGGCACGCACATAATACAAACAAGGCAAGTCAAATACCTAGGACTCCACTTAGATACACGATTCACATGGAAACAGCATATTAAATCTATAATAGACAAAATACAATTACCAAGGAGACAAATGTATTATCTATAATAGACAAAATACAATTACCAAGGAGACAAATGTATTGGTTAACAAGTTGAAAATCCAAACTAAGCATAGAAAATAAACTAAAAATATACAAAACGATCATTAAACCAATTTGGACTACCACTTTGGGGAACAGCAGCAATGAGCCATATAAGCAAAATAGAGACAATCCAAGCTAAAATTCTTAGATCAATTGTAAACGCCCCATGGTACGTTAGAAACGAGGACATACGGAAAGACCTTGGAATACCAACGGTCAAGGAAGAAATTAGCAGATTCGCAAGAAGGTACAGAGAAAGAATAGCAACGCACCTGAATCGGCTGGCAGCGGAAACGTTCAACACAACCATAGAAAGAAGATTAAAAAGGAAACACCCAGCAGATCTCACAAAGGATATATCTTAACAAACACGAAGATGGTACCCCGCTGGGGGTAGCCACCCACATGTTATATTAGCACGCCGCTATAATATTTTACCAAATGTCCTACTGGACAAATTGTGAATGTGAAATTTTAAATAACAAAAAAAAAAAAAAGACTTTTCCAGTTCTATGATAATCGTATTTGCACTAGTCGATGTCTTCTCTATTGCATAACGACACGTGTAATCCAAACGAAGATTCGTTTCACGCCCCTAACCCTAATTCCAATGTAAACCCGACATACATATCTTCGCGGGATAATCCGTGGAAATTTCATTTGAGCCCCGAATATTCGAAATATTTCTTACGATGATGTAGAAATTTTAAACACGTAAACATGAAAAAGGTAATGAAGAATAGGGAGGTTAATTAATTAATTAATTAATTAATTAATTAATTATTATTATTAATTAATTTCTCATATTGTAAGAGCTGTGAAACAGCGTAATAACTCTGTCAGAGGTTTGTTTCCTAAAAGGCTGATGATCGTGACAACGACACGCGACGTAAATAAATTCGCTAGTTCGCATATTTTCGAGTTTTATTGCGTGCAATTAACTCGGCCTCTCGAAAAGTGGGCACGTGAGTTAATTAATCCCTTAACCTACAACGGGATCGGGACAAACGTAAATATTGCGGGCATAGCCCGTAGTATATAATCGGACCAAACGTAAATGTTACAAGCATAGCCCGTAATACGATGATCGAGCCAAATATAATATATAATAGCATGTCTACGTTTTCGGCCCAAAATTCTCGAACGTAAATCATAGGTTAAGAGGTTAAGGGAATCGCGCGAGAGAAGAAGAAGGCGGTGTCGTTAATTAAAAGGATCGCAGATACGTTTTAGTCTTATTACGAATCTGACTGCCTGCCTTAACGGTCAGCAGGAACAATGCAGGAGTAACAAAAGCATGGTCAGCGTTTTCCTCATAAATCGCCTTTTCTAACTCGCTCATACGGAAACGAGAGAATCAGGGATTATTTATTAGGGGTTACTGCAATTATCGTAATGCTTTGTTTCTTTAAATCAATTTCTTCACAAAAAATTTCTTCACAAAAAATTTCTTCACAATTAACTCACTTGGACTTACAAGTAATGTGTGCGTTTCAGAGCCCGACCTTTTGATCGACCGCGCCATACCTCGAGTAAAAATTCATACTGGCTTCGCATCTAGGTGTTCGTTTTCATTCTCGTCTACCCTCTAGCGCCCCCCGCCCGGAGAACGATGCATGCATCGCGTCGCGTCGTTACCAGCGGCGGCCACGAGGAGGCGGAGCTGCCAGCATATAGCTCGGTCCCAGCTGGTTGGCTTTCCAGCCGATTATCTCTGCACCGTCTCGACACCTATTTTATGGTCATCGCCTGCACCGACAGTTCCAGGTTTCCTCTTCGGCTCACACGTTTTGTATTTTGCACAATTTATCTTTGACGTTGTATAAATGCGTTAAACAATAATTTCAACTTGTCGTAATTGGTAATTTAATAAATTCGACGAAACGAACGCGGCTCGTTAGTTCCTCGAGCATCGATTGTTTCTTAATATCCACTCAAGGAGAATAGAATTCGAAGATCACAAGGGAACATAACAAGTTCATTTTGTCGCATTTTGGACGTTACTTGACGCGTAAGTTGGAATGTCCCGTGTCGTACGTTTGGTTAGGTGAAGATCAAATTACGTTCTTCTCGTGGTCTTCAAATTCTGCCATTCTGAAATGTGATCTTTGCGCGCTTGGAAATTGGCGTTTAAATAAGTAACTAAGCCGTGTTTCCCTTATCGACATCGATATACTATATCGATCATGTTACGGTTACATGCTGTGGTTCGCCTATACGTTATTTCCAGTCGTCTCGATGTTTCTCGCGTGAAGCGCTTCGTTGAACAAGCTCAAAGTTCGGCTGGCGTTTTGCGGGCCCTGCACAACGCCTCGTAACTCAGCCCGCCTGTATTTTACATTTATTATCAGACTGCAGCTGTTACGTAACGAACGGGTCCGCGAGTTCGAGCTCGCGCTCGTGACGTACGTGCTACGAAATATTGTACGTATAAGCGATACCGATGCACCGCTTGATCCTGTTCTCTATTTTTACGGACTGTTCGTGCTGCTTGTGGTCGTGCTACTTTATAGCCCAGTTCGAACTCTAACTATGAGCTTCGGGTCGAGATGAGAATCTCGTTGTAACCTACAGGTTCGAAAAAGACTGATAGGCTTTGATCTACGTGGTGGTTGGGAATTTTCATTTGTTTCGAGTTCGCTTAGCTGATAAATAGTGAAAGTGCATTTCTTCAAAAATAAAGAAGAAAGCGAAGTAGATGGAAACGTGGGTCAAATTTGAAATCACTTCTCGGTTATGTGGAGGTTGATTAAACGTGTTGGTGTATATAGTGATGAGACAAGTTAATATTTGGTGTAGTCAAATGTATTTAAAACTATCGGCAGTACTCTTTTAACGATCTCCTTCTAACGAGTTTAAATTCGACTTCGGTTGACGGTTGCGCATAGCGGCGATATTGTTTTGTCCGGAGTTTGTTTATTATCAAGTTTCGTACATCGAGACGGTATCAATGCCCCGAGGCAAATCAACAACATGAGTTACTCTCGATTCGCATCGTCCTATGACTCATGTGCCGCTACAATATGCAATGGATAAAGTGATAAATAGCTTGCGGATGTTTACGCGTCTCTGAAAATGTTAAAAGATGTAAGATGTTTAACGCGAAGTATTCGTGATAATATTCGCTGTAATTTGAAATATCTGCGTGCAGTCTCGTAGATTTTGAATAAAGATTTATCTTTTATCGAAAAATACATACATGTTTTGGCCTATATATAGCTTTGTACTCTTGTCAACTAAAAAAGAGGTTGAAAAAAAGTGATGTTGACTCTTGGAGTAAAAAATTCATTTAGAAATGCACCAAGAGAAGGAAGATAAATTATTGATGAAACACAGGTTAGTCATTTCCGATCCAAAAGAAAAATGCAACTAAAATAATATGTAGACAGCAATTAAGGCAACATACAGATATGCAAAATGAAAAATAAATGTAGAAAGATACTGTAGTATCGTAGAAATTAAAGATATAAATTTTTCCCCGATTACTTACAATTTATTAATATTGAATTGAATATACAGGCGTTAATTGGACAGAAAACGATGTTTGTTTAACTGAAATTAAATGCGATACTCGTATCTATCTCAAACAACTTTACAGTTATTTGGTAACTCTCGTCACAACGAATCTAACACACTCTCTCTTTCTCTCTCTCACTAGCAACTCTAACAACTCTACAACACTGACAATTCGATCAATTCTCTCAACTCTACTCCTCGATGTCTCGATCAACTCTGACTCTCGCAACACACTCACTTTTCGACTCGCATACTCTGACCTCTCGGTCTAGCCCCTTGAAACACGAAACCGTCCTTCTGATCTAACGTTGTCTATTGTTTTTCTCATGCTTATGTAAGAACTAGGTGACTTTAGTCACATAGGTGCTCTTAAATGTAAACGAACCATCAATCAATTTTTAAATCAAAGAGATTTAAAAATTATAAAGTTTCCCTGTGTTATGTCTAAAATGGAAATAATAAAGTCATTGAAATGATCCATCATTTCAAATTCATATCGCTTTTCTTTACTTCAGAACTGCTATAAACATTTTAAATATCATTTATGTCTGGATTTCCTTGCGAAGTTCTCGAAGAATTCGTCAAATAATGTCATCAACAATATAAATAATCGTAAAACATCTATATTTGTGTTTAAAAAATATGCAAATAAAGAGAAATAGAATAACCGAGACCGGAGAAAAAGAATCAACTTTTTTAGCAATGGCAAGGCACATCCCGTATCTGATACAAGCGGAAGAGAAATCAATTTCTATCATGTCGCACGGTGAACAAGAACGCAAATACGGAATCCTTTGTACTACTCCAAACTCTGTTGAGTCACAGTAATAATAATAATCGGGTGTTGACTTCTGCTCGTTTTTACTTGAAGCCTGCTCGTTACCTCTGACATTTGGAGGATCGTTTTCTGCCGAAACCCGTTCCATCTGACGTTAAAATCAATAAAAGTAATATTACGATAGAGACTTTTATCTCCATTGTCGTCGACTTCCGTCAAGTCTTCGTTTTCTGCTCGATGGATATAATACGGATTCCCAAAAACTTTCTTCATATGAAATTTTATTAATATACATTTATCAAAGATTACACATTTTAAAATGTCATGGTAAGGTATACTTCGATATTACTTTTACTCTCGATAGACGTCGCCGTCGTTGCTGTTGCCACACACGAGACACAACAAATCACGAAATTGACATATTACCGGTAATCTCCTCGCGTCGCAGTTCGAACATTTCACAAATAAGTTGAAGAATTGAACTTTAGATATAGTGGTAAAATTTATTATATATTTTTTTTAATAACGTTTATTTAAACCAAGATACATTTTAATACATTTGGGTATTCACAATAAACCATGAATTTTGATAAGATGTGTTAGACAGAAGTACCGATACGCGACGATACGACATAGCCATACTATGTTATGTGTCGCCGTTTTACATTTTTTGTGTTTTAATCTATTCGTTGGATTTAAGCCGTTGGGGAGTGGAGCTTTTATGTGATTTTGTTGTTGGTTGTTTTTTTCTGTCCTGAAAACTTGGTCGCAAAACAGCACGCTTCGGTAGTCTACTTTTTGGGTGCTGTGTAACTTTGGGGAGGGGCGGGATGAGAAGAGGGAGAGGGAGGGGGAGGGGGATGTTAAATAGGTTTATTTACAAAATTTACAATATTTACAATGTTTGCACCTGTGTTATACGGGGGCAGAATTGAGTTCTGATATGGTATGAGTGCCCCTTTGTTTGCTTTTTCTCCTAGTTGGAATTTTTTGCAGTATTCTCTTTCAATTGGGCCGATTTCACTTGACATGGGTCTAAACAGTATGGTTTCGCATTTGCTTGTATTGATTTTTAGTTTCCATGCGTGGTAGTAAGAGATTTAGTAAGTCACTGTTGTAAATACTGAAAAGTAACGGGGAATTTACTGTACCTTGTTGTAGACTGTTTTTTATGGAGAATTCTTTGCTTGATGTGTGTGAACCTTCGGTCATTACGAATGTTCTGCTTGTAATCATGTTCCAGACTATTTTAATTAGGTATTTAGGAAAGTTTTTCTTGATCAATTTGTATATGAGACCTGGGATCCAGACTGTGTCGAAAGCTTCTTCGAGGTCTATTAAGCAGGCGGCTACTCGTTGCTTTGCGTTTAGAGCCCAGCAGATGTCCGACGTAAGTTTGTTTATTGCGTGAATTGTGGAGTGTTTGTGCCGGAAGCCAAATTGATTTTCTGGGATTATGTCATTTTTTGTGCAGAAGGAGGTTAGGGTGTTGTTTATGATTATTTTAAATACTTTGCTTATGTTGGGGAGGAGACTTATGGGTCGTAGGTTTGCGGGCGATGAGCCATCTTTATCTTTTTTTGTAATAGCTATCAATTTGGCTTTTTTCCATTTTCTGGGGAAATATGTGTTGTTTAGTGCATTGTTGAAGAATACTGTGTAGTACCATCTTATTTTGTTCGGCAGGCGCTTGAGTAAAATGTTTGGGATGCCGTCGAAGCCGGAGGATTTTTTGTTGTTTAGTTTGGAGAAGATTGTGTTTAGTTGAATGTAATTTGTGAAGTAGTTTATTTCTGGATCTGGTTGTTTGGGGTTGTCTGCGGTGTTTTCGTTTGAGAATGTGCGGACTGTTTTGTTTAGCGTTTTGACTTGTTCCATTTCATTTTTGAGTTTGTTTGTTTCGGCGATGATAATTCTGTTTAGTTGTTCTCGGCCCATAGGTTCGTTTTGTGTGTATATTTTGGAAAAGTGGGTGCCGATAATGTCTAGCTTTTCTGTTGTTTTAGTTATGATGGAGTTACCCTCGGTGTCTTTGATGGCGTTGTGTATCGCTATACCTGCTTCTTGGATGAGGGAGGCTTTTTCTGGGGGCAATTTGAGAGGTGGGATGGGGTTTTGTCCTTTTGGTCTGAAGATTTGATTTATTTGTGGGAACATTTTTTTTAGATGTTTATGGTGATTTAATTTAATTTGATTTGATTTAATTTGAATTTAATAGGAAGGGAAAATTTAAATGATATGATTGTATTTAAGATATTGATTTAAGATTTCCGGTTAAGTTCTATTTCTAAAGTTTAAAAAATTCTTTTTTATCGAAACTTTCGATTTACACGGTAGTTGCTGCCACCAGAAATAGTCTAAGGACTATTTCGATTAGAGAAATTTCTTTAGATGGTTTATTAATGAATTAATTGCTCCCAGCTTCGTGACATCGTCACTTCCAGTGCCTGACCGCACTGAACTCCATCCCATAGCCGCACCTGGGCTCATATAATTCTACGATCCTCTGGGATCGGGGTACTCACATCGCCATGGTCACTGTTCTCGTCATCACAACAGACATCCAACTCCGCAGGAATGCAACTATCCGGCATTTTCCTTAACCTGTCATGACTGTACTTGTATGACCTTTTCCCATCCAGTGTTTTCAAGGTATATCGGTCTCCTTCCAGGACCTCCGATATCACAAACGGACCCCTGAATTTTGGATCCAATTTTGTCTGGTTCCTTTCTTCATTTTGGCGTAGTACCAAATCACCGGGATTAAACCTAACTACTTTAGCTTTGGTTTTATCGAATCTCTCTTTGTCATACCTAGCACTAGTTTCCATCTCTTTTATTGCCTGTTGTCTTACACTGGAGATATCTATTTCTTTTTCCTCGATGTTATCAGGTAGTAATAAGTCATACGGTCTTGCTGCTCTACCAATCAATAACTCTAAAGGACTCGATTTGGTTACGCGGTTGATGGTGCAATTCAAAGCCAATTGCATCTCCCCGATCGCGTCTTGCCATGAGCGCCCGGTCGTTTCCACCGTTGTGAACATATTTTTTAACGTGCTCATAACACGTTCTACTTGCCCATTGGCCCTACTTGCACCGGTCGCGATCAAATGAACTTTGATTTGTTTGCTTGCACAGAATTCTTGAAATTCCCGGCCTGTGAAACATCTACCCTGATCTGCTATTATCCGACAGGGACTACCGAACAAAAACACGGCGGACTTAAGTGCCTTGATAACGCTAAGCGAATCCAATTTGCGTGTGTGATGTAAGTGCACGAATTTCGTAAAGGCATCGATCAAGACGACGACATACTCTTTCGAGTCATTCTTGCCACTCAGCTTGCCCGTTATGTCCATGTGCACCGTATGCCACGGTATGCCGGTCTTAGGTATAGGATGCAGTTCAGCCTGTATTTTACCTGAACTAGCCTTCGAAACTCTACAAGCATGGCAGTTCTCGACAAATTTGCGAACATACTTCGCCATTCCCTCGAACCAATAATACTCATAGAGCTTCTCGAGCGTTTTATCCCATCCTAAGTGCATAATTGACTGATGCACATGGTTGATGACGGACCATCTAAAACCTCTCGGAACAATGGGTAAGCAAAGGGTTCTGCCCTTTCGTTGTATTTTACGGTAAAGTGTACCGGATCGCAGTTCGTAGGTATTCGCGATATCTTCCGCGAGCTCTTCGTTCTGTAATTTATTAACGATTTCGGAGATTTGCGGATCGCGACGTTGTTCCGCTAATAGCCAATCTTCGGAGATCTCGGCCAGATTAATCTCTTTCTCTGCGACCTTGTCTATCATACGGCGATTCAAGTCTACGGGGTTTCGCGAAAAGAAATCCACGTGGGCCATTCGTTTACCCTCTTGATACATGATGTCAAAATCTAATGTTTGCAAATAAGCCCACCACCTATAAACCCGGTCGTTTAAGTTTACTTTGTTGCTGGAGGCTTTCAAAGAATTACAGTCGGTAACTACTAAAAATTTCCGTCCATGTAAGTAGTGTCGGAAATGCTTGACGGCGCTTACTACTGCTAGTGTCTCCAGTTCGTACGAATGATACCTAGATTCCGCGGGACTGGTCCTTTTACTATAATATTCGATGACTCTGTTTTCCTTTTCGACTCTATGCATTAAAATAGTTCCATACCCCTCCGAACTAGCGTCGGTATGTAGCTCTATGGGACGATTGGGATCAAATATCATTAACACCGGCGCGTCGGTCAGAACGGAAATCATCCGTTGTCCCATCTTTTCGTGCCTGTCCGTCCAAGTTATGCGCTTGTTACTAGAAGTGAGTGCGTACAAGGGTTTCATCACTTGTGAAAATTTAGGAATAAATTTTCGGAAGTAAGAGGCCAAACGTATAAACTGCCTAAGCTGTGTGACGGTCGACGGTGCAGGTAAAGAATTCAAAGCTTGTATTTTTCCCGGGTTTGGACGAACTTCTCCGTTACGAATTACATATCCCAAATAAAGTACCGACGTCTTCAGAAAAGAACATTTAGCGAAATTGAAAGAAAATCCGGCGTTTACGAGAGTGTTTAGTACAGTGTGCAACCTTTCTAGAGCTTGATCTATTGAGTCGGCGATTATTAGAACGTCGTCCAAATAAACAACGACATACGAATAAGCGAGGTCGCCTAAGGCCTTGAAAATGGCTCTCTGGAAAACGGCTGGTGCATTTTTCAACCCAAACGGCATCGTCACGTATTCGTATTGACCGTCGGGGGTAACGAACGCAGTATATTCCGTCGAGTTAGGATGAATGAGAATCTGGTGAAATCCGCTAGCCATGTCCAGGCTAATGAAGTATCTCGCACTCTGCAATCTCGCGATTTGGTCAGCAATAAGGGGTAAGGGATACCGATCCGCGACCGTATTTTTATTCAGCGCTCGAAAGTCTACACACAATCTGTCTGAGCCGTTCTTCACGAGTATCATAGGGCTCGCGAACGGCGAATTACTAGGTTTTACAATTTGTGCTTTAATTAATTCGTCTATTCTCTCGCGTACTATTCTTCGCTCTTCCTCGCTAAGCCTGTAAGGGCTTCTCTGCACGGTGACGTTGGGATCAATTAGCCCTATTTCCAACTGGCCCGTACTGACGCGAGTACGCGGGAAACCCGTAATGAATGATTCTTTAAATTTTTCGAGAACAGAGATTAATCGATCTTTATCGTTACCGATCACATCAGTGTCAACCTCGTTAATGTTGACCGCATCTTCCGCGACTTTACCACAAGCGTTAACGACCTTTGTTTTACAAATAACGAGGCTATTTTGCGTGATATTTACGTCGAATCCCTGGCTCAAAATCTCGCGACCAATCATGATGTCGTATTTTAGGTAATCGTCAGCAAGGACATGAAAAACTATCTCCAATGTAAGACCGTTAATACAAACAGTGGACAAAATCTGAAGTGTACTCTTAATACAAGTATTCCCGATCCCCCGCATCACTACCACATCGGTTATTCTTTTACCCGAAAATTTCGAGGCTAGGGACTCTTTGATTAACGAACACTCGGCCCCAGAATCAAAGTAAAATGGATACGACTCACCCAGATGGCTTAATCTACCAGCCGGAGCTTCCACTACACAGGAGTCGATCCGGCGTTCGTCAATGGAATCGTAGTTTCTTTTCCGCGATGATGGGCAATTAGGCGCGATATGTCCCTCCTCGTGGCATTTGAAGCAGGTCACCTTCGACGATGCGGCTGGTCGTTTTTCCTTCGGGTTTCGTATATCCTGCTCCTTCCCCGTTTGTGTTTGCAGGCGACACTCCGTTCTCCTATGTCCGTGAGCACCACAGCGGTAGCACTTAATCCGAGGAACTGATAGCCTACTTCGTTTAGCTTCAGGTTCCGTTAGTGAATTTCTTGGCGAAAGTGTCGGCTGATCGTTGTAAGGGAGAATCCTCATTTCATCATGAAATTCATCCTCCGTCCTGATATTATTCGCGAGCGTTAGTCGCCGAAAGCGTCGATCTTGTGAACTCAGTATATAAAGGGCGAGGGCATTGATCACTTCGGGCATCATTAGATCTTGCAACTTCATCTGCAGCATGGAGCGGAGGCGACTACCGTACGCTCCCGGGGATTCAGTCTCCGACGGTCGTTCTCTGGATATCCTTATTAACGCCGAAGCGGCTGTCTCTCTGCCACCAAAACGCGAAAGAAATTGTTCCTTAAACGTTGGCCAGGTAAGCTTTCCACCGCGCACCATTTGTGAAAGCCAATGCGCAGCAGAACCCCTTAGGGCGCGATTTAGAGCGGAAAGTAACGCACTATCTTGCATCGGGTGGTCTTTTAAAATCAGATCAGCATGAGAGCACCACGCGGATGGATCGGCGCCCGCGCCTTCGGGGTCAAAACGTGGTAACGTTGCATCCTTAGATTCCGTACTCGGTCTTTGCTCCCCCTGTTTCTGCGCTAGCGTCTGAATTAACTCGCGCATAAGGACCATTTGCTCCTGTAGCACTTTAAACGGTTCTAATCCCACTTCTGATGTCGGATCACGATTCGAATTTTGGGCGCGCGACGACTCTTCATGTGGACTAGCCATCGTTTCACAAAGCCGAGATTTTATTTACACGTATATACAGGTCTATCACTAAGCTTAACAAATAATAGGTACAACTAGTAATAAGTCTAACAAACACTAAGCCTAATGAATAATACGATCTACGAATAATTAAATTAAATAATACTATTAGCAATGTTTGAGTTCAAACGAATCCACGGTCACCGGGATAACTCCTTACTAAGCGAAACTAACTTAGACGCAAATGCGATCGTCGAAAATGCTCGATGTATCACTCTCCAAGGCAATCGCAAGAATGCCAGCCTCGTGGAGATTTTTCTCCCTGTACGATTGCATTTTGTTTTCTATACCCGTTTGGAAGCATCGAGAAGGTTCCAAACGCCGTTGCTAGGCACACTCGTTGGAAGCATCGAGAAAGTTCCAAACGCCGTTGCTAGGCAGTTTCTGCCTGGAGTTTTGATTACTAATACAATGTATGTCCCATTGCATCGGCACCTCCGAGGCAACATCACACGTGGCTAGGCCCGCTCTCGAGGCCGCATGCCGCCACAACCACATTTCTCGGAAAACACATACAACCACTCCAGACCTCCGTTAGATAAAACATCCATCCCGTGACCGTGGCTACGTTCAGCGACCGATTGTCACCTCGAACCCAATCTCGCTTATTACAAATCTTAAGCAATTACAACTATAATAAAATCTAGGCTAAGGTACTAGAGGATGTTCCCAAAATTTCCAAGGAAAGGCTTCGGCTTTCCTTTCATCTCCGACATGTATATATACAGACATGCATGTTTCGTAATGTAGTTCTTATTTTATAATTCTTTACCGGAATGTAGGCTAGTTTCAAGTATGTATCTGTTTAATAGAATGCGCACACATATATGTCGGAGATGAAAGAACACCGGAGTCTGTAATTGAACAATTGTAGTTATTCAATCCGATTGTAATTGTTCGAGAGTTGTGATAATGAGCTTGGGCTCGAGGCGACAGTCAGTCGCCGAACGTAGCCGCGGTCGCGGGATTTGCCTAGCAAAGGTATGGAGTAATTCTATAGCTCTCCTTAAAGGAAATATTCGTGGCGACACGCGACAGTAAACATTCCAACGGTTTCTGTCCCGTGGCTCGCCACACGCAGACCCTATTCTTCGAGTAAGATGATTGCCAGATGTCGATGCGTCTCCGCAGTACATGTTCGGCTAGCTCGAGGGCCCGTTATAAATCTTAAGGTTTAGTTAACTAAAGTCCTTCAAACAGACAAACAGTCTTTGTCCCAACTACGGGAAGATAGGGGAGACATATTTTCAACGAGCGCGGTCTCCCACTAGCAACTTTCCCTCGAGGGCGGCTAGCATATTTTTCTAACCACCGATATGGAGATTGACCAATTAGCAGCAACGTCAATTTCCCTTACTTTCTGAACGAAGGCTTTTCTCGACGAATCCGATGATCTCGTATCCTTAGACACACCCCATTATAGTTTTCCTCTGTGGCATCATCGGGACGGGAAAGGCATTCTCGTTCGCGATCTCACTGATGAAAGGAGTAACCCTTTACGACCAGTGAATATCACGCATCCGACTTAGATTTTGTGAGTACGTTCATCTATCATCCCGTCGACCGCGGATTCGTTATTGAACCTAGGATCATTGTCATTAGTTTCTCGAGTGCCTAACTACCACGGTTACTTGTCCGGCTCTATAATAATTGTATTTGCACTAGTCAATGTCTTCTCTATTGCACAACGACAACGTGTAACCCAAACGAAGATTCGTTTCACGCCCCTAACCCTAATTCTAATGTTCTCTCCGACATATATATATGTTTCTGACAATGTAACTTTTATTTCTTTAATAATACAATATTGTATGTTTTATGTATTCGTTTGATTATTAAGTCTTAACTTCGTATATACTTATACTTCATAAATTGTGTTACGTCGCGTAACACTCTACCTAGCCGAGGCCACACACCGCGGGCAATGTGGCAACCAGATGTCTTCGGATACTCGCAGCGTATCCTCCATAGTTTCAAGGACCTTCCATAAATCTCATAGATTTCCTAGGAAAGGTCCTTCAAACAAAACAAACATCTGGTTCGGAAGAATTTCCAAAGACTATTGTCTACCACGGCTTAACTAAGGAAAGTTGGTTTTTCGCACGTACGCTGCAACTGTCCTCCCACTAACCACTTTCTCTCGAGGGCGGTTAAGACCCTTCGTTTAACCAACTAGAAACGAAGCCTATTCCCTCACTCTCCTAAATAACATCGGCACAAACAAATCCGATGGTCCCGTGCGCTAGACACACCCATCCTTAGCTTTCCTCCGACACATCATCGTCTCCCAGTACAGTACTGATTTTACATCCTTCGAACGGTCAACATCCTTCCACCGGGTATACACACCCGCAGATCAGTCACTCGCTCATCTCGTACATACGCATCAGCGTAACTGTCTTCGTTATAAGTTGTTGGAATAAACGGTGAAATATAACTTACTACTGTGTCATATTCATTTAACCACCTCTGTTATCTTAATCGAAACAGAGGAACGACTACTTCGCGGCGTCGATTCACCGAATCGTAGCGAGAATTTACGCCTCTCGCTGACGCGTTTTCCTCGCGACCGCGTCTCTCCGCGAACGGTCGTAACAAATCGATAATATTGTATTTGTTGCATAGTATTATAAGCATTAACTCTAGTATTTACTAGTTCATTACATGTCTAGCATATATGTTTATATTTATATGTAACTCTCCAAGTTGATTGATTAAAATATATTTATATATACATGTATATCTGGTGTTTCAATTATTTCCCCTTTTGTAGTTATTCTTATTTCCCGGTTTATTTGTTTGGTTCGTAACTCGTTCAATCCGTTAGCTGGTTTCATTTATTATTTTTTTTATACTGATCGGATTTATTAGTTGCCCTCGCCTTGTTAATCCTTCCTTTAGTTTCGTAGCGCCGTGTGTTCGTTTGTGCATTCAAATCTTTATTCGCGCGTTTTGCATGGGATAGTTTTCTTGTTCTCGTTACGGCGCGTGCGGAGCGCGGGACGTGACATCCCCGCCCTTGGAGTTCAAATTTCCAAAGGAAATTTGACTGATGGTATCTCTGAGTTCGCTCAAGGCGGACGTAGATGTCGTTGGTAGTTGAGTGACTACCGGTGTTATCGATATCCCTTGAGGTTGTGCTGTTTGATCATCGATATTTCGTTTTCTTTTGAGGTATAGTAGCAGGTGGGTAACCGAGCCGCATATTGCTGCTAATAGGGCGATTCCACATCCGTAAGTTTCACGTAATTGGTATCCATGTATGGCTATATCTATTATCGTCTTGATTAGTTTAAATATTACAAGTATTCCAAATATTGCTGCACTGACGGTTCCAAATTCCATGAAACCAATCCATAAGCTTGATATGGTATTTTTTGCTATTGTCGTTAATGTGTTTTCGTCCATCATTCCCAGAATGTTTACTGTTCCAGGGACGATTGTTTTTCCTGTTGCTCCTCTGGCCAATGTGTTCAAAACTGCAGATTTTTCTGCCGGGAACATGACGTGGTCCCGAAGTGCATCAAGGTCCTTTTGGGTGTATATTCCGCTCGTGGCCAACGACGATGGTGCTGAATATTACATACATATATATATACAATATATATATACAATATATATACAATACATATACAATATACAATATTACATATATATATACAATAATACATCCGGGCGGAGTTCCTGTGGTGCAATTGTTTCCATGGGTTTTGGTACGAATTTGTGCCAGAGTCCGTCGATATTGTATAGTGTAGGTAATACCGCGCTACATTCTCTGTGGATTCCGTGTTGCGTTAGAATGTGTGTTTTTGGCGTTAAAAATGCGGTGCGATTCCCTTGCCAAACGGGTAGCTCCGAGTAACATTCTGTTGTATGTCGTACCTTTACTTGTACCGGAATGCATTTGACTATGTGGACTGCTTCTCCTGCGATCAGGGCCATGTGTCCTGGGGTTTTCGTTATGGTATATGCAAATTCATCGGGCAGTAAGATCGCTAAGCTTAAAGCATTCTCTATTAGTTTCTTCTGCGTGGTACATCTTTGTGTCAATATATCATGGTACAATGTTGTCATTTGTCGTTTAATATGTTTCTCTACGTAAATGAATTTTGAGTTGACGTATGCGAATATGTCCAAGTTTTCGACTGCTGTCTTTCTTTTGGAGATGAACGTATTTCCTCTTGTTGTTTCTAACAGGAACAATTTGGGATGTTCGGTGGATAGTAGGGTATATCCACACAGTGGCTGTTCTCCGGTTTTAGTCAGTGCAAATGTTACTTCCTGCGTTGTTAGTGCGTAAACTGGTTGTGCTGATTCTCTGTTGGTTTTTATTTCTTGGATCTTTGTAGCAATTCCTTCATATAGCACATCGTACTGATCAAATTTGCATGGTGAGGGTGGTTGTGGTTGCCAATAAGTGTATCCGTCTTCAGCGTCTAGACAGTTTCCTTCGCTAAAGGTACATACCGTTCCTGATTTCAGTAGAATTTTGTTCTCCTCGATCCGTACTGGCACGACTGCTGATTTTAAACTTATCCTCACTGTTGCTTGTACGACGACCTTTTCCCAGCTCCCGTATGGCTCTACATACTGTGTTCCCTGGCAGCTGCCGTCGTCTGTTAGCTTGCCGGCTAGGACAAGCGACCTTGTTTCTGTTGCATTATCCTTTAGGCCAACTATAAGGTTTTGTGGTCCGAGTGAAAACGTGCCGTCTTGGTGCATCCTTGCGCATTGTTGGGCGGTTGTTTCATGGAGGTATTCGGCGAATCCGTTATGCACTGCCGACGTGTGAGAGTGCATGCCACAGTAATATACAATTCGAGTTATTTGCACCTTGCATTGCCTTACGTTGGTAAATTCAAATTCTGAGAGTTGAAGTAATTGTATATAAATATCTTGGGTTTCAGTCAATGTAGGCTGTATGCTGCAGTCCCCGATGGAGTTTAGAGAGATAGTGGTAACATTGAGGTGGTTGCCATTGCAGTCATATCCTACCAAGCCGTGTGTTATTTTGATGAGGGTGAGTACGATGGCTAGGCAGTTCATCTTCCTATCAACAATTTATTAAATCGTTTCTTACTCTCGGGTTTATTAGAAATAAGAATAACTTTTTATTATTATTATTAATATATAAAAAAAAGTTTATATGTTTTTTTGTGTGTTGTTTTTTTTTTATTATTATTATTTTTTTTTATTACAATTATAGCTTGTCTTTGAATATATATATATATATATATATATATATATATATATATATATATATATATATATATATGTGCATGCAATGGTAAATATGACGACTTATTTTACGAGTCACTTAGATTATCAATAGATATCGCCTACTTTACAACATGCGTGTATGTATATATTGTTAAACATTAGGTGAAAGTTATATGCATAGTTATAAATGTCATTTGTTTACAGGTGGATAGCAAAAGTATTTGGTTTCGTGAGTGGCGTACAGGTGCTTTACAGTTCTACGGTACGGATTGCTATTCCTTGGACTAAAAAAAAAAATTCTTTCGATGTCTGTCAGATTTTTGTAAACGAACATGCATGGAAGGATTTTCTGCAGAGATTCAAAATGCTCTCTGGATTCCTCGTGAAACGTCTGGACAACATCTACATGTTCTTCCATCCGTCGTTCAGAGAATGGTTGATGAATTCGCCATCAGTTCTATACACACATACAAAAATAATTAATATATATATTATATATTTTTTTTTCTTTTTTTTTTTTTATATATATATGTTTCATTCGGACCTGTTCCTTGTATGAATACTGTATCTCTGTATATAATATAATATATATAATATGTTATGATTATGTTAGTTGTTATTTATTATATGTATTTTCCTTAACTCTCTCCCCTTTTTTTTGTTGTTGTTTTTTTTTTTTTTATTAGTACCTAACATAACTATTATGATGCTGTATTACATTCTATTGGCTATTATTTGTATTTGAGCGCGACGAATTTTTCAACATGGCCGCTCGCGTGTATCTTTGGTATGGCGTTGGTTTAATGTCAACAGTAGCGTGTCGTTGAAATAGTTAATTAATTGTTAATCACTATAATTTTACTTAGTAATGTTTTTGTAATATTGTTTTGTGTTTCATGATATTGTGTGTGTCAATACCGTGTGCTACCTTAATGTGATAGCATGGATTGTATTGTTATCGAATTTCGATAGTCATTGTTTTGATTATACGTGACTTGCATTTATATAAGTCTTGTTTAATTTAGTTAATGTTTTTTGTGTATTGTGTTACCAGATATTTTGTGTAGCGTAACTTTATTCTTTTGCACCGAGTTCAGTCATGTTGTTAATATTTAGTTAGTCTATCTTGATTAATTTCTAACCTACTTCTGTGTTTATTGACCTTTCTCATTCTTTTCTATTAATTTATTATTGCTTGTACTTGCTATTTGCTATTATTTTGTGTATGATATGAATTAGTTTCTTTATTAGTGATTAAAATCTATTTGTTAGATTAACATTGTCTGTAATTCTTGAGATTCTACTCTTTCGATGCTGCATCACTTACCTAGATCATTCCCACAACATCATCCGATTCTTCGATAAGCCTTGGATACTTACTACGGTTGTCTTCAATCGTCTTATATCTGTGGCTATAAAGGTACTGTTTAATTCATTTAATTTAATATGTGTATAATGCATTGTGTGTGCGACCGCTATTGTGCATTACAAAATCCACTTCTACATGTTAGATATAATAATATAACAATGCTACGTAGATTAATACATAATAAAATATCCTTTTACTTTCAATTAATCTATCTTAATTATTTTCTAACCACTTTCTATATTTATCAGCTATTTTATTTCTTCTTGTTAATCTGCGAAATCCATGCATGTACACTTCCTTGTATGGTGATTGATTGTTCACGAGGTAAGTTGCACTTTCACTGTTTTCGTTATTCGTTGAACTAGCTCGTTTCCCATTCAAACAGTAATTGGAGCACTTGTAATAAGCTTCTTTTCTTTTGAGGTTTCCGCCATCTGTGTTGTTCGATGAACAGTGCAATGCTTCCACAGTATTGTTATAACATTTAGTACTGTTGTATTTTGCATTAAGGCAATTGAAGTTAATTAGTTCATTTATTTTTCAGCTGGCTGTTGTACATGGTGTTTCGCAAACAGAGATCCATAACCTATTTTGCACGTAAACCTTCTCGTATGATGATTACTTGTTCACAAGGTAACTTTCACTTTCACTCTTTTAATTTTATTGAATCAACACGTTGTATATTCAAACAATAATTGGAGTACACATGATAATTTTCCTTTTTTTTTCTTTTTTAGGTTTTCCCTATCTGTATTATTCCACGAACAGTGTCACACTTCCTTTTGATTTATCCACAATATAGTTATAACACTTAGTAACCTCGTATTTTGCACTGAGACAATTGAGACTAATTTATTCATTTATTTTAGGTAGCTGTCGTACATTATGTTCCACGAACAACGATCCATAACCTATACTTGCACGTACACTTTCTTGTATGTTGATCACTTGTTCACAAGGTAACTTTCACTTTCACTAGTTAATTGTTCATTGAGTTAACACGTTTTATATTTAAGCAATAATTGAAACACATATAATAATTTTCCCTTTTTCCTTTTAGGTGTTCGATATCTGTATTATTCGACAAACAGCACTACAACATACACTACTGCACTACGTTGCCCACTGAAATCACTTTATTCATTGTTTATTTCGATTATGCGCTAGTTTTAGCTTGTTTAAGTGCACTGTTCGCGGAATCCCTTTTACTTCAATCTTGACGTTTTGGTTCTGCAGGATTTCTAGCACTTTATATGGTCCAGTATATTGATCGGAGAATTTTCCTTTACTGGGTTCTTTTAGTAAATATATCGAATCTCCTACTTTAAAATCCTGGGGGTTGATTCGTCGGTCGTAATATTCTTTTGATCTTAGTTTGGATTTTATTAAATTTTCTCTTGCCATTCGTTGTACGGTGTTAATTTTATCGAACAGGTCTTCGAGATATTCTGCGTATGTTGGTTCCATGTTCTCTTCGATTATTACTTCACCAGTAGGTTCTCTGGCTAAATGTCCAAAAACTAATTCGTGCGGGGAGAATTTCGTTCCTTCGTGTACAGAGGTATTATAAGAAAACATAGCTAATTCTACCCATTCGTCCCAATTTCTGGAATTTTCAATGTATAATTTGAGATATTCAATCAGTACGTGGTGAGATCTTTCGATTGAACCGTTACTTTGTGGATGATATGCCGTCGTGGTGTATTGTTTGATGCGGAATCTCTTTGCTACTTTCTTCATTTGTGAGGATGTAAAGTTCGTTCCTTGATCAGTGAGAATAGCTCTCGGTGATCCGAAACGACAAATAAATCGCTTTACAAAAGCGTCCGCTATCTCGGTTGACGAGATTCCTCCTAGTGGAATCCCAATTGAGTATTTTGTTAATAAATCTTGGATGGTTAATATATATTCATTTCCCTTTTGAGTTTTTGGTAATGGTCCTACAATATCCATACTAATTTTATCGAATGCTTTACCTGGTGTGTCTGTAAGTACCATTGGTTGTTTTGCTTTTATTCTTGTGAGTTTCTTTAATTGACATTCCTTACATGTTCTTACGTAATCTTGAATTTCCTTTTTCATATTTTCCCAATAGTAGTGTTGTCGTATTCTTTGATAAGTTTTGGTAATTCCTTTGTGCCCTGCTACGCTTGATTCATGTTTTTCTCGTATTATGTTGTTCCGCGCTTCCACAGGTGGAGTAATTACTTCTCCAGTGCAAATGGTGATGGATAAGGTTTTTTCCATAAATATTTCCTTTAATTTTCTGATTGTATATCGCCAGGGTATTTCCTCCAAGTTTCCTTTGCTAATGCTAAACGAAGTTAACTGTTTTTCATTTACTACGTCTAATAGAGATCTTAGCGAGTTTAATAAATTGTCTGGTGTTATTGGAATATTTCTATTTTCCTTTATCGGTAGGGATACAATGTATTTTCCGGAATCGTAATTCAATCTTGCTTTTTCTAACATTAAATCTTCATAACGAGGCAATTTTCCCGTTTCCTTCATTTCTAAGGCTCCTTTATCTATCGGTTTGCCGTGTATATCTATAAATACTACTTTATGGTCACTTACTCTTGCAATTGAGTCTCGGGTTTCCGAAATTTTTAGTTCCGCAATTATCGTAGGTCTCGTGTCCTTTTCTTGTTGTTGAATTAGTTCTGGAACCACAGTGGAGGTTTCTTTTTCGCTTGTCGTGTCCGTGTCTTCCTTTTCTCGATTGGTTATTTCTCTGTCTGTACTTACATTGATTTCTGTTAGTGCTTGGTCTAAATATTTTATGGGGGTTTCTTCTATTGTAAAATGTTTTCGGGTAAAACCCTTTCCTTGGTTTTTGGAATCACTGGGTTGAGGCAAGACGCGTGGTTTGGCTTCGAATACGGGAGAGTCTTCCGTTGACGTGTCTATTTCGAATCTTTTTGGGACAGGATAGCGAATCGGTGAGACTTCCTCTCTCTTTCTGATTGGTAAACAAACTTCTGGAGGGTTCCTAGATAATGCGTCTGCGTTTGCGTTCGCTCTGCCTGCTTTGTATACAATATCAAATTCAAAATCCGATAATTTGAATTTCCATTTCCAAATTCTAGAAGTAGGATCCTTGATAGAATGCATCCACACTAAAGGTTTATGATCGGTTACGATAGTAAACTTTCTTCCGTAAAGATACGGTCGGAAGTGCATTGCGCTGTAAACAATTGCCAGACACTCCTTTTCTATGGTAGTGTCACGTCGATTCGGGGTAATTTCACGTTCCGCACGCAAGGTGAGAAATTCGTACTTAAATTTTGATTGTTATTAGAAAATTTATTGAACACTGACAGAGTAACGATACAGAATGGTCAAACAGCACAGAAAAGAATGTTCTTACAACGACTCGAGAGGTACTTTTTTATATCAAGGACCCGGCTCCTGTGGAGGGGCTATCGCTGGATGCCGGTCACATAGGGTTTCTATTACTGCTTAGCCATCATTTTGCTGACCAAGGTATGTGAGGCATAACCATCCTTTCGTTGCGTTCTCACGACCACCGTGACATTCCCCCCTCCTTAGCTTCGCTTTGCTCCGCTAAAGCGTAAGGCTCTGGTGGGGCTTCTAAGTTGAATGATCCCCTCATCTTCGTCTTCGGTGATATTTTGGAAGGTGACCGTCCTTGGTATTGTTGATGTTTGATCGATCCTGTTTACGCGAGCGGTAGGGCAGAGTATTTTGATACGTACATTTTTAGGAAATGATCGGCGTAGACATTCGAAAAGTTTACATTTGTACATTACATATATTGTTCCTAGTCCTAGGGCTATGATTCCTAATATTTGTAGTGTGGATATGCCATATTTCTTCAATGAATTTATGCGTCGCTCAAATTGCAGGGTACTGATTTGTGTTTGTAATGTGTCGAGGTTAGCTTTATATTGGTTAAAATTGTGAGTTACTTTTGGAGCTGTTTCTAATATTTTCTCTAATATTGGAACATCTGTTTCTTCGAAGCTGTATATGCTATTCTTAAATTTGGTTTCGTAAGAGATATTTTTATGTGATCCTCCTATTTTCATAATATTATGATCGTATGTGATTATGCACCCGGTTTTACTGCTAATTAAGCTTGGTTGTCTAATTTCTAGGATTTTATGTGTCTTACATAACACGTCGATTTGTACATTTTTCGCAGGAATAATAATATAATGGTTTTCCGTCTGCAAAGGTACGAACGTCAATTCTTCCAGCTTGAAGACAGCAGTCGGGCAAGTTTTGACCGTCTGTCGATTAGTAATTAATTCTGATCTGCATTCAGGTGAATTGATTCTATTGTGACTCGGTTGAGTTCTTTTACAAATGTGGATGATTGCCGTTCGTTTACAATATTTGTTTAAGTAGTGACTATCGACAAAGGTGTATTGTTCTGAGTCGGTTAGTATCAAATCAGTTTCTATTACAGGCGCAATGAATACAGAGTTTTGTTTGGAAGGTATCGGGTAAATTTTAGTTATTTTCCATTCATTGTTTTCCAAAAGCGGCACAGTTATTGTATATATAAGTTTGTTATCTCTTATCCATACCTTTAGTTTGCTTAGATCTAGAATTAGTTGAAAGTTTTGAACTGAAGGTTCGATATGGTTAGTCATAAAGTTTTGTCTCGTTATTTGGTCAAGTGTTTTTAAGAATTGTTGTGGGTTTATGATTCCTTGTTTCCCTAACATAACAGTGTTAAAAATTTCGTCGATGTTTATATGGAGTTCTGATATGGTAGATTCGGTTTGAATTAATAGGGAGACTAATATTTCGTTTTTTTCATTGTGGTTTTCAATCTTGTGTATATCGTTGGCTAAGTTTTCAAGTTGATTTGTTTTGGTATTGTCTAGCACGCGTTTGATGAGTGCGGTTTGGTTACTAAGAATTGTTTTTATTTTATTGTTGGAATCAAATAATGTATCGATGTTCTTGTTAATGAGTTCTAAATCGTTTTCGTCGAGAGTTCCGAATAAAGTTTTGGATACTGAGCCTATGACATTGAGCAATCCGCGTTTGCTTTTATAACGCAATAATAATTTGAGTTGCCGAGTCAGGTTTTGAAGATTTCTGTACTTAAATTTTAGGCTGCTTATTTCTGGTATGTAAGCGCAAGGTGGTTTACATTGACGGTCTATTAAATCTATTACGCGTTGTAATCTATTAACTTGGTCAATTGGATCGTTAAGGCCTACTATAAGGGTGATATCTATTTGTTCGTTGTACAGATAGCAATTGTCAATGTGTTCCAGGAATATGTTGGCGTAATTCAATGGTTTTACTTCTAGATCGCTTCTAATGTACTCGAGTGTTATGATGATCCATATTATGGTCTTCTTCCTGAAAGGTAGGGTTTTAGCCTGTTACCGTGGATTCTTTGCGTGTGACCGTTGGAATATTCGATAAGATAGGTGGGTGGATTGGATGAGAGGATTTCTGCAGGTCCTAGCCATTCGTGGTCTAGCTTGTTAGTTTTGTGATCGTTATGTACCCATACTTTATCTTTTACTCGGAATATCGTCTGTGTTTTAATAATTTTTCGCATTTGATCCCTCTGGTATCGCTTTTTGTTAGATTCGGTAACTCGTCTTGCTTTAGCTGTATAGGCGTTGTGTCGATTTTTCCAGAGGTTAAACAATTGTTCTCTGGTTAGGCTAGGAGTGGTTGATATTGAGGATGGCATGTTAGCTTGTCGTCCAAATGTTAGTTCGAATGGGGTATGTCCGGTCGTCTCATGTACTGAAGTATTATATCCCATGCATATTAATTTTAAGTTTTCATCCCAGTCGTTCTGTCGGTCGGTCGTACAAGTTCGAATAAGGTCCTTTACTACGGCATGCGTTCGTTCAAGGGATCCGTTAGATTGTGGATGGAAAGAAGTGGTTTTTATGTGTCGGATTTTGAAAGCCCTTTCAAATGTGTCCATCAATTTACATACGAAATTTCGTCCCATGTCCGTCAGAATACTTTTTGGTGCGGAAAATATGTACACATAGTGATCCAAAAGTTCGTTAATGATTGAGTTGGCTGTTTGGTCTTTTAAGGGTATGAGGATGAGATATTTGGTTAATTGATCTTGGATAGACAGGATAAACTGATTGCCCCGTTTGGTTTTGGTGAGAGGTCCGAATATGTCCATTGCGATTTTGTCATTAGGATTAAGGGGTGTGTCAGTTATCATAGGTTGTTCCTTGGCCCTGATACGATTTAGCTTTTCTCGTTGGCAGGTTTCGCAGTTTTGTATGAATTCTGTAACGTCTTGTTCTAGGTTTGTCCAGTGATGGTGCTCTTGTATTCGTTTCACGGTGCGGTGTATACCTAAGTGTCCTACTAATTCGTTACGATTTTCGCGTAGTATCGTTTGTTTTTGTTCGTTATCGTAGTCTACTGGCGGATCTTGTCCAAATATTAATTTAATTTGAGGGAATCTAGTTGTTAGAAACGTTAGCATGAGTTGAATATTTACCTTTTCTAACGTGCTGAAGCTATTGTCGTTTATTCCTATTTGTAAGCGTCCGGTTCGGTGTTTAATAAAGTGTTTGGTTAATTGACGCAACCAATGCTGTTCGTTAAAGTCTCCCAGTTCGGTCTTTGTAATTTGTTTAAAGTGTGGTCTGTTAGGTTTTTGGGTTATCGGAGCTGGGGTGATATTGATTTTCCAGTCTATATACTCGTCATAATAGTCCGGGTTTTCTACATTGGGTTGGATTTCTTCATTAGTGATAGGATACAATCGGGATAGAGCATCTGCAGCTGTATTTTCTTTTCCTTTTTTGTATTCGATTTCATAATCGTACTCCTCGAGTCTCAAACGCCATCGCATGAGTCTCGATGAGGGGTCTTTAACATTCTTTAACCATTTCAAGGCTTGATGATCGCTTTGAATTTTAAATTTTCTACCAAGTAGGTATTGTCTTAGTCTTTTGATTGACCATACTATTGCTAATAACTCTTTCTCGGTTGTGGAATAATTCTTTTCAGGAGGGTTCAAAGTTCGGGATATATAACAGCATGGATGTCCGTCTTGGGAGAGTATTGCTCCTAACCCTTCGTTACTTGCGTCTGTTGTTAATGTGAATGTTTTGTCAAAGTCTGGATATTGTAGTACAGGGGCTTTGCAGAGTTTTTGTTTTAGTGTGTCAAATGCAAGTTGTTGTCTATCGGTCCAGTAGAATGGAGTGTCCTTTTTTGTGAGATCTGTCAATGGTTTTGCGATTTTAGAAAAATTACGTATAAATTTTCTATAGTATCCAACGAGTCCTAAGAATGACTTTATGTGGGTCGCGGTCTTTGGTGTTTTAAAGTCTTTCACGGCTTGAATCTTTTTGGGATTAGGTTTTACTCCTTCCTTTGTTACTACGTGTCCTAAGTATTCTAATTCCGGTTTCAAAAATTCGCATTTGTCCGGTTGTATTTTTAATCCTAAATTTTGTAGTCTGTCTAGTATAATGGCTAGATTTCGGTTATGTTCTTGGGTGGTGCTCCCGAATATTATAATGTCATCCAGGTATACGAAACAGTTATTTCCTATTAACCCCCGTAGCGCGGTATCCATCATACGTTGAAACGTCGCCGGTGCGTTTTTAAGGCCGAAGGGCATGCGATTATAGTGGAAGTGACCTTGTGGGGTTGAGAATGCAGTATATTTTTTGGAATTTTGCTCCATAGGTATCTGGTGAAATCCTGACGAGAGGTCTAGGGCCGAGAAAAATTTAGCTTTGCCTAAGTGCTCGAGTATTTCGTCCGAATTTGGTAAAGGATACGCGTCTTGGTCTGTTTGCTCGTTTAATTTTCTAAAATCTATAACGATTCTCCATTTTTGTTTGCCTGATGCATCTAATTTTTTTGGAACTACCCAAATTGGTGCGTTATATGGACTGTCCGATGGTTCTATGATTTGTTTGTCTAACATGTCGTTGATTTGAGTCTCGATTTCCTTTTTATGACATTCGGGCGGTCTATAAGATTTGATGTTTATAGGTTTGTCTGTCTTGAGTGTGATTGTATGTTCTGTCAAGTTGGTACATGGTAATGAGTCTGTTTCCATATTAAAAACGTCTAAGTAATTGATGAGGATTTTCTCAAGGGGTTCTCGAAGTTCTGGATCAATATGTTTGGTACGTATTATTTGTGCGAATTTATTAATTTGGCTTAGTTTATCGGGTTTCTCTATTTCGTTTGTAATGTGACAGATTTGCTTACCAGTGTCGATGAAACATACTGTTGTGGGCTTTCCTTCGATGTATTGGGCTGAGATTAGAGTTTCGCCTGGTCTTATCTTGCTATCGGTTTCCTGGAATGGTAATATAATTTCGTCTAAGGTTAGTTTATTGTTAGTGACGCTGTATTGATACTTTGTAAGGAATGGGAGTCCGATTATTCCATCTTCGATTAGGGGAAAGTTGTTAGGGACTACGTAGAATTGATGATTTTTCTTGAGCATGGTTAAATTGCAAATTTTGTTAGTGGTATGTTTGTCACTTCCCATTAGGAAGGTTTTTGGGTTAGAAGTTTGGACGTTTAGTGAGGCTTTTTCTTTTATAAGGTTGATTCCTGCTCCGGTATCGATGAGGAATCTGGCTCTTCCTCCGTCTCTTCGTTGCAGTACGATTGATAGTAATCTTCCGGTGGTGGTGCAGTTAACTCGAGGTAAGCTTCCTCTGGGTTCTCCGTTGTTTGGTTTACTCGAGGTGGAATCTTTCCTTGGCTGGCGAATGGAAAATTTCGAGAGTAGCATTTTTCGGCTGTGTGTCCAATTCGTAAACACTTTGGACACTTCGGTTTCATGCGGTTGTCTAATGGTCGGCTAGGTAGCTGAGCAAAAGTTTGTGGCTGTGAATCGGTAGTAGTTCGCTTGGATACTAATGTAATGTTGTGAGATTGATTCTTTGGGCGGTTGGCAACACGATTTGCATCTCGTAACCATTGTTCTCTATCAGCTGCTAGTTGTTGGGCAAGGTTCAGGTTCTTTGGATCGCTAGATACCACCATCTGTCCTATCTCGTATCGTAAGTTGAGCAAATATGTTTTAAGTGCTTCGCGTTCTTCAATATCTATAGCTACGCGTCGTTCTGTTGGTGTGCGGTTTTCGTTTTGGACTGCATAATTTAATTCGTTTAGCTGTTGTCGGAATCTGGAGTTAAAAGATTGTACACTTTCTGTTGCCCCTTGTTTTAAATTCTTTAATTTGTCCCTACAGTTGCTAATAGTTGTTGGTGTTAATACGTGTTGTCTTAAGCATGAATATAAGTCTTCGAACGAGTTGATTTTTAGATATCGTATGTTTCGTTTCGCGTTGTCGGTAATCTTTTCGATCAGTATGAGATCTAATAATAGCTCTCTGTCACTTGCCTTGCACCTAGCTCTTGCTTTGCGGACCGATAAGATGAAATCTTCAACGCCTACGTCATCTTGACCACGTAGTGTCTCGACAGTTCGTATGGCCTTATCTGCCTCGAGCCCTCGATCTTCGTTGTAGTTGTTTATTGGTTTAATCGCGGCGCGGCTAGATGCGGCTCGTGGTCTTTGTGACGTGTTCGGTCCGTCAGTTTCGTCATCCGTTACGTTATCAGCAGCGGTTTCTAAATGGGCGTTTATTTGCGACTGGTCAGTCTCGGTGTCGTATTTTATTTCCATGGTTTTTGCAAGATCGCGTATTTCTTTAGAGCGATTTCTATCGCTAGTTTCCGCAAATTCTTTTATGTTTTTAATGTTTTGATCGGTGCTGTTTCTAAAGCTTCTAAACTCGTGAGTTAGGCTTTCAAATTGTTCAATCAGGGTAGCGATTAGTTCGTTTTGTTTAGCGGTACTCTTGTCAGTTTCTATTACTGCTTAGCCATCATTTTGCTGACCAAGGTATGTGAGGCATAACCATCCTTTCGTTGCGTTCTCACGACCACCGTGACAGTAGAGTAGTTTTGTTCGGCGGAATTTAATAGTCTTGAGGCATACGCAATCGGCAAATCCTTTCCGATTGGCCCTTGACTCAGTACACCGCTTATTGCATATCCTGATGCGTCTGTGGTAAGGTTAAAAGGTTTAGAAAAGTCTGGATATTGTAGAATGGGTTTCGTCATTAACGCTGTTTTTAAATTATTGAATGCATCTTCTTGATTTTCCGTCCATTTGAAGGGAGTATCTTTCTTTAATAGTTGTGTCAATGGTTTCGCGACCTTGGAGAAATCGGGTATAAATCTTCTGTAATATCCTGCTAGCCCAGAAATTGTTTGATATTTTTCGCCTTCTTTGGTCGTGGAAATTTTGATACGGCTTCGACCTTTTTTGGATCGGGTTTCACGCCATCCTCACTAATTATATGTCCCAAATAATTCACCTCATGCCGTAAAAATTCACACTTATCGGGTTGTAATCGTAATTTGGCTGTCCTCGGTCTTTCCATTAATTTATTAAATTTAATTTCGTGTTCCTGGAGAGATCTGGAATAAATCACTATGTCATCCAGATAGACGAATAGTTCTATTCCTTGCAGACCCGATAATACCGAGTTCATTAAACGTTGAAATGTTGCTGGGGCATTTTTTAATCCAAAGGGCATTCTTTTGAATTGAAAATGTCCGTATGGTGTCGAAAATGCCGTTTTGTGGGCGTCCTCTTGCGACATACGGATCTGGTGAAAGCCTGATGCTAAGTCAAACGTGGAAAAATATTTTGCACTTCCTAATTGATCCAATATTTCTGTGATGTTGGGTAATGGGAAGGCATCGCCAATCGTTTTATCGTTCAATTTTCTATAATCGATAACTAATCTCCAGCGTTTATTTCCTTGCGAATCGGGTTTTTTGGGCACAATCCATAACGGGGAGTTATATGGAGATATTGATGGTTCCACTACGTCCGTATCTAGCAATTCTTGAATCTGTCGATTTATCTCTTCTCGATGTATTGGCGGATATCGATACTGTTTGGTATTAATTGGTATATTATCTGTGGTAATTATTCTATGTTCCAGAACTTCAGTTGCCTCCAATGTATCTCTTGGAATATGAAATCTATCTTGATTGTTACGAATCAATTTTTTTTACATTTTCCTTTTCTTCTTCGTTCAAGTGTTCGAGTCGTAGTAACTCATTTATTTTTTCGTATCTACTTTCCTTCGATTTTAAAACTGTATTACACGCTGTCCTAGGAAGCGGGGAGGGATTTTCAAATTGCTTAATTACCATCGTCGGTGTTGTAAATTCGTAATCTCTTGAAGTAGTATTTATTACTCTTATATAGCCTTTTCCTTTATGATTCCTCACAACTGCATTTCCGAAATAGATTCCCTTGCTCGGCTCGATTCTTGGAATAAATCCCTCTTTTATCTCTGGATTAGCGATATTAATTGAACACGTTATTGAACTTCGCTTCGGTATAATTATTTTCTCCTTAGTGTCGAAGGGAATATAAATATTTCCCCATTTGATATGTTTTTCTTCATAATCTAAACGAGCTTTACAACCTGCAAAAAATTCGGATCCTAAGATTCCGTCTTGATCGATTAGTAATGAATCATCGACTACGTGAAAAATAACCGGATGGCCCGCGACCTGTATTACCGTCTGCCCTAGGGAGACCAGGCTCGTTGCCGTAATTCCTCGCACTTCAATTGATTCTTTCTCGTCGATGATGGCTGAATCGGGTAAAGCAGGTTTCTTGATAATATTGATTTCCGATCCAGAGTCTAACAATAAACTCGTCTTGGTTTTTAGATTTGGGGAAACTATTCGTGCAGTTGGGGTCGTTGGAGAATCGTTAAATTTTACTGAAATAATTCGGAGAGGTCGCCTTCCGAATCTGAATTCAACTCTTGATGATTTTCCTTCGCCGGTTGCTTGTGCTTCGCTCTTTCCCTTTTGTCTTGAGATTCTGGATTCTCTGTCTGTGGCCTTGTTTGGTTGTGGGATGACTCCCCCACAGTATTTAGTGGCTGTTCGTTCGATCTTATAGTCGGCATTGCGTTCGCTCCGTCTCTCGTTATGGGTGGTGGAGTTGATCTCGCGTGGGTGGCTGCCCTCGTCCTGTTTGTTGCCGTCGGCGCCGGTCGTCTGATTGCCGCTTGTACTCTCGGGCGATTCGGCGTATCGTTCCCTCGTGGCTCGCCCCATTCTCCCGAAGGACGTGTTTGGTTTCCCGACGGTCTCGAAGCGTAGGGTACGATTAATCCGGCGTCTACTCGGGCTTTAAATTTGTAACAGTCCTTCACTAAATGTCCGGGTTTTTTACAATAGTTACACATGATATTTTGTCTATTAGTATTCGGAAAATTCTGCGATGGAGGTACTGATCTTCGATCTTGGCGGTTGTTTCTGATATTGTTATTAGTGTTCGAGGGACATGCGTTATCGCGTCTGTAATAGTTCGAGGGTGTCGGTCGATGGGGTCGCGTTCTGTCGGTTATTTGTCTCAATTCGTGTGTTGCTTTAACGGCTTGACGATACGCATCTTCTAAAGTATGGTACCCTGCTATTTTTACTCGAAAAGTGTTAACAATGTGTTTTCATGATTTGTTTCTCGCGCCTGACTTCCATTAATCCCTAATATTCCTGTCGCCATGACGCGTATAAATCCAACATGGCTGCTCATAAATGTCATCAGTAAAGTTTTAGTGGCGGGTCTTTAGTTTTGTTTGATATCGAAGTAAATTTTCGTCTGTCGCTCGTTTTTCCTTATTCTACCGCAATCAGAACATTTATTTATTAACATTATTTTAAAGTGACAGTAGTATATCTCGTGTGAATATACGTATATATATATGTTTATGTTGTGTGTTACTTCAGTATAGCTAATGTTTTGTAATTCTTTGATCGCGTTATTTATTGTTTCGAGTAGTTTATTTTATAGAGCATTCGATAATATAAAACATATGCACTCACACGTACATATATATATATGTATATACGTATTTATATGCCTATTTCTCTTGCCCGTATAGTGTTCATACGAAATGAAATGTTAATTATTTGTTTTATATTAATTTCTTTTAATAAGATAGAACACGCACACGCACACGCACACGTATATATGTATATATTTCTGGCAAAGTGATTTTCATTCAGATTCTTTAGTGATATAGTGTTGTGTATTTGAGGTTATGTGTCAATCATTTGATTTCATATATACATATATATCTTGTATTGTGACAACATAGTATTGAAGGTTTTGTTTCTAGATTATTGTGCGTTTAATGTGTGTTTACATAATTGTGTTTGATGATAGAATTTCTGTATGCAATTCCTCGAATCGTTGCGGTGTTAATTATTTTGAGCGTTTGAGCTATCGACAGGTTGTCGCTTAGTCCCAAGTGTTGCGTTGTGTGTTCTATTTCTTTTGTAGATTATTAATAGTAGTTTTAGTTTAGAAAAATAGATTATTTATATGTTTATATAGAGACATGCATGTTTCATAATCAAATTCTTATTTTATAATGTTTTACCGGTATGTAGGCTAGTTTTAAGTATGTATCTTAGATTGTAGAATGCACATAGATTAGTAGTAGTTTAGAAAAATAGATTATTTATATGTTTATATAGAGACATGCATGTTTCATAATCAAATTCTTATTTTATAATGTTTTACCGGCATGTAGGCTAGTTTTAAATATGTATCTTAGATTGTAGAATGCACATAGATTAGTAGTAGTTTAGAATATAGATTTTTATATGTTTGTATAGAGACATGCATGTTTCGTAGCGTAGTTCTTATTTTATAACTCTTTACCGGAACGTAGGCTAGTTTTAAGTATGTATCTTAGATTGTTGATTTGAATCAATAATGTAGAAAGAGCATACATTAATATAATTTATATATGTATATATACAGACATGCATGTTTCGTAACGTAGTTCTTATTTTATAATTCTTTACCGGAACGTAGGCTAGTTTCAAGTATGTATCTGTTTAATAGAATGCGCACACATATATATATGTTTCTGACAATGTAACTTTTATTTCTTTAATAATACAATATTGTATGTTTTATGTATTCGTTTGATTATTAAGTCTTAACTTCGTATATACTTATATTTCATAAATTGATAATATTGTATTTGTTGCATAGTATTATAAGCATTAACTCTAGTATTTACTAGTTCATTACATGTCTAGCATATATGTTTATATTTATATGTAACTCTCCAAGTTGATTGATTAAAATATATTTATATATACATGCATATCTGGTGTTTCAATTATTTCCCCTTTTGTAGTTATTCTTATTTCCCGGTTTATTTGTTTGGTTCGTAACTCGTTCAATCCGTTAGCTGGTTTCATTTATTATTTTTTTTTATACTGATTGGATTTATTAGTTGCCCTCGCCTTGTTAATCCTTCCTTTAGTTTCGTAGCGCCCGCTCTCGAGGCCGCATGCCGCCACAATCTCACTTCTCGGAAAACCCATACAACTACTCCAGACCTCCGTTAGGCAAAACGCTTATCTCGTGAGCGTGGCTACGTTTGGCGACCAATTGTCACCTCGAACCCAATCTCGCTATCACAAATTTTGAACAATTACAGCTATAATAAAATCTAGACTAAAGTACTAGAGGATATTCCCAAAATTTCCAAGGAAAGGCTTCGGCTTTCCTTTCATCTCCGACATATATATTATTTCTGGCATATATATTTCGGGTTCACATTATGATTAGGGTTAGGTGCGTGTAACGAATCTTCATTTGTATTAGCCATTGTTGTTATGTAACAGAGAAGATATTTACTAGTACAAATATGATTATTACAGAATTTGACAAGTAGCCGTAGTAATTAGATACTCGAGATGCTAATGACAATAATCCTACGTTCAATAACGAATCCGCGGTCAGCGGAATAACAAAATGCGCTTCCTTCCAAAGTCCAAGTTGTACTCAACTTGCTTGTCTACGGTACAAGTATGACTAAACTAACTGTTGCGTCGCATGGAGCAGCGGAACCCCAGCCAACGCTACCTGGCGGCCAGCGGCCCACCTACCTGCTTCCAGACCCCCAATAAACTCAATGACCGGCCATAAAACGTCACCTTCTAGCTAAATTGTTTCCAGATGTGTGTCGAGCAATCTAGTTGTCTAGAAGCATTTCGGTTTATGTCCGGATTAGCAAAATCCTTGAGTTTGTTATGCTATTAAAAAAGGCTCGGAAAAGGCAGGTAGTCACCGAACGAGAAAACCCAACACATAAACATAGGATAGAAACGACTGGTTTTCCCCAGCAATAAAATCACCCCGGACACTGGTGAGAAATTCCTCATGTCCTGCTTCTTTAGCGGGGTCACGACCAATCGGCATCAAGCTTTCCTTCGGGGAAAACTAAGAGGGAGTCAGTCAGCAGTCGGTCAGTGAGTCAGTCAGGCAGCCAGTCAGTCAGTCAGCAGTCGGTCAGTGAGTCAGTCAGGCAGCCAGTCAGTCAGTCAGCAACCTCGGGAAGTCTCAGTTCGCAGCAACGATTCGCGCTTACGCTCTCGCCCTCTCATCCCCTGATCTTACGTTCTAACCGAGTCCAACCGTATCCCGGTTGCTGTTAATTCACCACTCAGTGTATACACAGTGTCTTAATAAAACACAACTGAAAACCCGTTACAGCAGTGTGCACTTCAATTAACCACCTCTATTAGCCTAAACGCAATAGGGGCTCGATCATCTCGCAGCGTCGATTGAACAATCGTAACAGGAATTTACGACTCCTGTTGATGCGCTTCTATACGATCGTGTCTCCCCGCGAGTGAAAGAACACTAACTTTTTGTTAAAACGTAGAATATTCACCAAGCGTAAAGACATTATGTAACTCGCTACTGAGACATCACGAGAGAGAATGACTTTCCGTCAGGGTGATGCTGCAGAGGAAAACTGTGATGGGGTGTGTCTAAGGACACGAGGTCATCGGATTCGTCGAGAAAAGCCCTTGTTCGGAAAGTGAGGGAAATTGACGTTGCTGTCAATTGGTCAATTTCCATGTTGGTATCGAGAAAAGGATGTTAGCCGCCCTTGAGGGAAAGTTGCTAGTGGGAAGCGTCGTTCGTGAAAAAAATACATTTCCCCTATCTTCACGTAGTTGGGACAAAAACTGCTTGTCTGTTTGAAGGACTTTAGTAAACTAAATCTTAAAATTTATAACGGGTTCTCAAGCTTGCTGAACATGTACTGTGGAGATGCATCGACATCTGGTAATCATTTTAGCCGGAGAATAGGGTCTGCGTGTGGCGAGACACGGGACAGAAACCGTTGGAATGTTTACTGTCGAGTGCCGCTACAATTATTTCTTTTAAGGAGAGCTATAGAATTTCTCTATAACTCTGTTAGAGAGAGCGTTCATCCCTTGACCGCGGCTACATTCGGCGACTGATTGTCGCCTCGAGCCCAAATTCATTATCACAAATCTCGAACAAATACAATCGGATTGAATAACGACAATTGCTTAATTGCGGCTATAGTAGAATCTAGATTAATGTGTTAAGGGGTTTTCCCAAATTCCAAAGGGAAGGCTTCGGTGTCCTTTTATCTCCGACATATACATATAAATGTGATATAAATTATATCGTGTTTGGCCTCATTTTAATCAGAAAAATCTCACAAAAAAGTCAGTAAAAATTTAATTAAAAAAAATTAAACATAAGGTTTAACCATTGACTGATGGATAATTAGTATTCTTTCATGGACGATTGAATTCGGATCATTTTACACTACTCAACCGTCGAACTTAGTGGCGTGTTAAAGGGAACGCTAGCGTATGGTATGACGTTATAACGTAAATAGGTTATATGGTATGACGTTATACCGTATTACGTTATATGGGATGACGTTATAACGTATTACGTTATACGGGATGACGTTACAACGTATTACGTTATATGGGACGACGTTATAACGTATTACATTATATGGGATGACGTTATAACGTATTACGTTATATGGGTTGACGTTATAACGTATTACATTATATGGGACGACGTTATAACGTATTACGTTAAATGGGATGAATTTGTAACGTATTACGTTAAATGGGACGACGTTATAACGTATTATGTTATATGGGATGACGTAATAACGTATTACGTAATATGGGATGACGTTATCACATAATACGTTATATGGTATGACGTCATAACGTAAATAGGTTATATGGTATGACGGTATACCGTATTACGTTATATGGGATGACGTTATAACGTATTACGTTATATGGGATGACGTTATATCGTATTACGTTATATGGGACGACGTTATAACGTATTACGTTATATGGAACGACGTTATAACGTATTACGTTATATGGGATGACGTAATAACGTATTACGTTATATGGGATGACGTTATTAATTAATACGGTATATGGTATGACGTTATAACGTATTACGTTATATGGGATGACGTTATAACGTATTTCGTTATATGGGAGTACGTTATAACGTATTACGTTATAATGTATGACGTTATACCGTATTACGCTATATGGTATGACGTTATAACGTAATAGGTTGAATGGTATGACATTATAACGTATTACGTTATATGGTATGACGTTATAACGTATTACGATATATGGGAAGACGTTTTAACGAAATAGGTTATATGGTATGACGTTGTAACGTAATAGGTTATATGGTATGATGTTATACCGTATTACGTTATATGGGAGGACGTTATAACGTATTACGTTATATGGTATGACGTTATAACGTATTACGTTATATGGGATGACGTTATAACGTATTACGTTATATGGTATGACGTTGTAACGTATTACGTTAAATGGGATGACGTTGTAACGTATTACGTTAAATGGGACGACGTTATAACGTGTTACGTTATATGGGATGACGTAATAACGTATTACGTTATATGGGATGCCGTTATCACGTAATACGTTATATGGTATGACGTTATAACGTAAATAGGTTATATGGTATGACGTTATACCGTATTACGTTATATGGGATGACGTTATAACGTATTACGTTATATGGGATGACGTTATAACGTATTACGTTATATGGGATGACGTTGTAACGTATTACGTTAAATGGGATGACGTTGTAACGTATTACGTTAAATGGGACGACGTTATAACGTATTACGTTATATGGGATGACGTTGTAACGTATTACGTTAAATGGGATGACGTTGTAATGTATTACGTTATATGGTATGACGCTATAACGTATTACGTTATATGGGATGACGTTATAACGTATTACGTTATATGGTATGACGTTATAACATATTACGTTATATGGTATGACGTTATACCGTATTACGTTATATGGGATGACGTTATAACGTATTACGTTATATGGTATGACGTTGTATCGTATTACGTTAAATGGGATGACGTTGTAACGTATTACGTTAAATGGGACGACGTTATAACGTGTTACGTTATATGGGATGACGTAATAACGTATTACGTTATATGGGATGCCGTTATCACGTAATACGTTATATGGTATGACGTTATAACGTAAATAGGTTATATGGTATGACGTTATACCGTATTACGTTATATGGGATGACGTTATAACGTATTACGTTATATGGGATGAGGTTATAACGTATTACGTTATATGGGACTACGTTATAACGTATTACGTTATATGGGACGACGTTATAACGTATTGCGTTATATGGGATGACGTTATAACGTATTACGTTATATGGGATGACGTTGTAACGTATTACGTTAAATGGGATGACGTTGTAATGTATTACGTTATATGGGATGACGTTATAACGTATTACGTCATATGGGACGACGTTATAACGTATTACGTTATATGGAACGACGTTATACCGTATTACGTTATATGGGATGACGTAATAACGTATTACGTAATATGGGATGACGTTATCACATAATACGTTATATGGTATGACGTCATAACGTAAATAGGTTATATGCTATGACGGTATACCGTATTACGTTATATGGGATGACGTTATAACGTATTACGTTATATGGGATGACGTTGTAACGTATTACGTTAAATGGGATGACGTTGTAACGTATTACGTTAAATGGGACGACGTTATAACGTGTTACGTTATATGGGATGAGGTAATAACGTATTACATTATATGGGACGACGTTATAACGTATTACGTTAAATGGGATGAATTTGTAACGTATTACGTTATATGGTATGACGTTGTAACGTATTACGTTAAATGGGATGACGTTGTAACGTATTACGTTAAATGGGACGACGTTATAACGTGTTACGTTATATGGGATGACGTTATAACGTATTACGTTATATGGGACGACGTTATAACGTATTATGTTATATGGAACGACGTTATACCGTATTACGTTATATGGGATGACGTTATAACGTATTACGTTATATGGGACGACGTTATAACGTATTACGTTATATGGAACGACGTTATACCGTATTACGTTATATGGGATGACGTGATAACGAATTACGTTATATGGGATGACGTAGTACCGTATTACGGTATATGGTATGACGTTGTAACGTATTACGTTAAATGGGATGACGTTGTAACGTATTACGTTAAATGGGATGCCGTTATCACGTAATACGTTATATGGTATGACGTTATAACGTAAATAGGTTATATGGTATGACGTTATACCGTATTACGTTATATGGGATGACGTTATAACGTATTACGTTATATGGGATGACGTTATAACGTATTACGTTATATGGGATGACGTTGTAACGTATTACGTTAAATGGGATGACGTTGTAACGTATTACGTTAAATGGGACGACGTTATAACGTATTACGTTATATGGGATGACGTTGTAACGTATTACGTTAAATGGGATGACGTTGTAATGTATTACGTTATATGGTATGACGCTATAACGTATTACGTTATATGGGATGACGTTATAACGTATTACGTTATATGGTATGACGTTATAACATATTACGTTATATGGTATGACGTTATACCGTATTACGTTATATGGGATGACGTTATAACGTATTACGTTATATGGTATGACGTTGTATCGTATTACGTTAAATGGGATGACGTTGTAACGTATTACGTTAAATGGGACGACGTTATAACGTGTTACGTTATATGGGATGACGTAATAACGTATTACGTTATATGGGATGCCGTTATCACGTAATACGTTATATGGTATGACGTTATAACGTAAATAGGTTATATGGTATGACGTTTTACCGTATTACGTTATATGGGATGACGTTATAACGTATTACGTTATATGGGATGAGGTTATAACGTATTACGTTATATGGGACTACGTTATAACGTATTACGTTATATGGGACGACGTTATAACGTATTGCGTTATATGGGATGACGTTATAACGTATTACGTTATATGGGATGACGTTATAACGTATTTCGTTATATGGGAGTACGTTATAACGTATTACGTTATAATGTATGACGTTATACCGTATTACGCTATATGGTATGACGTTATAACGTAATAGGTTGAATGGTATGACATTATAACGTATTACGTTATATGGTATGACGTTATAACGTATTACGTTATATGGGAAGACGTTTTAACGAAATAGGTTATATGGTATGACGTTGTAACGTAATAGGTTATATGGTATGATGTTATACCGTATTACGTTATATGGGAGGACGTTATAACGTATTACGTTATATGGTATGACGTTATAACGTATTACGTTATATGGGATGACGTTATAACTTATTACGTTATATGGTATGACGTTGTAACATATTACGTTATATGGTATGACGTTATACCGTATTACGTTATATGGGATGACGTTATAACGTATTACGTTATATGGTATGACGCTGTAACGTATTACGTTAAATGGGATGACGCTGTAACGTATTACGTTATATGGGACGACGTTATAACGTGTTACGTTATATGGGATGACGTAATAACGTATTACGTTATATGGGATGCCGTTATCACGTAATACGTTATATGGTATGACGTTATAACGTAAATAGGTTGTATGGTATGACGTTATACCGTATTACGTTATATGGGATGACGTTATAACGTATTACGTTATATGGGATTTCGTTATAACGTATTACGTTATATGGGACGACGTTATAACGTATTACGTTATATGGGACGACGTTATAACGTATTGCGTTATATGGGAAGACGTTATAACGTATTACGTTATATGGGATGACGTTGTAACGTATTACGTTAAATGGGATTACGTTGTAATGTATTACGTTATATGGGATGACGTTATAACGTATTACGTCATATGGGACTACGTTATAACGTATTACGTTATATGGAACGACGTTATACCGTATTACGTTATATGGGATGACGTAATAACGTATTACGTAATATGGGATGACGTTATCACATAATACGTTATATGGTATGACGTCATAACGTAAATAGGTTATATGCTATGACGGTATACCGTATTACGTTATATGGGATGACGTTATAACGTATTACGTTATATGGGATGACGTTGTAACGTATTACGTTAAATGGGATGACGTTGTAACGTATTACGTTAAATGGGACGACGTTATAACGTGTTACGTTATATGGGATGAGGTAATAACGTATTACATTATATGGGACGACGTTATAACGTATTACGTTAAATGGGATGAATTTGTAACGTATTACGTTATATGGTATGACGTTGTAACGTATTACGTTAAATGGGATGACGTTGTAACGTATTACGTTAAATGGGACGACGTTATAACGTGTTACGTTATATGGGATGACGTTATAACGTATTACGTTATATGGTATGACGTTGTAACGTATTACGTTAAATGGGATGACGTTGTAACGTATTACGTTAAATGGGACGACGTTATAACGTGTTACGTTATATGGGATGACGTAATAACGTATTACGTTATATGGGATGCCGTTATCACGTAATACGTTATATGGTATGACGTTATAACGTAAATAGGTTATATGGTATGACGTTATACCGTATTACGTTATATGGGATGACGTTATAACGTATTACGTTATATGGGATGACGTTATAACGTATTACGTTATATGGGATGACGTTGTAACGTATTACGTTAAATGGGATGACGTTGTAACGTATTACGTTAAATGGGACGACGTTATAACGTATTACGTTATATGGGATGACGTTGTAACGTATTACGTTAAATGGGATGACGTTGTAATGTATTACGTTATATGGTATGACGCTATAACGTATTACGTTATATGGGATGACGTTATAACGTATTACGTTATATGGTATGACGTTATAACATATTACGTTATATGGTATGACGTTATACCGTATTACGTTATATGGGATGACGTTATAACGTATTACGTTATATGGTATGACGTTGTATCGTATTACGTTAAATGGGATGACGTTGTAACGTATTACGTTAAATGGGACGACGTTATAACGTGTTACGTTATATGGGATGACGTTATCACGTAATACGTTATATGGTATGACGTTATAACGTAAATAGGTTGTATGGTATGACGTTATACCGTATTACGTTATATGGGATGACGTTGTAATGTATTACGTTATATGGTATGACGCTATAACGTATTACGTTATATGGGACTACGTTATAACGTATTACGTTATATGGGACGACGTTATAACGTATTGCGTTATATGGGATGACGTTATAACGTATTACGTTATATGGGATGACGTTGTAACGTATTACGTTAAATGGGATGACGTTGTAATGTATTACGTTATATGGGATGACGTTATAACGTATTACGTTATATGGGATGACGTTGTAACGTATTACGTTAAATGGGATGACGTTGTAACGTATTACGTTAAATGGGACGACGTTATAACGTATTACGTTATATGGGATGACGTTGTAACGTATTACGTTAAATGGGATGACGTTGTAATGTATTACGTTATATGGTATGACGCTATAACGTATTACGTTATATGGGATGACGTTATAACGTATTACGTTATATGGTATGACGTTATACCGTATTACGTTATATGGGATGACGTTATAACGTATTACGTTATATGGTATGACGTTGTAACGTATTACGTTAAATGGGATGACGTTGTAACGTATTACGTTATATGGGACGACGTTATAACGTGTTACGTTATATGGGATGACGTAATAACGTATTACGTTATATGGGATGCCGTTATCACGTAATACGTTATATGGTATGACGTTATAACGTAAATAGGTTGTATGGTATGACGTTATACCGTATTACGTTATATGGGATGACGTTGTAATGTATTACGTTATATGGTATGACGCTATAACGTATTACGTTATATGGGACTACGTTATAACGTATTACGTTATATGGGACGACGTTATAACGTATTGCGTTATATGGGATGACGTTATAACGTATTACGTTATATGGGATGACGTTGTAACGTATTACGTTAAATGGGATGACGTTGTAATGTATTACGTTATATGGGATGACGTTATAACGTATTACGTCATATGGGACGACGTTATAACGTATTACGTTATATGGAACGACGTTATACCGTATTACGTTATATGGGATGACGTAATAACGTATTACGTAATATGGGATGACGTTATCACATAATACGTTATATGGTATGACGTCATAACGTAAATAGGTTATATGCTATGACGGTATACCGTATTACGTTATATGGGATGACGTTATAACGTATTACGTTATATGGGATGACGTTGTAACGTATTACGTTAAATGGGATGACGTTGTAACGTATTACGTTAAATGGGACGACGTTATAACGTGTTACGTTATATGGGATGAGGTAATAACGTATTACATTATATGGGACGACGTTATAACGTATTACGTTAAATGGGATGAATTTGTAACGTATTACGTTATATGGTATGACGTTGTAACGTATTACGTTAAATGGGATGACGTTGTAACGTATTACGTTAAATGGGACGACGTTATAACGTGTTACGTTATATGGGATGACGTTATAACGTATTACGTTATATGGTATGACGTTGTAACGTATTACGTTAAATGGGATGACGTTGTAACGTATTACGTTAAATGGGACGACGTTATAACGTGTTACGTTATATGGGATGACGTAATAACGTATTACGTTATATGGGATGCCGTTATCACGTAATACGTTATATGGTATGACGTTATAACGTAAATAGGTTATATGGTATGACGTTATACCGTATTACGTTATATGGGATGACGTTATAACGTATTACGTTATATGGGATGACGTTATAACGTATTACGTTATATGGGATGACGTTGTAACGTATTACGTTAAATGGGATGACGTTGTAACGTATTACGTTAAATGGGACGACGTTATAACGTATTACGTTATATGGGATGACGTTGTAACGTATTACGTTAAATGGGATGACGTTGTAATGTATTACGTTATATGGTATGACGCTATAACGTATTACGTTATATGGGATGACGTTATAACGTATTACGTTATATGGTATGACGTTATAACGTATTACGTTATATGGTATGACGTTATACCGTATTACGTTATATGGGATGACGTTATAACGTATTACGTTATATGGTATGACGTTGTATCGTATTACGTTAAATGGGATGACGTTGTAACGTATTACGTTAAATGGGACGACGTTATAACGTGTTACGTTATATGGGATGACGTAATAACGTATTACGTTATATGGGATGCCGTTATCACGTAATACGTTATATGGTATGACGTTATAACGTAAATAGGTTATATGGTATGACGTTATACCGTATTACGTTATATGGGATGACGTTATAACGTATTACGTTATATGGGATGAGGTTATAACGTATTACGTTATATGGGACTACGTTATAACGTATTACGTTATATGGGACGACGTTATAACGTATTGCGTTATATGGGATGACGTTATAACGTATTACGTTATATGGGATGACGTTGTAACGTATTACGTTAAATGGGATGACGTTGTAATGTATTACGTTATATGGGATGACGTTATAACGTATTACGTCATATGGGACGACGTTATAACGTATTACGTTATATGGAACGACGTTATACCGTATTACGTTATATGGGATGACGTAATAACGTATTACGTAATATGGGATGACGTTATCACATAATACGTTATATGGTATGACGTCATAACGTAAATAGGTTATATGCTATGACGGTATACCGTATTACGTTATATGGGATGACGTTATAACGTATTACGTTATATGGGATGACGTTGTAACGTATTACGTTAAATGGGATGACGTTGTAACGTATTACGTTAAATGGGACGACGTTATAACGTGTTACGTAATATGGGATGACGTAATAACGTATTACATTGTAAGGGACGACGTTATAACGTATTACGTTAAATGGGATGAATTTGTAACGTATTACGTTATATGGTATGACGTTGTAACGTATTACGTTAAATGGGATGACGTTGTAACGTATTACGTTAAATGGGACGACGTTATAACGTGTTACGTTATATGGGATGACGTTATAACGTATTACGTTATATGATATGACGTAATAACGTATTACGTCATATGGGATGACGTTATAACGTATTACGTTATATGGGATGACGTTATAGCTTATTACGTTATATGGGAGGACGTTATAACGTATTACGTTATATGGTATGACGTTATAACGTAATACGTTATATGGGAGGACGTTATAACGTATTACGTTATATGGTATGACGTTATAACGTATTACGTTATATGGGATGAGGTTATAACGTATTACGTTATATGGGACTACGTTATAACGTATTACGTTATATGGGACGACGTTATAACGTATTGCGTTATATGGGATGACGTTATAACGTATTACGTTATATGGGATGACGTTGTAACGTATTACGTTAAATGGGATGACGTTGTAATGTATTACGTTATATGGGATGACGTTATAACGTATTACGTCATATGGGACGACGTTATAACGTATTACGTTATATGGAACGACGTTATACCGTATTACGTTATATGGGATGACGTAATAACGTATTACGTAATATGGGATGACGTTATCACATAATACGTTATATGGTATGACGTCATAACGTAAATAGGTTATATGCTATGACGGTATACCGTATTACGTTATATGGGATGACGTTATAACGTATTACGTTATATGGGATGACGTTGTAACGTATTACGTTAAATGGGATGACGTTGTAACGTATTACGTTAAATGGGACGACGTTATAACGTGTTACGTAATATGGGATGACGTAATAACGTATTACATTGTAAGGGACGACGTTATAACGTATTACGTTAAATGGGATGAATTTGTAACGTATTACGTTATATGGTATGACGTTGTAACGTATTACGTTAAATGGGATGACGTTGTAACGTATTACGTTAAATGGGACGACGTTATAACGTGTTACGTTATATGGGATGACGTTATAACGTATTACGTTATATGATATGACGTAATAACGTATTACGTCATATGGGATGACGTTATAACGTATTACGTTATATGGGATGACGTTATAGCTTATTACGTTATATGGGAGGACGTTATAACGTATTACGTTATATGGTATGACGTTATAACGTAATACGTTATATGGGAGGACGTTATAACGTATTACGTTATATGGTATGACGTTATAACGTATTACGTTATATGGGATGACGTTATAACGTATTACGTTATATGGTATGACGTTATAACCTATTACGTTATATGGTATGACGTTATACCGTATTACGTTATATGGGATGACGTTATAACGTATTACGTTATATGGGATGACGTTGTAACGTATTACGTTAAATGGGATGACGTTGTAACGTATTACGTTAAATGGGATGACGTTGTAATGTATTACGTTATATGGTATGACGTTATAACGTATTACGTTATATGGGATGACGTTATAACGTATTACGTTATATGGTATGACGTTATAACATATTACGTTATATGGTATGACGTTATACCGTATTACGTTATATGGGATGACGTTATAAAGATTTACGTTATATGGTATGACGTTGAAACGTATTACGTTAAATGGGATGACGTTGTAACGTATTACGTTAAATGGGACGACGTTATAACGTGTTACGTTATATGGGATGACGTAATAACGTATAACGTTATATGGGATGCCGTTATCACGTAATACGTTATATGGTATGACGTTATAACGTAAATAGGTTATATGGTATGACGTTATACCGTATTACGTTATATGGGATGACGTAATAACGTATTACGTTATATGGGATGCCGTTATCACGTAATACGTTATATGGTATGACGTCATAACGTAAATAGGTTATATGGTATGACGTTATACCGTATTACGTTATATGGGATGACGTTATAACGTATTACGTTATATGGGATGACGTTATAACGTATTACGTTATATGGGACGACGTTATAACGTATTACGTTATATGGGACGACGTTATAACGTATTACGTTATATGAGATGACGTAATAACGTATTACGTTGTATGGGATGCCGTTATCACGTAATACGTTATATGGTATGACGTTATAACGTAAATAGGTTATATGGTATGACGTTATACCGTATTACGTTATATGGGATGACGTTATAACGTATTACGTTATATGGGATGACGTTATAACGTATTACGTTATATGGGACTACGTTATAACGTATTACGTTATATGGGATGACGTAATAACGTATTACATTATATGGGACGACGTTATAACGTATTACGTTAAATGGGATGAATTTGTAACGTATTACGTTATATGGTATGACGTTGTAACGTATTACGTTAAATGGGATGACGTTGTAACGTATTATGTTAAATGGGACGACGTTATAACGTGTTACGTTATATGGGATGACGTAATAACGTATTACGTTATATGGGATGCCGTTATCACGTAATACGTTATATGGTATGACGTTATAACGTAAATAGGTTATATGGTATGACGTTATACCGTATTACGTTATATGGGATGACGTTATAACGTATCACGTTATATGGGATGACGTTATAACGCATTACGTTATATGGGACGACGTTATAACGTATTACGTTATATGGGACGACGTTATAACGTATTGCGTTATATGGGATGACGTTATAACGTATTACGTTATATGGGATGACGTTGTAACGTATTACGTTAAATGGGATGACCTTGTAATGTATTACGTTATATGGTATGACGTTATAACGTATTACGTTATATGGGATGACGTTATAACGTATTACGTTATATGGTATGACGTTATAACATATTACGTTATATGGTATGACGTTATACCGTATTACGTTATATGGGATGACGTTATAACGATTTACGTTATATGGTATGACGTTGAAACGTATTACGTTAAATGGGATGACGTTGTAACGTATTACGTTAAATGGGACGACGTTATAACGTGTTACGTTATATGGGATGACGTTATCACATAATACGTTATATGGTATGACGTCATAACGTAAATAGGTTATATGCTATGACGGTATACCGTATTACGTTATATGGGATGACGTTATAACGCATTACGTTATATGGGACGACGTTATAACGTATTACGTTATATGGGACGACGTTATAACGTATTGCGTTATATGGGATGACGTTATAACGTATTACGTTATATGGGATGACGTTGTAACGTATTACGTTAAATGGGATGACGTTGTAATGTATTACGTTATATGGTATGACGTTATAACGTATTACGTTATTTGGGACGACGTTATAACGTATTACGTTATATGGGACGACGTTATAACGTATTGCGTTATATGGGATGACGTTATAACGTATTACGTTATATGGGATGACGTTATAACGTATTACGTCATATGGGACGACGTTATAACGTATTACGTTATATGGAACGACGTTATACCTTATTACGTTATATGGGATGACGTAATAACGTATTACGTAATATGGGATGACGTTATCACATAATACGTTATATGGTATGACGTCATAACGTAAATAGGTTATATGATATGACGGTATACCGTATTACGTTATATGGGATGACGTTATAACGTGTTACGTTATATGGGATGACGTTATAACGTATTACGTTATATGATATGACGTAATAACGTATTACGTCATATGGGATGACGTTATAACGTATTACGTTATATGGGATGACGTTATAGCTTATTACGTTATATGGGATGACGTTGTAACGTATTTCGTTATATGGGATGCCGTTATCACGTAATACGTTATATGGTATGACGTTATAACGTAAATAGGTTATATGGTATGACGTTATACCGTATTACGTTATATGGGATGACGTTATAACGTATTACGTTATATGGGATGACGTTGTAACATATTACGTTAAATGGGACGACGTTGTAACGTGTTACGTTATATGATATGACGTAATAACGTATTACGTTATATGGGATGCCGTTATCACGTAATACGTTATATGGTATGACGTTATAACGTAAATAGGTTATATGGTATGACGTTATACCGTATTACGTTATATGGGATGACGTTATAACGTATTACGTTATATGGGATGACGTTATAACGTATTACGTTATATGGGACGTCGTTATAACGTATTACGTTATATGGGACGACGTTATATCGTATTGCGTTATATGGGATGACGTTATAACGTATTACGTTATATGGGATGACGTTGTAACGTATTACGTTAAATGGGATGACGTTGTAACGTATTACGTTATATGGGATGACGTTATAACGTATTACGTCATATGGGACGACGTTATAACGTATTACGTTAAATGGGATGACGCTGTAATGTATTACGTTATATGGGATGACGTTATAACGTATTACGGCTTATGGGACGACGTTATAACGTATTACGTTATATGGAACGACGTTATACCGTATTACGTTATATGGGATGACGTAATAAAGTATTACGTAATATGGGATGACGTTATAACGTGTTACGTTATATGGGATGACGTAATAACGTATAACGTTATATGGGATGCCGTTATCACGTAATACGTTATATGGTATGACGTTATAACGTAAATAGGTTATATGGTATGACGTTATACCGTATTACGTTATATGGGATGACGTTGTAACGTATTACGTTAAATGGGATGACGTTGTAACGTATTACGTTAAATGGGACGACGTTATAACGTGTTACGTTATATGGGATGACGTAATAACGTATTACGTTATATGGGATGCCGTTATCACGTAATACGTTATATGGTATGACGTTATAACGTAAATAGGTTATATGGTATGACGTTATACCGTATTACGTTATATGGGATGACGTTATAACGTATTACGTTATATGGTATGACGTTATAACGTATTACGTTATATGGGATGACGTTATAACGTATTACGTTAAATGGGATGACGTTGTAATGTATTACGTTATATGGGATGACGTTATAACGTATTACGTCATATGGGACGACGTTATAACGTATTACGTTATATGGAACGACGTTATACCGTATTACGTTATATGGGATGACGTAATAACGTATTACGTAATATGGGATGACGTTATCACATAATACGTTATATGGTATGACGTCATAACGTAAATAGGTTATATGCTATGACGGTATACCGTATTACGTTATATGGGATGACGTTATAACGTATTACGTTAAATGGGACGACGTTGTAACGTGTTACGTTATATGGGATGACGTTATAACGTATTACGTTATATGATATGACGTAATAACGTATTACGTCATATGGGATGTCGTTATATCGTATTACGTTATATGGGATGACGTTATAGCTTATTACGTTATATGGGATGACGTTGTAACGTATTTCGTTATATGGGATGCCGTTATCACGTAATACGTTATATGGTATGACGTTATAACGTAAATAGGTTATATGGTATGACGTTATACCGTATTACGTTATATGGGATGACGTTATAACGTATTACGTTATATGGGATGACGTTGCAACGTATTACGTTAAATGGGATGACGTTGTAACGTATTACGTTAAATGGGACGACGTTATAACGTGTTACGTTATATGATATGACGTAATAACGTACTACGTTATATGGGATGACGTTATAATGTATTACGTTATATGGGATGACGTTGTAACGTATTTCGTTATATGGGAGGACGTTATAACGTATTACGTTATATGGTATGACGTTATAACGTATTACGTTATATGGGATGACGTTATAACTTATTACGTTATATGGGATGACGTTGTAACGTATTTCGTTATATGGGATGCCGTTATCACGTAATACGTTATATAGTATGACGTTGTAACGTAATAGGTTATATGGTATGACGTTATACCGTATTACGTTATATGGGATGACGTTGTAACGTATTACGTTAAATGGGATGACGTTGTAACGTATTACGTTAAATGGGACGACGTTATAGCGTATTACGTTATATGGGATGACGTTATAGCTTATTACGTTATATGGGATGACGTTGTAACGTATTTCGTTATATGGGATGCCCTTATCACGTAATACGTTATATGGTATGACGTTATAACGTAAATAGGTTATATGGTATGACGTTATACCGTATTACGTTATATGGTATGACGTTGTAACGTATTACGTTAAATGGGATGACGTTGTAACGTATTACGTTAAATGGGACGACGTTATAACGTGTTACGTTATATGGGATGACGTAATAACGTATTACGTTATATGGGATGCCGTTATCACGTAATACGTTATATGGTATGACGTTATAACGTAAATAGGTTATATGGTATGACGTTATACCGTATTACGTTATATGGGATGACGTTATAACGTATTACGTTATATGGGATGACGTTATAACTTATTACGTTATATGGGACGACGTTATAACGTATTACGTTATATGGGACGACGTTATAACGTATTGCGTTATATGGGATGACGTTATAACGTATTACGTTATATGGGATGACGTTGTAACGTATTACGTTGAATGGGATGACGTTGTAATGTATTACGTTATATGGTATGACGTTATACCGTATTACGTTATAGGGGATGACGTTATAACGTATTACGTTATATGGGATGACGTTATAACTTATTACGTTATATGGGACGACGTTATAACGTATTACGTTATATGGGACGACGTTATAACGTATTGCGTTATATGGGATGACGTTATACCGTATTACGTTATATAGGATGACGTTATAACGTATTACGTTATATGGGATGACGTTATAACTTATTACGTTATATGGGACGACGTTATAACGTATTACGTTATATGGGACGACGTTATAACGTATTGCGTTATATGGGATGACGTTATAACGTATTACGTTATATGGGATGACGTTGTAACGTATTACGTTGAATGGGATGACGTTGTAACGTATTACGTTATATGGGATGACGTTATAGCTTATTACGTTATATGGGAGGACGTTATAACGTATTACGTTATATGGTATGACGTTATAACGTAATACGTTATATGGGAGGACGTTATAACGTATTACGTTATATGGTATGACGTTATAACGTATTACGTTATATGGGATGACGTTATAACGTATTACGTTATATGGTATGACGTTATAACCTATTACGTTATATGGTATGACGTTATACCGTATTACGTTATATGGGATGACGTTATAACGTATTACGTTATATGGGATGACGTTGTAACGTATTACGTTAAATGGGATGACGTTGTAACGTATTACGTTAAATGGGATGACGTTGTAATGTATTACGTTATATGGTATGACGTTATAACGTATTACGTTATATGGGATGACGTTATAACGTATTACGTTATATGGTATGACGTTATAACATATTACGTTATATGGTATGACGTTATACCGTATTACGTTATATGGGATGACGTTATAAAGATTTACGTTATATGGTATGACGTTGAAACGTATTACGTTAAATGGGATGACGTTGTAACGTATTACGTTAAATGGGACGACGTTATAACGTGTTACGTTATATGGGATGACGTAATAACGTATAACGTTATATGGGATGCCGTTATCACGTAATACGTTATATGGTATGACGTTATAACGTAAATAGGTTATATGGTATGACGTTATACCGTATTACGTTATATGGGATGACGTAATAACGTATTACGTTATATGGGATGCCGTTATCACGTAATACGTTATATGGTATGACGTCATAACGTAAATAGGTTATATGGTATGACGTTATACCGTATTACGTTATATGGGATGACGTTATAACGTATTACGTTATATGGGATGACGTTATAACGTATTACGTTATATGGGACGACGTTATAACGTATTACGTTATATGGGACGACGTTATAACGTATTAAGTTATATGGGATGACGTAATAACGTATTACGTTGTATGGGATGCCGTTATCACGTAATACGTTATATGGTATGACGTTATAACGTAAATAGGTTATATGGTATGACGTTATACCGTATTACGTTATATGGGATGACGTTATAACGTATTACGTTATATGGGATGACGTTATAACGTATTACGTTATATGGGACTACGTTATAACGTATTACGTTATATGGGATGACGTAATAACGTATTACATTATATGGGACGACGTTATAACGTATTACGTTAAATGGGATGAATTTGTAACGTATTACGTTATATGGTATGACGTTGTAACGTATTACGTTAAATGGGATGACGTTGTAACGTATTATGATAAATGGGACGACGTTATAACGTGTTACGTTATACGGGATGACGTAATAACGTATTACGTTATATGGGATGCCGTTATCACGTAATACGTTATATGGTATGACGTTATAACGTAAATAGGTTATATGGTATGACGTTATACCGTATTACGTTATATGGGATGACGTTATAACGTATCACGTTATATGGGATGACGTTATAACGCATTACGTTATATGGGACGACGTTATAACGTATTACGTTATATGGGACGACGTTATAACGTATTGCGTTATATGGGATGACGTTATAACGTATTACGTTATATGGGATGACGTTGTAACGTATTACGTTAAATGGGATGACGTTGTAATGTATTACGTTATATGGTATGACGTTATAACGTATTACGTTATATGGGATGACGTTATAACGTATTACGTTATATGGTATGACGTTATAACATATTACGTTATATGGTATGACGTTATACCGTATTACGTTATATGGGATGACGTTATAACGATTTACGTTATATGGTATGACGTTGAAACGTATTACGTTAAATGGGATGACGTTGTAACGTATTACGTTAAATGGGACGACGTTATAACGTGTTACGTTATATGGGATGACGTTATCACATAATACGTTATATGGTATGACGTCATAACGTAAATAGGTTATATGCTATGACGGTATACCGTATTACGTTATATGGGATGACGTTATAACGTGTTACGTTATATGGTATGACGTTATACCGTATTACGTTATATGGGATGACGTTATAACGTATTACGTTATATGGGATGACGTTATAACGCATTACGTTATATGGGACGACGTTATAACGTATTACGTTATATGGGACGACGTTATAACGTATTGCGTTATATGGGATGACGTTATAACGTATTACGTTATATGGGATGACGTTGTAACGTATTACGTTAAATGGGATGACGTTGTAATGTATTACGTTATATGGTATGACGTTATAACGTATTACGTTATTTGGGACGACGTTATAACGTATTACGTTATATGGGACGACGTTATAACGTATTGCGTTATATGGGATGACGTTATAACGTATTACGTTATATGGGATGACGTTATAACGTATTACGTCATATGGGACGACGTTATAACGTATTACGTTATATGGAACGACGTTATACCTTATTACGTTATATGGGATGACGTAATAACGTATTACGTAATATGGGATGACGTTATCACATAATACGTTATATGGTATGACGTCATAACGTAAATAGGTTATATGCTATGACGGTATACCGTATTACGTTATATGGGATGACGTTATAACGTGTTGCGTTATATGGGATGACGTTATAACGTATTACGTTATATGATATGACGTAATAACGTATTACGTCATATGGGATGACGTTATAACGTATTACGTTATATGGGATGACGTTATAGCTTATTACGTTATATGGGATGACGTTGTAACGTATTTCGTTATATGGGATGCCGTTATCACGTAATACGTTATATGGTATGACGTTATAACGTAAATAGGTTATATGGTATGACGTTATACCGTATTACGTTATATGGGATGACGTTATAACGTATTACGTTATATGGGATGACGTTGTAACATATTACGTTAAATGGGACGACGTTGTAACGTGTTACGTTATATGATATGACGTAATAACGTATTACGTTATATGGGATGCCGTTATCACGTAATACGTTATATGGTATGACGTTATAACGTAAATAGGTTATATGGTATGACGTTATACCGTATTACGTTATATGGGATGACGTTATAACGTATTACGTTATATGGGATGACGTTATAACGTATTACGTTATATGGGACGTCGTTATAACGTATTACGTTATATGGGACGACGTTATACCGTATTGCGTTATATGGGATGACGTTATAACGTATTACGTTATATGGGATGACGTTGTAACGTATTACGTTAAATGGGATGACGTTGTAACGTATTACGTTATATGGGATGACGTTATAACGTATTACGTCATATGGGACGACGTTATAACGTATTACGTTAAATGGGATGACGCTGTAATGTATTACGTTATATGGGATGACGTTATAACGTATTACGGCTTATGGGACGACGTTATAACGTATTACGTTATATGGAACGACGTTATACCGTATTACGTTATATGGGATGACGTAATAAAGTATTACGTAATATGGGATGACGTTATAACGTGTTACGTTATATGGGATGACGTAATAACGTATAACGTTATATGGGATGCCGTTATCACGTAATACGTTATATGGTATGACGTTATAACGTAAATAGGTTATATGGTATGACGTTATACCGTATTACGTTATATGGGATGACGTTATAACGTATTACGTTATATGGGATGACGTTGTAACGTATTACGTTAAATGGGATGACGTTGTAACGTATTACGTTAAATGGGACGACGTTATAACGTGTTACGTTATATGATATGACGTAATAACGTATTACGTTATATGGGATGACGTTATAATGTATTACGTTATATGGGATGACGTTGTAACGTATTTCGTTATATGGGAGGACGTTATAACGTATTACGTTATATGGTATGACGTTATAACGTATTACGTTATATGGGATGACGTTATAACGTATTACGTTAAATGGGATGACGTTGTAATGTATTACGTTATATGGGATGACGTTATAACGTATTACGTCATATGGGACGACGTTATAACGTATTACGTTATATGGAACGACGTTATACCGTATTACGTTATATGGGATGACGTAATAACGTATTACGTAATATGGGATGACGTTATCACATAATACGTTATATGGTATGACGTCATAACGTAAATAGGTTATATGCTATGACGGTATACCGTATTACGTTATATGGGATGACGTTATAACGTATTACGTTAAATGGGACGACGTTGTAACGTGTTACGTTATATGGGATGACGTTATAACGTATTACGTTATATGATATGACGTAATAACGTATTACGTCATATGGGATGACGTTATATCGTATTACGTTATATGGGATGACGTTATAGCTTATTACGTTATATGGGATGACGTTGTAACGTATTTCGTTATATGGGATGCCGTTATCACGTAATACGTTATATGGTATGACGTTATAACGTAAATAGGTTATATGGTATGACGTTATACCGTATTACGTTATATGGGATGACGTTATAACGTATTACGTTATATGGGATGACGTTGTAACGTATTACGTTAAATGGGATGACGTTGTAACGTATTACGTTAAATGGGACGACGTTATAACGTGTTACGTTATATGATATGACGTAATAACGTACTACGTTATATGGGATGACGTTATAATGTATTACGTTATATGGGATGACGTTGTAACGTATTTCGTTATATGGGAGGACGTTATAACGTATTACGTTATATGGTATGACGTTATAACGTATTACGTTATATGGGATGACGTTATAACTTATTACGTTATATGGGATGACGTTGTAACGTATTTCGTTATATGGGATGCCGTTATCACGTAATACGTTATATAGTATGACGTTGTAACGTAATAGGTTATATGGTATGACGTTATACCGTATTACGTTATATGGGATGACGTTGTAACGTATTACGTTAAATGGGATGACGTTGTAACGTATTACGTTAAATGGGACGACGTTATAGCGTATTACGTTATATGGGATGACGTTATAGCTTATTACGTTATATGGGATGACGTTGTAACGTATTTCGTTATATGGGATGCCCTTATCACGTAATACTTTATATGGTATGACGTTATAACGTAAATGGGTTATATGGTATGACGTTATACCGTATTACGTTATATGGGATGACGTAATAACGTATTACGTTATATGGTATGACGTTATAACATATTACTTTATATGGTATGACGTTATACCGTATTACGTTATATGGGATGACGTTATAACGATTTACGTTATATGGTATGACGTTGAAAAGTATTACGTTAAATGGGATGACGTTGTAACGTATTACGTTAAATGGGACGACGTTATAACGTGTTACGTTATATGGGATGACGTAATAACGTATAACGTTATATGGGATGCCGTTATCACGTAATACTTTATATGGTATGACGTTATAACGTAAATGGGTTATATGGTATGACGTTATACCGTATTACGTTATATGGGATGACGTAATAACGTATTACGTTATATGGGATGCCGTTATCACGTAATACGTTATATGGTATGACGTCATAACGTAAATAGGTTATATGGTATGACGATATACCGTATTACGTTATATGGGATGACGTTATAACGTATTACGTTATATGGGACGACGTTATAACGTATTACGTTATATGGGACGACGTTATAACGTATTGCGTTATATGGGATGACGTTATAACGTATTACGTTATATGGGATGACGTTGTAACGTATTACGTTAAATGGGATGACGTTGTAATGTATTACGTTATATGGTATGACGTTATAACGTATTACGTTATATTTGATGACGTTATAACGTATTACGTTATATGGGACTACGTTATAACGTATTTCGTTATATGGGACGACGTTATAACGTATTGCGTTATATGGGATGACGTTATAACGTATTACGTTATATGGGATGACGTTGTAACGTATTACGTTAAATGGGATGACGTTGTAATGTATTACGTTATATGGGATGACGTTATAACATATTACGTTATATGGTATGACGTTATACCGTATTACGTTATATGGGATGACGTTATAACGTATTACGTTATATGGTATGACGTTGTAACGTATTACGTTAAATGGGATGACGTTGTAACGTATTACGTTAAATGGGACGACGTTATAACGTGTTACGTTATATGGGATGACGTAATAACGTATAACGTTATATGGGATGCCGCTATCACGTAATACGTTATATGGTATGACGTTGTAACGTAAATAGGTTATATGGTATGACGTTATACCGTATTACGTTATATGGGATGACGTTATAACGTATTACGTTATATGGGATGACGTTATAACGTATTACGTTATATGGGACTACGTTATAACGTATTTCGTTATATGGGACGACGTTATAACGTATTGCGTTATATGGGATGACGTTATAACGTATTACGTTATATGGGATGACGTTGTAACGTATTACGTTAAATGGGATGACGTTGTAATGTATTACGTTATATGGGATGACGTTATAACGTATTACGTCATATGGGACGAAGTTATAACGTATTACGTTATATGGAACGACGTTATACCGTATTACGTTATATGGGATGACGTAATAACGTATTACGTAATATGGGATGACGTTATCACATAATACGTTATATGGTATGACGTCATAACGTAAATAGGTTATATGCTATGACGTAATAACGTATTACGTCATATGGGATGACGTTATAACGTATTACGTTATATGGGATGACGTTATAGCTTATTACGTTATATGGGATGACGTTGTAACGTATTTCGTTATATGGGATGCCGTTATCGCGTAATACGTTATATGGTATGACGTTATAACGTAAATAGGTTATATGGTATGACGTTATACCGTATTACGTTATATGGGATGACGTTATAACGTATTACGTTATATGGGATGACGTTGTAACGTATTACGTTAAATGGGATGACGTTATAACATATTACGTTATATGGTATGACGTTATACCGTATTACGTTATATGGGATGACGTTATAACGTATTACGTTATATGGGATGACGTTGTAACGTATTACGTTAAATGGGACGACGTTATAACGTGTTACGTTATATGATATGACGTTGTAACGTAATAGGTTATATGGTATGACGTTATACCGTATTACGTTATATGGGATGACGTTATAATGTATTACGTTATATGGGATGACGTTGTAACGTATTTCGTTATATGGGAGGACGTTATAACGTATTACGTTATATGGTATGACGTTATAACGTATTACGTTATATGGGAGGACGTTATAACGTATTACGTTATATGGTATGACGTTATAACGTATTACGTTATAAGGGATGACGTTATAACGTATTACGTTATATGGTATGACGTTATAACATATTACGTTATATGGTATGACGTTATACCGTATTACGTTATATGGGATGACGTTATAACGTATTACGTTATATGGGATGACGTTATAACGTATTACGTTATATGGGATGACGTTATAATGTATTACGTTAAATGGGATGACGTTATAACATATTACGTTATATGGTATGACGTTATACCGTATTACGTTATATGGTATGACGTTGTAACGTATTTCGTTATATGGGAGGACGTTATAACGTATTTCGTTATATGGGATGACGTTATAACGTATTACGTTATATGGGATGACGTTGTAACGTATTACGTTAAATGGGATGACGTTATAACATATTACGTTATATGGTATGACGTTATACCGTATTACGTTATATGGTATGACGTTGTAACGTATTTCGTTATATGGGTGGACGTTATAACGTATTACGTTATATGGTATGACGTTATAACGTATTACGTTATATGGGATGCCGTTATCACGTAATACGTTATATGGTATGACGTTATAACGTAAATAGGTTATATGGTATGACGTTATACCGTATTACGTTATATGGGATGACGTTATAACGTATTACGTTATATGGGATGACGTTGTAACGTATTACGTTAAATGGGATGACGTTGTAACGTATTACGTTAAATGGGACGACGTTATAACGTGTTACGTTATATGATATGACGTAATAACGTACTACGTTATATGGGATGACGTTATAATGTATTACGTTATATGGGATGACGTTGTAACGTATTTCGTTATATGGGAGGACGTTATAACGTATTACGTTATATGGTATGACGTTATAACGTATTACGTTATATGGGATGACGTTATAACTTATTACGTTATATGGGATGACGTTGTAACGTATTTCGTTATATGGGATGCCGTTATCACGTAATACGTTATATAGTATGACGTTGTAACGTAATAGGTTATATGGTATGACGTTATACCGTATTACGTTATATGGGATGACGTTGTAACGTATTACGTTAAATGGGATGACGTTGTAACGTATTACGTTAAATGGGACGACGTTATAGCGTATTACGTTATATGGGATGACGTTATAGCTTATTACGTTATATGGGATGACGTTGTAACGTATTTCGTTATATGGGATGCCCTTATCACGTAATACTTTATATGGTATGACGTTATAACGTAAATGGGTTATATGGTATGACGTTATACCGTATTACGTTATATGGGATGACGTAATAACGTATTACGTTATATGGTATGACGTTATAACATATTACTTTATATGGTATGACGTTATACCGTATTACGTTATATGGGATGACGTTATAACGATTTACGTTATATGGTATGACGTTGAAAAGTATTACGTTAAATGGGATGACGTTGTAACGTATTACGTTAAATGGGACGACGTTATAACGTGTTACGTTATATGGGATGACGTAATAACGTATAACGTTATATGGGATGCCGTTATCACGTAATACTTTATATGGTATGACGTTATAACGTAAATGGGTTATATGGTATGACGTTATACCGTATTACGTTATATGGGATGACGTAATAACGTATTACGTTATATGGGATGCCGTTATCACGTAATACGTTATATGGTATGACGTCATAACGTAAATAGGTTATATGGTATGACGATATACCGTATTACGTTATATGGGATGACGTTATAACGTATTACGTTATATGGGACGACGTTATAACGTATTACGTTATATGGGACGACGTTATAACGTATTGCGTTATATGGGATGACGTTATAACGTATTACGTTATATGGGATGACGTTGTAACGTATTACGTTAAATGGGATGACGTTGTAATGTATTACGTTATATGGTATGACGTTATAACGTATTACGTTATATTTGATGACGTTATAACGTATTACGTTATATGGGACTACGTTATAACGTATTTCGTTATATGGGACGACGTTATAACGTATTGCGTTATATGGGATGACGTTATAACGTATTACGTTATATGGGATGACGTTGTAACGTATTACGTTAAATGGGATGACGTTGTAATGTATTACGTTATATGGGATGACGTTATAACATATTACGTTATATGGTATGACGTTATACCGTATTACGTTATATGGGATGACGTTATAACGTATTACGTTATATGGTATGACGTTGTAACGTATTACGTTAAATGGGATGACGTTGTAACGTATTACGTTAAATGGGACGACGTTATAACGTGTTACGTTATATGGGATGACGTAATAACGTATAACGTTATATGGGATGCCGCTATCACGTAATACGTTATATGGTATGACGTTGTAACGTAAATAGGTTATATGGTATGACGTTATACCGTATTACGTTATATGGGATGACGTTATAACGTATTACGTTATATGGGATGACGTTATAACGTATTACGTTATATGGGACTACGTTATAACGTATTTCGTTATATGGGACGACGTTATAACGTATTGCGTTATATGGGATGACGTTATAACGTATTACGTTATATGGGATGACGTTGTAACGTATTACGTTAAATGGGATGACGTTGTAATGTATTACGTTATATGGGATGACGTTATAACGTATTACGTCATATGGGACGAAGTTATAACGTATTACGTTATATGGAACGACGTTATACCGTATTACGTTATATGGGATGACGTAATAACGTATTACGTAATATGGGATGACGTTATCACATAATACGTTATATGGTATGACGTCATAACGTAAATAGGTTATATGCTATGACGGTATACCGTATTACGTTATATGGGATGACGTTATAATGTATTACGTTAAATGGGACGACGTTATAACGTGTTACGTTATATGGGATGACGTTATAACGTATTACGTTATATGATATGACGTAATAACGTATTACGTCATATGGGATGACGTTATAACGTATTACGTTATATGGGATGACGTTATAGCTTATTACGTTATATGGGATGACGTTGTAACGTATTTCGTTATATGGGATGCCGTTATCGCGTAATACGTTATATGGTATGACGTTATAACGTAAATAGGTTATATGGTATGACGTTATACCGTATTACGTTATATGGGATGACGTTATAACGTATTACGTTATATGGGATGACGTTGTAACGTATTACGTTAAATGGGATGACGTTATAACATATTACGTTATATGGTATGACGTTATACCGTATTACGTTATATGGGATGACGTTATAACGTATTACGTTATATGGGATGACGTTGTAACGTATTACGTTAAATGGGACGACGTTATAACGTGTTACGTTATATGATATGACGTTGTAACGTAATAGGTTATATGGTATGACGTTATACCGTATTACGTTATATGGGATGACGTTATAATGTATTACGTTATATGGGATGACGTTGTAACGTATTTCGTTATATGGGAGGACGTTATAACGTATTACGTTATATGGTATGACGTTATAACGTATTACGTTATATGGGAGGACGTTATAACGTATTACGTTATATGGTATGACGTTATAACGTATTACGTTATAAGGGATGACGTTATAACGTATTACGTTATATGGTATGACGTTATAACATATTACGTTATATGGTATGACGTTATACCGTATTACGTTATATGGGATGACGTTATAACGTATTACGTTATATGGGATGACGTTATAACGTATTACGTTATATGGGATGACGTTATAATGTATTACGTTAAATGGGATGACGTTATAACATATTACGTTATATGGTATGACGTTATACCGTATTACGTTATATGGTATGACGTTGTAACGTATTTCGTTATATGGGAGGACGTTATAACGTATTTCGTTATATGGGATGACGTTATAACGTATTACGTTATATGGGATGACGTTGTAACGTATTACGTTAAATGGGATGACGTTATAACATATTACGTTATATGGTATGACGTTATACCGTATTACGTTATATGGTATGACGTTGTAACGTATTTCGTTATATGGGTGGACGTTATAACGTATTACGTTATATGGTATGACGTTATAACGTATTACGTTATATGGGATGCCGTTATCACGTAATACGTTATATGGTATGACGTTATAACGTAAATAGGTTATATGGTATGACGTTATACCGTATTACGTTATATGGGATGACGTTATAACGTATTACGTTATATGGGATGACGATATAACGCATTACGTTATATGGGACGATGTTATAACGTATTACGTTATATGGGACGACGTTATAACGTATTGCGTTATATGGGATGACGTTATAACGTATTACGTTATATGGGATGACGTTGTAACGTATTACGTTAAATGGGATGACGTTGTAATGTATTACGTTATATGGTATGACTTTATAACGTATTACGTTATATGGGATGACGTTATAACGTATTACGTTATATGGTATGACGTTATAACATATTACGTTGTATGGTATGACGTTATACCGTATTACGTTATATGGGATGACGTTATAACGATTTACGTTATATGGTATGACGTTGAAACGTATTACGTTAAATGGGATGACGTTGTAACGTATTACGTTAAATGGGACGACGTTATAACGTGTTACGTTATATGGGATGACGTAATAACGTATAACGTTATATGGGATGCCGTTATCACGTAATACGTTATATGGTATGACGTTATAACGTAAATAGGTTATATGGTATGACGTTATACCGTATTACGTTATATGGGATGACGTAATAACGTATTACGTTATATGGGATGCCGTTATCACGTAATACGTTATATGGTATGACGTCATAACGTAAATAGGTTATATGGTATGACGTTATACCGTATTACGTTATATGGGATGACGTTATAACGTATTACGTTATATGGGATGACGTTATAACGTATTACGTTATATGGGACGACATTATAACGTATTACGTTATATGGGACGACGTCATAACGTATTGCGTTATATGGGATGACGTTATAACGTATTACGTTATATGGGATGACGTTATAACGTATTACGTCATATGGGACGACGTTATAACGTATTACGTTATATGGAACGACGTTATACCTTATTACGTTATATGGGATGACGTAATAACGTATTACGTAATATGGGATGACGTTATCACATAATACGTTATATGGTATGACGTCATAACGTAAATAGGTTATATGCTATGACGGTATACCGTATTACGTTATATGGGATGACGTTATAACGTGTTACGTTATATGGGATGACGTTATAACGTATTGCGTTATATGATATGACGTAATAACGTATTACGTCATATGGGATGACGTTATAACGTATTACGTTATATGGGATGACGTTATAGCTTATTACGTTATATGGGATGACGTTGTAACGTATTTCGTTATATGGGATGCCGTTATCACGTAATACGTTATATGGTATGACGTTATAACGTAAATAGGTTATATGGTATGACGTTATACCGTATTACGTTATATGGGATGACGTTATAACGTATTACGTTATATGGGATGACGTTGTAACGTATTACGTTAAATGGGATGACGTTGTAACGTATTACGTTAAATGGGACGACGTTATAACGTGTTACGTTATATGATATGACGTAATAACGTATTACGTTATATGGGATGACGTTATAATGTATTACGTTATATGGGATGACGTTGTAACGTATTTCGTTATATGGGAGGACGTTATAACGTATTACGTTATATGGTATGACGTTATAACGTATTACGTTATATGGGATGACGTTATAACTTATTACGTTATATGGGATGACGTTGTAACGTATTTCGTTATATGGGATGCCGTTATCACGTAATACGTTATATAGTATGACGTTGTAACGTAATAGGTTATATGGTATGACGTTATACCGTATTACGTTATATGGGATGACGTTATAATGTATTACGTTATATGGGATGACGTTGTAACGTATTTCGTTATATGGGAGGACGTTATAACGTGTTACGTTATATGATATGACGTAATAACGTATTACGTTATATGGGATGCCGTTATCACGTAATACGTTATATGGTATGACGTTATAACGTAAATAGGTTATATGGTATGACGTTATACCGTATTACTTTATATGGGATGACGTTATAACGTATTACGTTATATGGGATGACGTTATAACGTATTACGTTATATGGGACGTCGTTATAACGTATTACGTTATATGGGACGACGTTATATCGTATTGCGTTATATGGGATGACGTTATAACGTATTACGTTATATGGGATGACGTTGTAACGTATTACGTTAAATGGGATGACGTTGTAACGTATTACGTTATATGGGATGACGTTATAACGTATTACGTCATATGGGACGACGTTATAACGTATTACGTTAAATGGGATGACGTTGTAATGTATTACGTTATATGGGATGACGTTATAACGTATTACGGCATATGGGACGACGTTATAACGATTTACGTTATATGGTATGACGTTGAAACGTATTACGTTAAATGGGATGACGTTGTAACGTATTACGTTAAATGGGACGACGTTATAACGTGTTACGTTATATGGGATGACGTAATAACGTATAACGTTATAATAGATGCCGTTATCACGTAATACGTTATATGGTATGACGTAATAACGTAAATAGGTTATATGGTATGACGTTATACCGTATTACGTTATATGGGATGACGAAATAACGTATTACGTTATATGGGATGCCGTTATCACGTAATACGTTATATGGTATGACGTCATAACGTAAATAGGTTATATGGTATGACGTTATACCGTATTACGTTATATGGGATGACGTTATAACGTATTACGTTATATGGGATGACGTTATAACGTATTACGTTATATGGGACGACGTTATAACGTATTACGTTATATGGGACGACGTTATAACGTATTGCGTTATATGGGATGACGTTATAACGTATTACGTTATATGGGATGACGTTATAACGTATTACGTCATATGGGACGACGTTATAACGTATTACGTTATATGGAACGACGTTATACCTTATTACGTTATATGGGATGACGTAATAACGTATTACGTAATATGGGATGACGTTATCACATAATACGTTATATGGTATGACGTCATAACGTAAATAGGTTATATGCTATGACGGTATACCGTATTACGTTATATGGGATGACGTTATAACGTGTTACGTTATATGGGATGACGTTATAACGTATTACGTTATATGATATGACGTAATAACGTATTACGTCATATGGGATGACGTTATAACGTATTACGTTATATGGGATGACGTTATAACGTATTACGTTATATGGGATGACGTTATAACGTATTACGTTATATGGGACGTCGTTATAACGTATTACGTTATATGGGACGACGTTATATCGTATTGCGTTATATGGGATGACGTTATAACATATTACGTTATATGGGATGACGTTGTAACGTATTACGTTAAATGGGATGACGTTGTAACGTATTACGTCATATGGGATGACGTTATAACGTATTACGTCATATGGGACGACGTTATAACGTATTACGTTAAATGGGATGACGTTGTAATGTATTACGTTATATGGGATGACGTTATAACGTATTACGGCATATGGGACGACGTTATAACGTATTACGTTATATGGAACGACGTTATACCGTATTACGTTATATGGGATGACGTAATAACGTATTACGTAGTATGGGATGACGTTATCACATAATACGTTATATGGTATGACGTCATAACCTAAATAGGTTATATGCTATGACGGTATACCGTATTACGTTATATGGGATGATGTTATAACGTATTACGTTAAATGGGACGACGTTATAACGTGTTACGTTATATGGGATGACGTTATAACGTATTACGTTATATGATATGACGTAATAACGTATTACGTCATATGGGATGACGTTATATCGTATTACGTTATATGGGATGACGTTACAGCTTATTACGTTATATGGGATGACGTTGTAACGTATTTCGTTATATGGGATGCCGTTATCACGTAATACGTTATATGGTATGACGTTATAACGTAAATAGGTTATATGGTATGACGTTATACCGTATTACGTTATATGGGATGACGTTATAACGTATTACGTTATATGGGATGACGTTGTAACGTATTACGTTAAATGGGATGACGTTGTAACGTATTACGTTAAATGGGACGACGTTATAACGTGTTACGTTATATGATATGACGTAATAACGTATTACGTTATATGGGATGACGTTATAATGTATTACGTTATATGGGATGACGTTGTAACGTATTTCGTTATATGGGAGGACGTTATAACGTATTACGTTATATGGTATGACGTTATAACGTATTACGTTATATGGGATGACGTTATAACGTATTACGTTAAATGGGATGACGTTGTAATGTATTACGTTATATGGGATGACGTTATAACGTATTACGTCATATGGGACGACGTTATAACGTATTACGTTATATGGAACGACGTTATACCGTATTACGTTATATGGGATGACGTAATAACGTATTACGTAATATGGGATGACGTTATCACATAATACGTTATATGGTATGACGTCATAACGTAAATAGGTTATATGCTATGACGGTATACCGTATTACGTTATATGGGATGACGTTATAACGTATTACGTTAAATGGGACGACGTTATAACGTGTTACGTTATATGGGATGACGTTATAACGTATTACGTTATATGATATGACGTAATAACGTATTACGTCATATGGGATGACGTTATATCGTATTACGTTATATGGGATGACGTTATAGCTTATTACGTTATATGGGATGACGTTGTAACGTATTTCGTTATATGGGATGCCGTTATCACGTAATACGTTATATGGTATGACGTTATAACGTAAATAGGTTATATGGTATGACGTTATACCGTATTACGTTATATGGGATGACGTTATAACGTATTACGTTATATGGGATGACGTTGTAACGTATTACGTTAAATGGGATGACGTTGTAACGTATTACGTTAAATGGGACGACGTTATAACGTGTTACGTTATATGATATGACGTAATAACTTATTACGTTATATGGGATGACGTTGTAACGTATTTCGTTATATGGGATGCCGTTATCACGTAATACGTTATATAGTATGACGTTGTAACGTAATAGGTTATATGGTATGATGTTATACCGTATTACGTTATATGGGATGACGTTGTAACGTATTACGTTAAATGGGATGACGTTGTAACGTATTACGTTAAATGGGACGACGTTATACCGTATTACGTTATATGGGATGACGTTATAGCTTATTACGTTATATGGGATGACGTTGTAACGTATTTCGTTATATGGGATGCCGTTATCACGTAATACGTTATATGGTATGACGTTATAACGTAAATAGTTTATATGGTATGACGTTATACCGTATTACGTTATATGGTATGACGTTGTAACGTATTACGTTAAATGGGATGACGTTGTAACGTATTACGTTAAATGGGACGACGTTATAACGTGTTACGTTATATGGGATGACGTAATAACGTATTACGTTATATGGGATGCCGTTATCACGTAATACGTTATATGGTATGACGTTATAACGTAAATAGGTTATATGGTATGACGTTATACCGTATTACGTTATATGGGATGACGTTATAACGTATTACCTTATATGGGATGACGTTATAACTTATTACGTTATATGGGACGACGATATAACGTATTACGTTATATGGGACGACGTTATAACGTATTGCGTTATATGGGATGACGTTATAACGTATTACGTTATATGGGATGACGTTGTAACGTATTACGTTGAATGGGATGACGTTGTAATGTATTACGTTATATGGTATGACGTTATAACGTATTACGTTATATGGGATGACGTTATAACGTATTACGTTATATGGGATGACGTTATAACTTATTACGTTATATGGGACGACGTTATAACGTATTACGTTATATGGGACGACGTTATAACGTATTGCGTTATATGGGATGACGTTATAACGTATTACGTTATATGGGATGACGTTGTAACGTATTACGTTGAATGGGATGACGTTGTAATGTATTACGTTATATAGTATGACGTTGTAACGTAATAGGTTATATGGTATGACGTTATACCGTATTACGTTATATGGGATGACGTTGTAACGTATTACGTTAAATGGGATGACGTTGTAACGTATTACGTTAAATGGGACGACGTTATAGCGTATTACGTTATATGGGATGACGTTATAGCTTATTACTTTATATGGGATGACGTTGTAACGTATTTCGTTATATGGGATGCCGTTATCACGTAATACGTTATATGGTATGACGTTATAACGTAAATAGGTTATATGGTATGACGTTATACCGTATTACGTTATATGGGATGACGTTATAACGTATTACGTTATATGGGATGACGTTATAACTTATTACGTTATATGGGACGGCGTTATAACGTATTACGTTATATGGGACGACGTTATAACGTATTGCGTTATATGGGATGACGTTATAACGTATTACGTTATATGGGATGACGTTGTAACGTATTACGTTGAATGGGATGACGTTGTAATGTATTACGTTATATGGTATGACGTTATAACGTATTACGTTATATGGGATGACGTTATAACGTATTACGTTATATGGGATGACGTTATAACTTATTACGTTATATGGGACGACGTTATAACGTATTACGTTATATGGGACGACGTTATAACGTATTGCGTTATATGGGATGACGTTATAACGTATTACGTTATATGGGATGACGTTGTAACGTATTACGTTGAATGGGATGACGTTGTAATGTATTACGTTATATAGTATGACGTTGTAACGTAATAGGTTATATGGTATGACGTTATACCGTATTACGTTATATGGGATGACGTTGTAACGTATTACGTTAAATGGGATGACGTTGTAACGTATTACGTTAAATGGGACGACGTTATAGCGTATTACGTTATATGGGATGACGTTATAGCTTATTACGTTATATGGGATGACGTTGTAACGTATTTCGTTATATGGGATGCCGTTATCACGTAATACGTTATATGGTATGACGTTATAACGTAAATAGGTTATATGGTATGACGCTATACCTTATTACGTTATATGGTATGACGTTGTAACGTATTACGTTAAATGGGATGACGTTGTAACGTATTACGTTAAATGGGACGACGTTATAACGTGTTACGTTATATGGGATGACGTAATAACGTATTACGTTATATGGGATGCCGTTATCACGTAATAGGTTATATGGTATGACGTTATAATGTAAATAGGTTATATGGTATGACGTTATACCGTATTACGTTATATGGGATGACGTTATAACGTATTACGTTATATGGGATGACGTTATAACTTATTACGTTATATGGGACGACGTTATAACGTATTACGTTATATGGGACGACGTTATAACGTATTGCGTTATATGGGATGACGTTATAACGTATTAGGTTATATGGGATGACGTTGTAACGTATTACGTTGAATGGGATGACGTTGTAATGTATTACGTTATATGGTATGACGTTATAACGTATTACGTTATAGGGGATGACGTTATAACGTATTACGTTATATGGTATGACGTTATAACATATTACGTTATATGGTATGACGTTATACCGTATTACGTTATATGGGATGACGTTATAACGATTTACGTTATATGGTATGACGTTGAAAAGTATTACGTTAAATGGGATGACGTTGTAACGTATTACGTTAAATGGGACGACGTTATAACGTATTACGTTATATGGGATGACGTTATAACGTATTACGTTATATGGGACGTCGTTATAACGTATTACGTTATATGGGACGACGTTATATCGTATTGCGTTATATGGGATGACGTTATAACGTATTACGTTATATGGGATGACGTTGTAACGTATTACGTTAAATGGGATGACGTTGTAACGTATTACGTTATATGGGATGACGTTATAACGTATTACGTCATATGGGACGACGTTATAACGTATTACGTTAAATGGGATGACGTTGTAATGTATTACGTTATATGGGATGACGTTATAACGTATTACGGCATATGGGACGACGTTATAACGATTTACGTTATATGGTATGACGTTGAAACGTATTACGTTAAATGGGATGACGTTGTAACGTATTACGTTAAATGGGACGACGTTATAACGTGTTACGTTATATGGGATGACGTAATAACGTATAACGTTATAATAGATGCCGTTATCACGTAATACGTTATATGGTATGACGTTATAACGTAAATAGGTTATATGGTATGACGTTATACCGTATTACGTTATATGGGATGACGAAATAACGTATTACGTTATATGGGATGCCGTTATCACGTAATACGTTATATGGTATGACGTTATAACGTAAATAGGTTATATGGTATGACGTTATACCGTATTACGTTATATGGGATGACGTTATAACGTATTACGTTATATGGGATGACGTTATAACGTATTACGTTATATGGGACGACGTTATAACGTATTACGTTATATGGGACGACGTTATAACGTATTGCGTTATATGGGATGACGTTATAACGTATTACGTTATATGGGATGACGTTATAACGTATTACGTCATATGGGACGACGTTATAACGTATTACGTTATATGGAACGACGTTATACCTTATTACGTTATATGGGATGACGTAATAACGTATTACGTAATATGGGATGACGTTATCACATAATACGTTATATGGTATGACGTCATAACGTAAATAGGTTATATGCTATGACGGTATACCGTATTACGTTATATGGGATGACGTTATAACGTGTTACGTTATATGGGATGACGTTATAACGTATTACGTTATATGATATGACGTAATAACGTATTACGTCATATGGGATGACGTTATAACGTATTACGTTATATGGGATGACGTTATAACGTATTACGTTATATGGGATGACGTTATAACGTATTACGTTATATGGGACGTCGTTATAACGTATTACGTTATATGGGACGACGTTATATCGTATTGCGTTATATGGGATGACGTTATAACGTATTACGTTATATGGGATGACGTTATAACGTATTACGTTATATGGGATGACGTTATAACTTATTACGTTATATGGTATGACGTTGTAACGTATTACGTTAAATGGGATGACGTTGTAACGTATTACGTTAAATGGGACGACGTTATAACGTGTTACGTTATATGGGATGACGTAATAACGTATTACGTTATATGGTATGACGTTATAACATATTACGTTATATGGTATGACGTTATACCGTATTACGTTATATGGGATGACGTTATAACGATTTACGTTATATGGTATGACGTTGAAAAGTATTACGTTATATGGGATGACGTTATAACTTATTACGTTATATGGGACGACGTTATAACGTACTACGTTATATGGGACGACGTTATAACGTATTGCGTTATATGGGATGACGTTATAACGTATTACGTTATATGGGATGACGTTGTAACGTATTACGTTGAATGGGATGACGTTGTAATGTATTACGTTATATGGTATGACGTTATAACGTATTACGTTATATGGGATGACGTTATAACGTATTACGTTATATGGGATGACGTTGTAACGTATTACGTTATATGGGATGACGTTATAACGTATTACGTCATATGGGACGACGTTATAACGTATTGCGTTATATGGGATGACGTTATAACGTATTACGTTATATGGGATGACGTTGTAACGTATTACGTTGAATGGGATGACGTTGTAATGTATTACGTTATATGGTATGACGTTATAACGTATTACGTTATATGGGATGACGTTATAACGTATTACGTTATATGGGATGACGTTATAACTTATTACGTTATATGGGACGACGTTATAACGTATTACGTTATATGGGACGACGTTATAACGTATTGCGTTATATGGGATGACGTTATAACGTATTACGTTATATGGGATGACGTTGTAACGTATTACGTTGAATGGGATGACGTTGTAATGTATTACGTTATATAGTATGACGTTGTAACGTAATAGGTTATATGGTATGACGTTATACCGTATTACGTTATATGGGATGACGTTGTAACGTATTACGTTAAATGGGATGACGTTGTAACGTATTACGTTAAATGGGACGACGTTATAGCGTATTACGTTATATGGGATGACGTTATAGCTTATTACGTTATATGGGATGACGTTGTAACGTATTTCGTTATATGGGATGCCGTTATCACGTAATACGTTATATGGTATGACGTTATAACGTAAATAGGTTATATGGTATGACGTTATAACGTATTACGTTATATGGGATGAAGTTATAACGTATTACGTTATATGGGATGACGTTATAACTTATTACGTTATATGGGACGACGTTATAACGTATTACGTTATATGGGACGACGTTATAACTTATTGCGTTATATGGGATGACGTTATAACGTATTACGTTATATGGGATGACGTTGTAACGTATTACGTTGAATGGGATGACGTTGTAATGTATTACGTTATATAGTATGACGTTGTAACGTAATAGGTTATATGGTATGACGTTATACCGTATTACGTTATATGGGATGACGTTGTAACGTATTACGTTAAATGGGATGACGTTGTAACGTATTACGTTAAATGGGACGACGTTATAGCGTATTACGTTATATGGGATGACGTTATAGCTTATTACGTTATATGGGATGACGTTGTAACGTATTTCGTTATATGGGATGCCGTTATCACGTAATACGTTATATGGTATGACGTTATAACGTAAATAGGTTATATGGTATGACGTTATACCTTATTACGTTATATGGTATGACGTTGTAACGTATTACGTTAAATGGGATGACGTTGTAACGTATTACGTTAAATGGGACGACGTTATAACGTGTTACGTTATATGGGATGACGTAATAACGTATTACGTTATATGGGATGCCGTTATCACGTAATACGTTATATGGTATGACGTTATAACGTAAATAGGTTATATGGTATGACGTTATACCGTATTACGTTATATGGGATGACGTTATAACGTATTACGTTATATGGGATGACGTTATAACTTATTACGTTATATGGGACGACGTTATAACGTATTACGTTATATGGGACGACGTTATAACGTATTGCGTTATATGGGATGACGTTATAACGTATTAGGTTATATGGGATGACGTTGTAACGTATTACGTTGAATGGGATGACGTTGTAATGTATTACGTTATATGGTATGACGTTATAACGTATTACGTTATAGGGGATGACGTTATAACGTATTACGTTATATGGTATGACGTTATAACATATTACGTTATATGGTATGACGTTATACCGTATTACGTTATATGGGATGACGTTATAACGATTTACGTTATATGGTATGACGTTGAAAAGTATTACGTTAAATGGGATGACGTTGTAACGTATTACGTTAAATGGGACGACGTTATAACGTGTTACGTTATATGTGATGACGTAATAACGTATAACGTTATATCGGATGCCGTTATCACGTAATACGTTATATGGTATGACGTTATAACGTAAATAGGTTATATGGTATGACGTTATACCGTATTACGTTATATGGGATGACGTAATAACGTATTACGTTATATGGGATGCCGTTATCACGTAATACGTTATATGGTATGACGTCATAACGTAAATAGGTTATGTGGTATGACGTTATACCGTATTACGTTATATGGGATGACGTTATAACGTATTACGTTATATGGGATGACGTTATAACGTATTACGTTATATGGGACGACGTTATAACGTATTACGTTATATGGGACGACGTTATAACGTATTGCGTTATATGGGATGACGTTATAACGTATTACGTTATATGGGATGACGTTGTAACGTATTACGTTAAATGGGATGACGTTGTAATGTATTACGTTATATGGTATGACGTTATAACGTATTACGTTATATGGGATGACGTTATAACGTATTACGTTATATGGTATGACGTTATAACATATTACGTTATATGGTATGACGTTATACCGTATTACGTTATATGGGATGACGTTATAACGTATTACGTTATATGGTATGACGTTGTAACGTATTACGTTAAATGGGATGACGTTGTAACGTATTACGTTAAATGGGACGACGTTATAACGTGTTACGTTATATGGGATGACGTAATAACGTATAACGTTATATGGGATGCCGCTATCACGTAATACGTTATATGGTATGACGTTATAACGTAAATAGGTTATATGGTATGACGTTATACCGTATTACGTTATATGGGATGACGTTATAACGTATTACGTTATATGGGATGACGTTATAACGTATTACGTTATATGGGATGACGTTATAACGTATTACGTTATATGGGACTACGTTATAACGTATTACGTTATATGGGACGACGTTATAACGTATTGCGTTATATGGGATGACGTTATAACGTATTACGTTATATGGGATGACGTTGTAACGTATTACGTTAAATGGGATGACGTTGTAATGTATTACGTTATATGGGATGACGTTATAACGTATTACGTCATATGGGACGACGTTATAACGTATTACGTTATATGGAACGACGTTATACCGTATTACGTTATATGGGATGACGTAATAACGTATTACGTAATATGGGATGACGTTATCACATAATACGTTATATGGTATGACGTCATAACGTAAATAGGTTATATGCTATGACGGTATACCGTATTACGTTATATGGGATGACGTTATAATGTATTACGTTAAATGGGACGACGTTATAACGTGTTACGTTATATGGGATGACGTTATAACGTATTACGTTATATGATATGACGTAATAACGTATTACGTCATATGGGATGACGTTATAACGTATTACGTTATATGGGATGACGTTATAGCTTATTACGTTATATGGGATGACGTTGTAACGTATTTCGTTATATGGGATGCCGTTATCGCGTAATACGTTATATGGTATGACGTTATAACGTAAATAGGTTATATGGTATGACGTTATACCGTATTACGTTATATGGGATGACGTTATAACGTATTACGTTATATGGGATGACGTTGTAACGTATTACGTTAAATGGGATGACGTTATAACATATTACGTTATATGGTATGAAGTTATACCGTATTACGTTATATGGGATGACGTTATAACGTACTACGTTATATGGGATGACGTTGTAACGTATTACGTTAAATGGGACGACGTTATAACGTGTTACGTTATATGATATGACGTTGTAACGTAATAGGTTATATGGTATGACGTTATAACGTATTACGTTATATGGGATGACGTTATAATGTATTACGTTATATGGGATGACGTTGTAACGTATTTCGTTATATGGGAGGACGTTATAACATATTACGTTATATGGTATGACGTTATAACGTATTACGTTATATGGGAGGACGTTATAACGTATTACGTTATATGGTATGACGTTATAACATATTACGTTATATGGTATGACGTTATACCGTATTACGTTATATGGGATGACGTTATAACGTATTACGTTATATGGGATGACGTTATAGCGTATTACGTTATATGGGATGACGTTATAATGTATTACGTTATATGGGATGACGTTGTAACGTATTTCGTTATATGGGAGGACGTTATAACGTATTACGTTATATGGTATGACGTTATAACGTATTACGTTATATGGGAGGACGTTATAACGTATTACGTTATATGGTATGACGTTATAACGTATTACGTTATATGGGATGACGTTATAACGTATTACGTTATATGGTATGACGTTATAACATATTACGTTATATGGTATGACGTTATACCGTATTACGTTATATGGGATGACGTTATAACTTATTACGTTATATGGAATGACGTTGTAACGTATTTCGTTATATGGGATGCCGTTATCACGTAATACGTTATATAGTATGACGTTGTAACGTAATAGGTTATATGGTATGACGTTATACCGTATTACGTTATATGGGATGACGTTATAATGTATTACGTTATATGGGATGACGTTGTAACGTATTTCGTTATATGGGAGGACGTTATAACGTATTACGTTATATGGTATGACGTTATAACGTATTACGTTATATGGGAGGACGTTATAACGTATTACGTTATATGGTATGACGTTATAACGTATTACGTTATATGGGATGACGTTATAACGTATTACGTTATATGGTATGACGTTATAACATATTACGTTATATGGTATGACGTTATACCGTATTACGTTATATGGGATGACGTTATAACGTATTACGTTACATGGGATGACGTTGTAACGTATTACGTTAAATGGGATGACGTTGTAACATATTACGTTAAATGGGACGACGTTGTAACGTGTTACGTTATATGGTATGACGTTATACCGTATTACGTTATATGGGACGACGTTGTAACGTGTTACGTTATATGATATGACGTAATAACGTATTACGTTATATGGGATGCCGTTATCACGTAATACGTTATATGGTATGACGTTATAACGTAAATAGGTTATATGGTATGACGTTATACCGTATTACGTTATATGGGATGACGTTATAACGTATTACGTTATATGGGATGACGTTATAACGTATTACATTATATGGGACGTCGTTATAACGTATTACGTTATATGGGACGACGTTATATCGTATTGCGTTATATGGGATGACGTTATAACGTATTACGTTATATGGGATGACGTTATAACGTATTACGTTATATGGGATGACGTTATAACGTATTACGTTATATGGGACGTCGTTATAACGTATTACGTTATATGGGACGACGTTATATCGTATTGCGTTATATGGGATGACGTTATAACGTATTACGTTATATGGGACGACGTTATAACGTATTACGTTATATGGGACGACGTTATAACGTATTGCGTTATATGGGATGACGTTATAACGTATTACGTTATATGGGATGACGTTGTAACGTATTACGTTAAATGGGATGACGTTGTAATGTATTACGTTATATGGTATGACGTTATAACGTATTACGTTATATGGGATGACGTTATAACGTATTACGTTATATGGTATGACGTTATAACATATTACGTTATATGGTATGACGTTATACCGTATTACGTTATATGGGATGACGTTATAACGTATTACGTTATATGGTATGACGTTGTAACGTATTACGTTAAATGGGATGACGTTGTAACGTATTACGTTAAATGGGACGACGTTATAACGTGTTACGTTATATGGGATGACGTAATAACGTATAACGTTATATGGGATGCCGCTATCACGTAATACGTTATATGGTATGACGTTATAACGTAAATAGGTTATATGGTATGACGTTATACCGTATTACGTTATATGGGATGACGTTATAACGTATTACGTTATATGGGATGACGTTATAACGTATTACGTTATATGGGACTACGTTATAACGTATTACGTTATATGGGACGACGTTATAACGTATTGCGTTATATGGGATGACATTATAACGTATTACGTTATATGGGATGACGTTGTAACGTATTACGTTAAATGGGATGACGTTGTAATGTATTACGTTATATGGGATGACGTTATAACGTATTACGTCATATGGGACGACGTTATAACGTATTACGTTATATGGAACGACGTTATACCGTATTACGTTATATGGGATGACGTAATAACGTATTACGTAATATGGGATGACGTTATCACATAATACGTTATATGGTATGACGTCATAACGTAAATAGGTTATATGCTATGACGGTATACCGTATTACGTTATATGGGATGACGTTATAATGTATTACGTTAAATGGGACGACGTTATAACGTGTTACGTTATATGGGATGACGTTATAACGTATTACGTTATATGATATGACGTAATAACGTATTACGTCATATGGGATGACGTTATAACGTATTACGTTATATGGGATGACGTTATAGCTTATTACGTTATATGGGATGACGTTGTAACGTATTTCGTTATATGGGATGCCGTTATCGCGTAATACGTTATATGGTATGACGTTATAACGTAAATAGGTTATATGGTATGACGTTATACCGTATTACGTTATATGGGATGACGTTATAACGTATTACGTTATATGGGATGACGTTGTAACGTATTACGTTAAATGGGATGACGTTATAACATATTACGTTATATGGTATGACGTTATACCGTATTACGTTATATGGGATGACGTTATAACGTACTACGTTATATGGGATGACGTTGTAACGTATTACGTTAAATGGGACGACGTTATAACGTGTTACGTTATATGATATGACGTTGTAACGTAATAGGTTATATGGTATGACGTTATACCGTATTACGTTATATGGGATGACGTTATAATGTATTACGTTATATGGGATGACGTTGTAACGTATTTCGTTATATGGGAGGACGTTATAACATATTACGTTATATGGTATGACGTTATAACGTATTACGTTATATGGGAGGACGTTATAACGTATTACGTTATATGGTATGACGTTATAACGTATTACGTTATATGGGATGACGTTATAACGTATTACGTTATATGGTATGACGTTATAACATATTACGTTATATGGTATGACGTTATACCGTATTACGTTATATGGGATGACGTTATAACGTATTACGTTATATGGGATGACGTTATAGCGTATTACGTTATGTGGGATGACGTTATAAGGTATTACGTTATATGGGATGACGTTGTAACGTATTTCGTTATATGGGAGGACGTTATAACGTATTACGTTATATGGTATGACGTTATAACGTATTACGTTATATGGGAGGACGTTATAACGTATTACGTTATATGGTATGACGTTATAACGTATTACGTTATATGGGATGACGTTATAACGTATTACGTTATATGGTATGACGTTATAACATATTACGTTATATGGTATGACGTTATACCGTATTACGTTATATGGGATGACGTTATAACTTATTACGTTATATGGAATGACGTTGTAACGTATTTCGTTATATGGGATGCCGTTATCACGTAATACGTTATATAGTATGACGTTGTAACGTAATAGGTTATATGGTATGACGTTATACCGTATTACGTTATATGGGATGACGTTATAATGTATTACGTTATATGGGATGACGTTGTAACGTATTTCGTTATATGGGAGGACGTTATAACGTATTACGTTATATGGTATGACGTTATAACGTATTACGTTATATGGGAGGACGTTATAACGTATTACGTTATATGGTATGACGTTATAACGTATTACGTTATATGGGATGACGTTATAACGTATTACGTTATATGGTATGACGTTATAACATATTACGTTATATGGTATGACGTTATACCGTATTACGTTATATGGGATGACGTTATAACGTATTACGTTATATGGGATGACGTTGTAACGTATTACGTTAAATGGGATGACGTTGTAACATATTACGTTAAATGGGACGACGTTGTAACGTGTTACGTTATATGATATGACGTAATAACGTATTACGTTATATGGGATGCCGTTATCACGTAATACGTTATATGGTATGACGTTATAACGTAAATAGGTTATATGGTATGACGTTATACCGTATTACGTCATATGGGACGACGTTATAACGTATTACGTTATATGGAACGACGTTATACCGTATTACGTTATATGGGATGACGTAATAACGTATTACGTAATATGGGATGACGTTATCACATAATACGTTATATGGTATGACGTCATAACGTAAATAGGTTATATGCTATGACGGTATACCGTATTACGTTATATGGGATGACGTTATAACGTATTACATTAAATGGGACGACGTTATAACGTGTTACGTTATATGGGATGACGTTATAACGTATTACGTTATATGATATGACGTAATAACGTATTACGTCATATGGGATGACGTTATATCGTATTACGTTATATGGGATGACGTTATAGCTTATTACGTTATATGGGATGACGTTGTAACGTATTTCGTTATATGGGATGCCGTTATCACGTAATACGTTATATGGTATGACGTTATAACGTAAATAGGTTATATGGTATGACGTTATACCGTATTACGTTATATGGGATGACGTTATAACTTATTACGTTATATGGGATGACGTTATAACGTATTACGTTATATGGGACGACGTTATAACGTATTACGTTATATGGGACGACGTTATAACGTATTGCGTTATATGGGATGACGTTATAACGTATTACGTTATATGGGATGACGTTGTAACGTATTACGTTAAATGGGATGACGTTGTAATGTATTACGTTATATGGTATGACGTTATAACGTATTACGTTATATGGGATGACGTTATAACGTATTACGTTATATGGTATGACGTTATAACGTAAATAGGTTATATGGTATGACGTTATACCGTATTACGTTATATGGGATGACGTTATAACGTATTACGTTATATGGGATGACGTTATAACGTATTACATTATATGGGACTACGTTATAACGTATTACGTTATATGGGACGACGATATAACGTATTGCGTTATATGGGATGACGTTATAACGTATTACGTTATATGGGATGACGTTGTAACGTATTACGTTAAATGGGATGACGTTGTAATGTATTACGTTATATGGGATGACGTTATAACGTATTACGTCATATGGGACGACGTTATAACGTATTACGTTATATGGAACGACGTTATACCGTATTACGTTATATGGGATGACGTAATAACGTATTACGTAATATGGGATGACGTTATCACATAATACGTTATATGGTATGACGTCATAACGTAAATAGGTTATATGCTATGACGGTATACCGTATTACGTTATATGGGATGACGTTATAATGTATTACGTTAAATGGGACGACGTTATAACGTGTTACGTTATATGGGATGACGTTATAACGTATTACGTTATATGATATGACGTAATAACGTATTACGTCATATGGGATGACGTTATAACGTATTACGTTATATGGGATGACGTTATAGCTTATTACGTTATATGGGATGACGCTGTAACGTATTTCGTTATATGGGATGCCGTTATCGCGTAATACGTTATATGGTATGACGTTATAACGTAAATAGGTTATATGGTATGACGTTATACCGTATTACGTTATATGGGATGACGTTATAACGTATTACGTTATATGGGATGACGTTGTAACGTATTACGTTAAATGGGATGACGTTATAACATATTACGTTATATGGTATGACGTTATACCGTATTACGTTATACGGGATGACGTTATAACGTACTACGTTATATGGGATGACGTTGTAACGTATTACGTTAAATGGGACGACGTTATAACGTGTTACGTTATATGATATGACGTTGTAACGTAATAGGTTATATGGTATGACGTTATACCGTATTACGTTATATGGGATGACGTTATAATGTATTACGTTATATGGGATGACGTTGTAACGTATTTCGTTATATGGGAGGACGTTATAACGTATTACGTTATATGGTATGACGTTATAACGTATTACGTTATATGGGATGACGTTATAGCGTATTACGTTATATGGGATGACGTTATAATGTATTACGTTATATGGGATGACGTTGTAACGTATTTCGTTATATGGGAGGACGTTATAACGTATTACGTTATATGGTATGACGTTATAACGTATTACGTTATATGGGAGGACGTTATAACGTATTACGTTATATGGTATGACGTTATAACGTATTACGTTATATGGGATGACGTTATAACGTATTACGTTATATGGTATGACGTTATAACATATTACGTTATATGGTATGACGTTATACCGTATTACGTTATATGGGATGACGTTATAACTTATTACGTTATATGGAATGACGTTGTAACGTATTTCGTTATATGGTATGCCGTTATCACGTAATACGTTATATAGTATGACGTTGTAACGTAATAGGTTATATGGTATGACGTTATACCGTATTACGTTATATGGGATGACGTTATAATGTATTACGTTATATGGGATGACGTTGTAACGTATTTCGTTATATGGGAGGACGTTATAACGTATTACGTTATATCGTATGACGTTATAACGTATTACGTTATATGGGAGGACGTTATAACGTATTACGTTATATGGTATGACGTTATAACGTATTACGTTATATGGGATGACGTTATAACGTATTACGTTATATGGTATGACGTTATAACATATTACGTTATATGGTATGACGTTATACCGTATTACGTTATATGGGATGACGTTATAACGTATTACGTTATATGGGATGACGTTGTAACGTATTACGTTAAATGGGATGACGTTGTAACATATTACGTTAAATGGGACGACGTTGTAACGTGTTACGTTATATGATATGACGTAATAACGTATTACGTTATATGGGATGCCGTTATCACGTAATACGTTATATGGTATGACGTTATAACGTAAATAGGTTATATGGTATGACGTTATACCGTATTACGTTATATGGGATGACGTTATAACGTAATACGTTATATGGGATGACGTTATAACGTATTACGTTATATGGGACGTCGTTATAACGTATTACGTTATATGGGACGACGTTATATCGTATTGCGTTATATGGGATGACGTTATAACGTATTACGTTATATGGGATGACGTTGTAACGTATTACGTTAAATGGGATGACGTTGTAACGTATTACGTTATATGGGATGACGTTATAACGTATTACGTCATATGGGACGACGTTATAACGTATTACGTTAAGTGGGATGACGTTGTAATGTATTACGTTATATGGGATGACGTTATAACGTATTACGTCATATGGGACGACGTTATAACGTATTACGTTATATGGAACGACGTTATACCGTATTACGTTATATGGGATGACGTAATAACGTATTACGTAATATGGGATGACGTTATCACATAATACGTTATATGGTATGACGTCATAACGTAAATAGGTTATATGCTATGACGGTATACCGTATTACGTTATATGGGATGACGTTATAACGTATTACGTTAAATGGGACGACGTTATAACGTGTTACGTTATATGGGATGACGTTATAACGTATTACGTTATATGATATGACGTAATAACGTATTACGTCATATGGGATGACGTTATATCGTATTACGTTATATGGGATGACGTTATAGCTTATTACGTTATATGGGATGACGTTGTAACGTATTTCGTTATATGGGATGCCGTTATCACGTAATACGTTATATGGTATGACGTTATAACGTAAATAGGTTATATGGTATGACGTTATACCGTATTACGTTATATGGGATGACGTTATAACTTATTACGTTATATGGGATGACGTTATAACGTATTACGTTATATGGGACGACGTTATAACGTATTACGTTATATGGGACGACGTTATAACGTATTGCGTTATATGGGATGACGTTATAACGTATTACGTTATATGGGATGACGTTGTAACGTATTACGTTAAATGGGATGACGTTGTAATGTATTACGTTATATGGTATGACGTTATAACGTATTACGTTATATGGGATGACGTTATAACGTATTACGTTATATGGTATGACGTTATAACATATTACGTTATATGGTATGACGTTATACCGTATTACGTTATATGGGATGACGTTATAACGTATTACGTTATATGGGATGACGTTATAATGTATTACGTTATATGGGATGACGTTGTAACGTATTTCGTTATATGGGAGGACTTTATAACGTATTACGTTATATGGTATGACGTTATAACGTATTACGTTATATGGGATGACGTTATAACTTATTACGTTATATGGGATGACGTTGTAACGTATTTCGTTATATGGGAGGACTTTATAACGTATTACGTTATATGGTATGACGTTATAACGTATTACGTTATATGGGATGACGTTATAACTTATTACGTTATATGGGATGACGTTGTAACGTATTTCGTTATATGGGATGCCGTTATCACGTAATACGTTATATGGTATGACGTTATAACGTAAATAGGTTATATGGTATGACGTTATACCGTATTACGTTATATGGGATGACGTTATAACGTATTACGTTATATGGGATGACGTTATAACTTATTACGTTATATGGGATGACGTTATAACGTATTACGTTATATGGGACGACGTTATAACGTATTACGTTATATGGGACGACGTTATAACGTATTGCGTTATATGGGATGACGTTATAACGTATTACGTTATATGGGATGACGTTGTAACGTATTACGTTAAATGGGATGACGTTGTAATGTATTACGTTATATGGTATGACGTTATAACGTATTACGTTATATGGGATGACGTTATAACGTATTACGTTATATGGTATGACGTTATAACATATTACGTTATATGGTATGACGTTATACCGTATTACGTTATATGGGATGACGTTATAACGTATTACGTTATATGGTATGACGTTGTAACGTATTACGTTAAATGGGATGACGTTGTAACGTATTACGTTAAATGAGACGACGTTATAACGTGTTACGTTATATGGGATGACGTAATAACGTATAACGTTATATGGGATGCCGTTATCACGTAATACGTTATATGGTATGACGTTATACCGTATTACGTTATATGGGATGACGTTATACCGTATTACGTTATATGGGATGACGTTATAACGTATTACGTTATATGGGATGACGTTATAACGTATTACGTTATATGGGACTACGTTATAACGTATTACGTTATATGGGACGACGTTATAACGTATTGCGTTATATGGGATGACGTTATAACGTATTACGTTATATGGGATGACGTTGTAACGTATTACGTTAAATGGGATGACGTTGTAATGTATTACGTTATATGGGATGACGTTATAACGTATTACGTCATATGGGACGACGTTATAACGTATTACGTTATATGGAACGACGTTATACCGTATTACGTTATATGAGATGACGTAATAACGTATTACGTAATATGGGATGACGTTATCACATAATACGTTATATGGTATGACGTCATAACGTAAATAGGTTATATGCTATGACGGTATACCGTATTACGTTATATGGGATGACGTTATAATGTATTGCGTTAAATGGGACGACGTTATAACGTGTTACGTTATATGGGATGACGTTATAACGTATTACGTTATATGATATGACGTAATAACGTATTACGTCATATGGGATGACGTTATAACGTATTACGTTATATGGGATGACGTTATAGCTTATTACGTTATATGGGATGACGTTGTAACGTATTTCGTTATATGGGATGCCGTTATCGCGTAATACGTTATATGGTATGACGTTATAACGTAAATAGGTTATATGGTATGACGTTATACCGTATTACGTTATATGGGATGACGTTATAACGTATTACGTTATATGGGATGACGTTATAACGTATTACGTTATATGGGATGACGTTGTAACGTATTACGTTAAATGGGACGACATTATAACGTCTTACGTTATATGATATGACGTTGTAACGTAATAGGTTATATGGTATGACGTTATACCGTATTACGATATATGGGATGACGTTATAATGTATTACGTTATATGGGATGACGTTGTAACGTATTTCGTTATATGGGAGGACGTTATAACGTATTACGTTATATGGTATGACGTTATAACGTATTACGTTATATGGGAGGACGTTATAACGTATTACGTTATATGGTATGACGTTATAACGTATTACGTTATATGGGATGACGTTATAACGTATTACGTTATATGGTATGACGTTATAACATATTACGTTATATGGTATGACGTTATACCGTATTACGTTATATGGTATGACGTTATACCGTATTACGTTATATGGGATGACGTTATAACGTATTACGTTATATGGGATGACATTATAACATATTACGTTATATGGGATGACGTTGTAACGTATTACGTTAAATGGGATGACCTTGTAACGTATTACGTTAAATGGGACGACGTTATAACGTGTTACGTTATATGATATGACGTAATAACGTATTACGTTATATGGGATGACGTTATAATGTATTACGTTATATGGGATGACGTTGTAACGTATTTCGTTATATGGGAGGACGTTATAACGTATTACGTTATATGGTGTGACGTTATAACGTATTACGTTATATGGGATGACGTTATAACTTATTACGTTATATGGGATGACGTTGTAACGTATTTCGTTATATGGGATGCCGTTATCACGTAATACGTTATATAGTATGACGTTGTAACGTAATAGGTTATATGGTATGACGTTATAGCGTATTACGTTATATGGGATGACGTTATAATGTATTACGTTATATGGGAAGACGTTGTAACGTATTTCGTTATATGGGAGGACGTTATAACGTATTACGTTATATGGTATGACGTTATAACGTATTACGTTATATGGGAGGACGTTATAACGTATTACGTTATATGGTATGACGTTATAACGTATTACGTTATATGGGATGACGTTATAACGTATTACGTTATATGGAATGACGTTATAACATATTACGTTATATGGTATGACGTTATACCGTATTACGTTATATGGGATGACGTTATAACGTATTACGTTATATGGGATGACGTTGTAACGTATTACGTTAAATGGGATGACGTTGTAACGTATTACGTTAAATGGGACGACGTTGTAACGTGTTACGTTATATGATATGACGTAATAACGTATTACGTTATATTGGATGCCGTTATCACGTAATACGTTATATGGTATGACGTTATAACGTAAATAGGTTATATGGTATGACGTTATACCGTATTACGTTATATGGGATGACGTTATAACGTATTACGTTATATGGGATGACGTTATAACGTATTACGTTATATGCGACGTCGTTATAACGTATTACGTTATATGGGACGACGTTATATCGTATTGCGTTATATGGGATGACGTTATAACGTATTACGTTATATGGGATGACGTTGTAACGTATTACGTTAAATGGGATGACGTTGTAACGTATTACGTTATATGGGATGACGTTATAACGTATTACGTCATATGGGACGACGTTATAACGTATTACGTTAAATGGGATGACGTTGTAATGTATTACGTTATATGGGATGACGTTATAACGTATTACGTCATATGGGACGACGTTATAACGTATTACGTTATATGGAACGACGTTATACCGTATTACGTTATATGGGATGACGTAATAACGTATTACGTAATATGGGATGACGTTATCACATAATACGTTATATCGTATGACGTCATAACGTAAATAGGTTATACGCTATGACGGTATACCGTATTACGTTATATGGGATGACGTTATAACGTATTACGTTAAATGGGACGACGTTATAACGTGTTACGTTATATGGGATGACGTTATACCGTATTACGTTATATGATATGACGTAATAACGTATTACGTCATATGGGATGACGTTATAACGTATTACGTTATATGGGATGACGTTATAGCTTATTACGTTATATGGGATGACGTTGTAACGTATTTCGTTATATGGGATGCCGTTATCACGTAATACGTTATATGGTATGACGTTATAACGTAAATAGGTTATAGGGTATGACGTTATACCGTATTACGTTATATGGGATGACGTTATAACGTATTACGTTATATGGGATGACGTTGTAACGTATTACGTTAAATGGGATGACGTTGTAACGTATTACGTTAAATGGGACGACGTTATAACGTGTTACGTTATATGATATGACGTAATAACGTATTACGTTATATGGGATGACGTTATAATGTATTACGTTATATGGGATGACGTTATAACTTATTACGTTATATGGGATGACGTTGTAACGTATTTCGTTATATGGGATGCCGTTATCACGTAATACGTTATATAGTATGACGTTGTAACGTAATAGGTTATATGGTATGACGTTATACCGTATTACGTTATATGGCATGACGTTGTAACGTATTACGTTAAATGGGATGACGTTGTAACGTATTACGTTAAATGGGACGACGTTATAACGTATTACGTTATATGGGATGACGTTATAGCTTATTACGTTATATGGGATGACGTTGTATCGTATTTCGTTATATGGGATGCCGTTATCACGTAATACGTTATATGGTATGACGTTATAACGTAAATAGGTTATATGGTATGACGTTATACCGTATTACGTTATATGGTATGACGTTGTAACGTATTACGTTAAATGGGACGACGTTGTAACGTATTACGTTAAATGGGACGACGTTATAACGTGTTACGTTATATGGGATGACGTAATAACGTATTACGTTATATGGGATGCCGTTATCACGTAATACGTTATATGGTATGACGTTATACCGTATAACGTTATATGGGATGACGTTATAACGTATTACGTTATATGGGATGACGTTATAACGTATTACGTTATATGGGACGACGTTATAACGTATTACGTTATATGGGACGACGTTATAACGTATTACGTTATATGGGACGACGTTATAACGTATTGCGTTATATGGGATGACGTTATAACGTATTACGTTATATGGGATGACGTTGTAACGTATTACGTTAAATGGGATGACGTTGTAACGTATTACGTTATATGGGATGACGTTATAACGTATTACGTCATATGGGACGACGTTATAACGTATTACGTTAAATGGGATGACGTTGTAATGTATTACGTTATATGGGATGACGCTATAACGTATTACGTCATATGGGACGACGTTATAACGTATTACGTTATATGGAACGACGTTATACCGTATTACGTTATATGGGATGACGTAATAACGTATTACGTAATATGGGATGACGTTATCACATAATACGTTATATGGTATGACGTCATAACGTAAATAGGTTATATGCTATGACGGTATACCGTATTACGTTATATGGGATGACGTTATAACGTATTACGTTAAATGGGACGACGTTGTAACGTATTACGTTATATGGGATGACGTTATAGCTTATTACGTTATATGGGATGACGTTGTAACGTATTTCGTTATATGGGATGCCGTTATCACGTAATACGTTATATGGTATGACGTTATAACGTAAATAGGTTATATGGTATGACGTTATACCGTATTACGTTATATGGGATGACGTTATAACGTATTACATTATATGGGATGACGTTGTAACGTATTACGTTAAATGGGATGACGTTGTAACGTATTACGTTAAATGGGACGACGTTATAACGTGTTACGTTATATGATATGACGTAATAACGTATTACGTTATATGGGATGACGTTATAATGTATTACGTTATATGGGATGACGTTGTAACGTATTTCGTTATATGGGAGGACGTTATAACGTATTACGTTATATGGGAGGACGTTATAACGTATTACGTTATATGGTATGACGTTATAACGTATTACGTTATATGGGATGACGTTATAACGTATTACGTTATATGGTATGACGTTATAACATATTACGTTATATGGTATGACGTTATACCGTATTACGTTATATGGGATGACGTTGTAACGTAATAGGTTATATGGTATGACGTTATACCGTATTACGTTATATGGGATGACGTTATAATGTATTGCGTTATATGGGATGACGTTGTAACGTATTTCGTTATATGGGAGGACGTTATAACGTATTACGTTATATGGTATGACGTTATAACGTATTACGTTATATGTGAGGACGTTATAACGTATTACGTTATATGGTTGACGTTATAACGTATTACGTTATATGGGATGACGTTATAACGTATTACGTTATATGGTATGACGTTATAACATATTACGTTATATGGTATGACGTTATACCGTATTTCGTTATATGGGATGACGTTATACCGTATTACGTTATATGGGAGGACGTTATAACGTATTACGTTATATGGTATGACGTTATAACGTATTACGTTATATGGGAGGACGTTATAACGTATTACGTTATATGGTATGACGTTATAACGTATTACGTTATATGGGATGACGTTATAACGTATTACGTTATATCGTATGACGTTATAACATATTACGTTATATGGTATGACGTTATACCGTATTTCGTTATATGGGATGACGTTATAACGTGTTACGTTATATGGGATGACGTAATAACGTATAACGTTATATGGGATGCCGTTATCACGTAATACGTTATATGGTATGACGTTATAACGTAAATAGGTTATATGGTATGACGTTATACCGTATTACGTTATATGGGATGACGTTATAACTTATTACGTTATATGGGATGACGTTATAACGTATTACGTTATATAGGACTACGTTATAACGTATTACGTTATATGGGACGACGTTATAACGTATTGCGTTATATGGGATGACGTTATAACGTATTACGTTATATGGGATGACGTTGTAACGTATTACGTTAAATGGGATGACGTTGTAATGTATTACGTTATATGGGATGACGTTATAACGTATTACGTTATATGATATGACGTAATAACGTATTACGTCATATGGGATGACGTTATAACGTATTACGTTATATGGGATGACGTTATCACATAATACGTTATATGGTATGACGTCATAACGTAAATAGGTTATATGCTATGACGGTATACCGTATTACGTTATATGGGATGACGTTATAATGTATTACGTTAAATGGGACGACGTTATAACGTGTTACGTAATATGGGATGACGTTATAACGTATTACGTTATATGATATGACGTAATAACGTATTACGTCATATGGGATGACGTTATAACGTATTACGTTATATGGGATGACGTTATAGCTTATTACGTTATATGGGATGACGTTGTAACGTATTTCGTTATATGGGATGCCGTTATCGCGTAATACGTTATATGGTATGACGTTATAACGTAAATAGGTTATATGGTATGACGTTATACCGTATTACGTTATATGGGATGACGTTATAACGTATTACGTTATATGGGATGACGTTGTAACGTATTACGTTAAATGGGATGACGTTGTAACGTATTACGTTAAATGGGACGACGTTATAACGTGTTACGTTATATGATATGACGTTGTAACGTAATAGGTTATATGGTATGACGTTATACCGTATTACGTTATATGGGATGACGTTATAATGTATTACGTTATATGGGATGACGTTGTAACGTATTACGTTAAATGGGATGACGTTGTAACGTATTACGTTAAATGGGACGACGTTATAACGTATTACGTTATATGGGATGACGTTATAGCTTATTACGTTATATGGGATGACGTTGTAACGTATTTCGTTATATGGGATGCCGTTATCACGTAATACGTTATATGGTATGACGTTATAACGTAAATAGGTTATATGGTATGACGTTATACCGTATTACGTTATATGGTATGACGTTGTAACGTATTACGTTAAATGGGATGACGTTGTAACGTATTACGTTAAATGGGACGACGTTATAACGTGTTACGTTATATGGGATGACGTAATAACGTATTACGTTATATGGGATGCCGTTATCACGTAATACGTTATATGGTATGACGTTATACCGTATTGCGTTATATGGGATGACGTTATAACGTATTACGTTATATGGGATGACGTTATAACGTATTACGTTATATGGGACGACGTTATAACGTATTACGTTATATGGGACGACGTTATAACGTATTGCGTTATATGGGATGACGTTATAACGTATTACGTTATATGGGATGACGTTGTAACGTATTACGTTAAATGGGATGACGTTGTAACGTATTACGTTATATGGGATGACGTTATAACATATTACGTTATATGGTATGACGTTATACCGTATTACGTTATATGGGATGACGTTATAACGTATTACGTTATATGGGATGACGTTGTAACGTATTACGTTAAATGGGATGACGTTGTAACATATTACGTTAAATGGGACGACGTTGTAACGTGTTACGTTATATGGTACGACGTTATACCGTATTACGTTATATGGGACGACGTTGTAACGTGTTACGTTATATGATATGACGTAATAACGTATTACGTTATATGGGATGCCGTTATCACGTAATACGTTATATGGTATGACGTTATAACGTAAATAGGTTATATGGTATGACGTTATACCGTATTACGTTATATGGGATGACGTTATAACGTATTACGTTATATGGGATGACGTTATAACGTATTACGTTATATGGGACGTCGTTATAACGTATTACGTTATATGGGACGACGTTATATCGTATTGCGTTATATGGGATGACGTTATAACGTATTACGTTATATGGGATGACGTTATAACGTATTACGTTATATGGGATGACGTTATAACGTATTACGTTATATGGGACGTCGTTATAACGTATTACGTTATATGGGTCGACGTTATATCGTATTGCGTTATATGGGATGACGTTATAACGTATTACGTTATATGGGACGACGTTATAACGTATTACGTTATATGGGACGACGTTATAACGTATTGCGTTATATGGGATGACGTTATAACGTATTACGTTATATGGGATGACGTTGTAACGTATTACGTTAAATGGGATGACGTTGTAATGTATTACGTTATATGGTATGACGTTATAACGTATTACGTTATATGGGATGACGTTATAACGTATTACGTTATATGGTATGACGTTATAACATATTACGTTATATGGTATGACGTTATACCGTATTACGTTATATGGGATGACGTTATAACGTATTACGTTATATGGTATGACGTTGTAACGTATTACGTTAAATGGGATGACGTTGTAACGTATTACGTTAAATGGGACGACGTTATAACGTGTTACGTTATATGGGATGACGTAATAACGTATAACGTTATATGGGATGCCGCTATCACGTAATACGTTATATGGTATGACGTTATAACGTAAATAGGTTATATGGTATGACGTTATACCGTATTACGTTATATGGGATGACGTTATAACGTATTACGTTATATGGGATGACGTTATAACGTATTACGTTATATGGGACTACGTTATAACGTATTACGTTATATGGGACGACGTTATAACGTATTGCGTTATATGGGATGACATTATAACGTATTACGTTATATGGGATGACGTTGTAACGTATTACGTTAAATGGGATGACGTTGTAATGTATTACGTTATATGGGATGACGTTATAACGTATTACGTCATATGGGACGACGTTATAACGTATTACGTTATATGGAACGACGTTATACCGTATTACGTTATATGGGATGACGTAATAACGTATTACGTAATATGGGATGACGTTATCACATAATACGTTATATGGTATGACGTCATAACGTAAATAGGTTATATGCTATGACGGTATACCGTATTACGTTATATGGGATGACGTTATAATGTATTACGTTAAATGGGACGACGTTATAACGTGTTACGTTATATGGGATGACGTTATAACGTATTACGTTATATGATATGACGTAATAACGTATTACGTCATATGGGATGACGTTATAACGTATTACGTTATATGGGATGACGTTATAGCTTATTACGTTATATGGGATGACGTTGTAACGTATTTCGTTATATGGGATGCCGTTATCGCGTAATACGTTATATGGTATGACGTTATAACGTAAATAGGTTATATGGTATGACGTTATACCGTATTACGTTATATGGGATGACGTTATAACGTATTACGTTATATGGGATGACGTTGTAACGTATTACGTTAAATGGGATGACGTTATAACATATTACGTTATATGGTATGACGTTATACCGTATTACGTTATATGGGATGACGTTATAACGTACTACGTTATATGGGATGACGTTGTAACGTATTACGTTAAATGGGACGACGTTATAACGTGTTACGTTATATGATATGACGTTGTAACGTAATAGGTTATATGGTATGACGTTATACCGTATTACGTTATATGGGATGACGTTATAACATATTACGTTATATGGTATGACGTTATAACGTATTACGTTATATGGTATGACGTTATAACATATTACGTTATATGGTATGACGTTATACCGTATTACGTTATATGGGATGACGTTATAACGTATTACGTTATATGGGATGACGTTATAGCGTATTACGTTATATGGGATGACGTTATAATGTATTACGTTATATGGGATGACGTTGTAACGTATTTCGTTATATGGGAGGACGTTATAACGTATTACGTTATATGGTATGACGTTATAACGTATTACGTTATATGGGAGGACGTTATAACGTATTACGTTATATGGTATGACGTTATAACGTATTACGTTATATGGGATGACGTTATAACGTATTACGTTATATGGTATGACGTTATAACATATTACGTTATATGGTATGACGTTATACCGTATTACGTTATATGGGATGACGTTATAACTTATTACGTTATATGGAATGACGTTGTAACGTATTTCGTTATATGGGATGCCGTTATCACGTAATACGTTATATAGTATGACGTTGTAACGTAATAGGTTATATGGTATGACGTTATACCGTATTACGTTATATGGGATGACGTTATAATGTATTACGTTATATGGGATGACGTTGTAACGTATTTCGTTATATGGGAGGACGTTATAACGTATTACGTTATATGGTATGACGTTATAACGTATTACGTTATATGGGAGGACGTTATAACGTATTACGTTATATGGTATGACGTTATAACGTATTACGTTATATGGGATGACGTTATAACGTATTACGTTATATGGTATGACGTTATAACATATTACGTTATATGGTATGACGTTATACCGTATTACGTTATATGGGATGACGTTATAACGTATTACGTTATATGGGATGACGTTGTAACGTATTACGTTAAATGGGATGACGTTGTAACATATTACGTTAAATGGGACGACGTTGTAACGTGTTACGTTATATGATATGACGTAATAACGTATTACGTTATATGGGATGCCGTTATCACGTAATACGTTATATGGTATGACGTTATAACGTAAATAGGTTATATGGTATGACGTTATACCGTATTACGTTATATGGGATGACGTTATAACGTATTACGTTATATGGGATGACGTTATAACGTATTACGTTATATGGGACGTCGTTATAACGTATTACGTTATATGGGACGACGTTATATCGTATTGCGTTATATGGGATGACGTTATAACGTATTACGTTATATGGGATGACGTTGTAACGTATTACGTTAAATGGGATGACGTTGTAACGTATTACGTTATATGGGATGACGTTATAACGTATTACGTCATATGGGACGACGTTATAACGTATTACGTTAAATGGGATGACGTTGTAATGTATTACGTTATATGGGATGACGTTATAACGTATTACGTCATATGGGACGACGTTATAACGTATTACGTTATATGGAACGACGTTATACCGTATTACGTTATATGGGATGACGTAATAACGTATTACGTAATATGGGATGACGTTATCACATAATACGTTATATGGTATGACGTCATAACGTAAATAGGTTATATGCTATGACGGTATACCGTATTACGTTATATGGGATGACGTTATAACGTATTACATTAAATGGGACGACGTTATAACGTGTTACGTTATATGGGATGACGTTATAACGTATTACGTTATATGATATGACGTAATAACGTATTACGTCATATGGGATGACGTTATATCGTATTACGTTATATGGGATGACGTTATAGCTTATTACGTTATATGGGATGACGTTGTAACGTATTTCGTTATATGGGATGCCGTTATCACGTAATACGTTATATGGTATGACGTTATAACGTAAATAGGTTATATGGTATGACGTTATACCGTATTACGTTATATGGGATGACGTTATAACTTATTACGTTATATGGGATGACGTTATAACGTATTACGTTATATGGGACGACGTTATAACGTATTACGTTATATGGGACGACGTTATAACGTGTTACGTTATATGGGATGACGTTATAACGTATTACGTTATATGATATGACGTAATAACGTATTACGTCATATGGGATGACGTTATATCGTATTACGTTATATGGGATGACGTTATAGCTTATTACGTTATATGGGATGACGTTGTAACGTATTTCGTTATATGGGATGCCGTTATCACGTAATACGTTATATGGTATGACGTTATAACGTAAATAGGTTATATGGTATGACGTTATACCGTATTACGTTATATGGGATGACGTTATAACTTATTACGTTATATGGGATGACGTTATAACGTATTACGTTATATGGGACGACGTTATAACGTATTACGTTATATGGGACGACGTTATAACGTATTGCGTTATATGGGATGACGTTATAACGTATTACGTTATATGGGATGACGTTGTAACGTATTACGTTAAATGGGATGACGTTGTAATGTATTACGTTATATGGTATGACGTTATAACGTATTACGTTATATGGGATGACGTTATAACGTATTACGTTATATGGTATGACGTTATAACGTAAATAGGTTATATGGTATGACGTTATACCGTATTACGTTATATGGGATGACGTTATAACGTATTACGTTATATGGGATGACGTTATAACGTATTACGTTATATGGGACTACGTTATAACGTATTACGTTATATGGGACGACGATATAACGTATTGCGTTATATGGGATGACGTTATAACGTATTACGTTATATGGGATGACGTTGTAACGTATTACGTTAAATGGGATGACGTTGTAATGTATTACGTTATATGGGATGACGTTATAACGTATTACGTCATATGGGACGACGTTATAACGTATTACGTTATATGGAACGACGTTATACCGTATTACGTTATATGGGATGACGTAATAACGTATTACGTAATATGGGATGACGTTATCACATAATACGTTATATGGTATGACGTCATAACGTAAATAGGTTATATGCTATGACGGTATACCGTATTACGTTATATGGGATGACGTTATAATGTATTACGTTAAATGGGACGACGTTATAACGTGTTACGTTATATGGGATGACGTTATAACGTATTACGTTGTATGATATGACGTAATAACGTATTACGTCATATGGGATGACGTTATAACGTATTACGTTATATGGGATGACGTTATAGCTTATTACGTTATATGGGATGACGCTGTAACGTATTTCGTTATATGGGATGCCGTTATCGCGTAATACGTTATATGGTATGACGTTATAACGTAAATAGGTTATATGGTATGACGTTATACCGTATTACGTTATATGGGATGACGTTATAACGTATTACGTTATATGGGATGACGTTGTAACGTATTACGTTAAATGGGATGACGTTATAACATATTACGTTATATGGTATGACGTTATACCGTATTACGTTATATGGGATGACGTTATAACGTACTACGTTATATGGGATGACGTTGTAACGTATTACGTTAAATGGGACGACGTTATAACGTGTTACGTTATATGATATGACGTTGTAACGTAATAGGTTATATGGTATGACGTTATACCGTATTACGTTATATGGGATGACGTTATAATGTATTACGTTATATGGGATGACGTTGTAACGTATTTCGTTATATGGGAGGACGTTATAACGTATTACGTTATATGGTATGACGTTATAACGTATTACGTTATATGGGATGACGTTATAGCGTATTACGTTATATGGGATGACGTTATAATGTATTACGTTATATGGGATGACGTTGTAACGTATTTCGTTATATGGGAGGACGTTATAACGTATTACGTTATATGGTATGACGTTATAACGTATTACGTTATATGGGAGGACGTTATAACGTATTACGTTATATGGTATGACGTTATAACGTATTACGTTATATGGGATGACGTTATAACGTATTACGTTATATGGTATGACGTTATAACATATTACGTTATATGGTATGACGTTATACCGTATTACGTTATATGGGATGACGTTATAACTTATTACGTTATATGGAATGACGTTGTAACGTATTTCGTTATATGGTATGCCGTTATCACGTAATACGTTATATAGTATGACGTTGTAACGTAATAGGTTATATGGTATGACGTTATACCGTATTACGTTATATGGGATGACGTTATAATGTATTACGTTATATGGGATGACGTTGTAACGTATTTCGTTATATGGGAGGACGTTATAACGTATTACGTTATATCGTATGACGTTATAACGTATTACGTTATATGGGAGGACGTTATAACGTATTACGTTATATGGTATGACGTTATAACGTATTACGTTATATGGGATGACGTTATAACGTATTACGTTATATGGTATGACGTTATAACATATTACGTTATATGGTATGACGTTATACCGTATTACGTTATATGGGATGACGTTATAACGTATTACGTTATATGGGATGACGTTGTAACGTATTACGTTAAATGGGATGACGTTGTAACATATTACGTTAAATGGGACGACGTTGTAACGTGTTACGTTATATGATATGACGTAATAACGTATTACGTTATATGGGATGCCGTTATCACGTAATACGTTATATGGTATGACGTTATAACGTAAATAGGTTATATGGTATGACGTTATACCGTATTACGTTATATGGGATGACGTTATAACGTATTACGTTATATGGGATGACGTTATAACGTATTACGTTATATGGGACGTCGTTATAACGTATTACGTTATATGGGACGACGTTATATCGTATTGCGTTATATGGGATGACGTTATAACGTATTACGTTATATGGGATGACGTTGTAACGTATTACGTTAAATGGGATGACGTTGTAACGTATTACGTTATATGGGATGACGTTATAACGTATTACGTCATATGGGACGACGTTATAACGTATTACGTTAAGTGGGATGACGTTGTAATGTATTACGTTATATGGGATGACGTTATAACGTATTACGTCATATGGGACGACGTTATAACGTATTACGTTATATGGAACGACGTTATACCGTATTACGTTATATGGGATGACGTAATAACGTATTACGTAATATGGGATGACGTTATCACATAATACGTTATATGGTATGACGTCATAACGTAAATAGGTTATATGCTATGACGGTATACCGTATTACGTTATATGGGATGACGTTATAACGTATTACGTTAAATGGGACGACGTTATAACGTGTTACGTTATATGGGATGACGTTATAACGTATTACGTTATATGATATGACGTAATAACGTATTACGTCATATGGGATGACGTTATATCGTATTACGTTATATGGGATGACGTTATAGCTTATTACGTTATATGGGATGACGTTGTAACGTATTTCGTTATATGGGATGCCGTTATCACGTAATACGTTATATGGTATGACGTTATAACGTAAATAGGTTATATGGTATGACGTTATACCGTATTACGTTATATGGGATGACGTTATAACTTATTACGTTATATGGGATGACGTTATAACGTATTACGTTATATGGGACGACGTTATAACGTATTACGTTATATGGGACGACGTTATAACGTATTGCGTTATATGGGATGACGTTATAACGTATTACGTTATATGGGATGACGTTGTAACGTATTACGTTAAATGGGATGACGTTGTAATGTATTACGTTATATGGTATGACGTTATAACGTATTACGTTATATGGGATGACGTTATAACGTATTACGTTATATGGTATGACGTTATAACATATTACGTTATATGGTATGACGTTATACCGTATTACGTTATATGGGATGACGTTATAACGTATTACGTTATATGGGATGACGTTATAATGTATTACGTTATATGGGATGACGTTGTAACGTATTTCGTTATATGGGAGGACTTTATAACGTATTACGTTATATGGTATGACGTTATAACGTATTACGTTATATGGGATGACGTTATAACTTATTACGTTATATGGGATGACGTTGTAACGTATTTCGTTATATGGGAGGACTTTATAACGTATTACGTTATATGGTATGACGTTATAACGTATTACGTTATATGGGATGACGTTATAACTTATTACGTTATATGGGATGACGTTGTAACGTATTTCGTTATATGGGATGCCGTTATCACGTAATACGTTATATGGTATGACGTTATAACGTAAATAGGTTATATGGTATGACGTTATACCGTATTACGTTATATGGGATGACGTTATAACGTATTACGTTATATGGGATGACGTTATAACTTATTACGTTATATGGGATGACGTTATAACGTATTACGTTATATGGGACGACGTTATAACGTATTACGTTATATGGGACGACATTATAACGTATTGCGTTATATGGGATGACGTTATAACATATTACGTTATATGGGATGACGTTGTAACGTATTACGTTAAATGGGATGACGTTGTAATGTATTACGTTATATGGTATGACGTTATAACGTATTACGTTATATGGGATGACGTTATAACGTATTACGTTATATGGTATGACGTTATAACATATTACGTTATATGGTATGACGTTATACCGTATTACGTTATATGGGATGACGTTATAACGTATTACGTTATATGGTATGACGTTGTAACGTATTACGTTAAATGGGATGACGTTGTAACGTATTACGTTAAATGAGACGACGTTATAACGTGATACGTTATATGGGATGACGTAATAACGTATAACGTTATATGGGATGCCGTTATCACGTAATACGTTATATGGTATGACGTTATACCGTATTACGTTATATGGGATGACGTTATACCGTATTACGTTATATGGGATGACGTTATAACGTATTACGTTATATGGGATGACGTTATAACGTATTACGTTATATGGGACTACGTTATAACGTATTACGTTATATGGGACGACGTTATAACGTATTGCGTTATATGGGATGACGTTGTAACGTATTACGTTATATGGGATGACGTTGTAACGTATTACGTTAAATGGGATGACGTTGTAATGTATTACGTTATATGGGATGACGTTATAACGTATTACGTCATATGGGACGACGTTATAACGTATTACGTTATATGGAACGACGTTATACCGTATTACGTTATATGAGATGACGTAATAACGTATTACGTAATATGGGATGACGTTATCACATAATACGTTATATGGTATGACGTCATAACGTAAATAGGTTATATGCTATGACGGTATACCGTATTACGTTATATGGGATGACGTTATAATGTATTACGTTAAATGGGACGACGTTATAACGTGTTACGTTATATGGGATGACGTTATAACGTATTACGTTATATGATATGACGTAATAACGTATTACGTCATATGGGATGACGTTATAACGTATTACGTTATATGGGATGACGTTATAGCTTATTACGTTATATGGGATGACGTTGTAACGTATTTCGTTATATGGGATGCCGTTATCGCGTAATACGTTATATGGTATGACGTTATAACGTAAATAGGTTATATGGTATGACGTTATACCGTATTACGTTATATGGGATGACGTTATAACGTATTACGTTATATGGGATGACGTTATAACGTATTACGTTATATGGGATGACGTTGTAACGTATTACGTTAAATGGGACGACATTATAACGTCTTACGTTATATGATATGACGTTGTAACGTAATAGGTTATATGGTATGACGTTATACCGTATTACGATATATGGGATGACGTTATAATGTATTACGTTATATGGGATGACGTTGTAACGTATTTCGTTATATGGGAGGACGTTATAACGTATTACGTTATATGGTATGACGTTATAACGTATTACGTTATATGGGAGGACGTTATAACGTATTACGTTATATGGTATGACGTTATAACGTATTACGTTATATGGGATGACGTTATAACGTATTACGTTATATGGTATGACGTTATAACATATTACGTTATATGGTATGACGTTATACCGTATTACGTTATATGGTATGACGTTATACCGTATTACGTTATATGGGATGACGTTATAACGTATTACGTTATATGGGATGACATTATAACGTATTACGTTATATGGGATGACGTTGTAACGTATTACGTTAAATGGGATGACCTTGTAACGTATTACGTTAAATGGGACGACGTTATAACGTGTTACGTTATATGATATGACGTAATAACGTATTACGTTATATGGGATGACGTTATAATGTATTACGTTATATGGGATGACGTTGTAACGTATTTCGTTATATGGGAGGACGTTATAACGTATTACGTTATATGGTGTGACGTTATAACGTATTACGTTATATGGGATGACGTTATAACTTATTACGTTATATGGGATGACGTTGTAACGTATTTCGTTATATGGGATGCCGTTATCACGTAATACGTTATATAGTATGACGTTGTAACGTAATAGGTTATATGGTATGACGTTATAGCGTATTACGTTATATGGGATGACGTTATAATGTATTACGTTATATGGGAAGACGTTGTAACGTATTTCGTTATATGGGAGGACGTTATAACGTATTACGTTATATGGTATGACGTTATAACGTATTACGTTATATGGGAGGACGTTATAACGTATTACGTTATATGGTATGACGTTATAACGTATTACGTTATATGGGAGGACGTTATAACGTATTACGTTATATGGTATGACGTTATAACGTATTACGTTATATGGGAGGACGTTATAACGTATTACGTTATATGGTATGACGTTATAACGTATTACGTTATATGGTATGACGTTATAACATATTACGTTATATGGTATGACGTTATAACGTATTACGTTATATGGGATGACGTTATAACGTATTACGTTATATGGGATGACGTTGTAACGTATTACGTTAAATGGGATGACGTTGTAACGTATTACGTTAAATGGGACGACGTTGTAACGTGTTACGTTATATGATATGACGTAATAACGTATTACGTTATATGGGATGACGTTATAATGTATTACGTTATATGGTATGACGTTGTAACGTATTTCGTTATATGGGAGGACGTTATAACGTATTACGTTATATGGTGTGACGTTATAACGTATTACGTTATATGGGATGACGTTATAACTTATTACGTTATATGGGATGACGTTATAACGTATTACGTTATATGGGATGACGTTATAACGTATTACGTTATATGGGATGACGTTGTAACGTATTACGTTAAATGGGACGACATTATAACGTCTTACGTTATATGATATGACGTTGTAACGTAATAGGTTATATGGTATGACGTTATACCGTATTACGATATATGGGATGACGTTATAATGTATTACGTTATATGGGATGACGTTATAATGTATTACGTTATATGGGAAGACGTTGTAACGTATTTCGTTATATGGGAGGACGTTATAACGTATTACGTTATATGGTATGACGTTATAACGTATTACGTTATATGGGAGGACGTTATAACGTATTACGTTATATGGTATGACGTTATAACGTATTACGTTATATGGGATGACGTTATAACGTATTACGTTATATGGTATGACGTTATAACATATTACGTTATATGGTATGACGTTATACCGTATTACGTTATATGGGATGACGTTATAACGTATTACGTTATATGGGATGACGATGTAACGTATTACGTTAAATGGGATGACGTTGTAACGTATTACGTTAAATGGGACGACGTTGTAACGTGTTACGTTATATGATATGACGTAATAACGTATTACGTTATATTGGATGCCGTTATCACGTAATACGTTATATGGTATGACGTTATAACGTAAATAGGTTATATGGTATGACGTTATACCGTATTACGTTATATGGGATGACGTTATAACGTATTACGTTATATGGGATGACGTTATAACGTATTACGTTATATGCGACGTCGTTATAACGTATTACGTTATATGGGACGACGTTATATCGTATTGCGTTATATGGGATGACGTTATAACGTATTACGTTATATGGGATGACGTTGTAACGTATTACGTTAAATGGGATGACGTTGTAACGTATTACGTTATATGGGATGACGTTATAACGTATTACGTCATATGGGACGACGTTATAACGTATTACGTTAAATGGGATGACGTTGTAATGTATTACGTTATATGGGATGACGTTATAACGTATTACGTCATATGGGACGACGTTATAACGTATTACGTTATATGGAACGACGTTATACCGTGTTACGTTATATGGGATGACGTAATAACGTATTACGTAATATGGGATGACGTTATCACATAATACGTTATATCGTATGACGTCATAACGTAAATAGGTTATATGCTATGACGGTATACCGTATTACGTTATATGGGATGACGTTATAACGTATTACGTTAAATGGGACGACGTTATAACGTGTTACGTTATATGGGATGACGTTATACCGTATTACGTTATATGATATGACGTAATAACGTATTACGTCATATGGGATGACGTTATAACGTATTACGTTATATGGGATGACGTTATAGCTTATTACGTTATATGGGATGACGTTGTAACGTATTTCGTTATATGGGATGCCGTTATCACGTAATACGTTATATGGTATGACGTTATAACGTAAATAGGTTATAGGGTATGACGTTATACCGTATTACGTTATATGGGATGACGTTATAACGTATTACGTTATATGGGATGACCTTGTAACGTATTACGTTAAATGGGATGACGTTGTAACGTATTACGTTAAATGGGACGACGTTATAACGTGTTACGTTATATGATATGACGTAATAACGTATTACGTTATATGGGATGACGTTATAATGTATTACGTTATATGGGATGACGTTATAACTTATTACGTTATATGGGATGACGTTGTAACGTATTTCGTTATATGGGATGCCGTTATCACGTAATACGTTATATAGTATGACGTTGTAACGTAATAGGTTATATGGTATGACGTTATACCGTATTACGTTATATGGGATGACGTTGTAACGTATTACGTTAAATGGGATGACGTTGTAACGTATTACGTTAAATGGGACGACGTTATAACGTATTACGTTATATGGGATGACGTTATAGCTTATTACGTTATATGGGATGACGTTGTATCGTATTTCGTTATATGGGATGCCGTTATCACGTAATACGTTATATGGTATGACGTTATAACGTAAATAGGTTATATGGTATGACGTTATACCGTATTACGTTATATGGTATGACGTTGTAACGTATTACGTTAAATGGGACGACGTTGTAACGTATTACGTTAAATGGGACGACGTTATAACGTGTTACGTTATATGGGATGACGTAATAACGTATTACGTTATATGGGATGCCGTTATCACGTAATACGTTATATGGTATGACGTTATACCGTATAACGTTATATGGGATGACGTTATAACGTATTACGTTATATGGGATGACGTTATAACGTATTACGTTATATGGGACGACGTTATAACGTATTACGTTATATGGGACGACGTTATAACGTATTACGTTATATGGGACGACGTTATAACGTATTGCGTTATATGGGATGACGTTATAACGTATTACGTTATATGGGATGACGTTGTAACGTATTACGTTAAATGGGATGACGTTGTAACGTATTACGTTATATGGGATGACGTTATAACGTATTACGTCATATGGGACGACGTTATAACGTATTACGTTAAATGGGATGACGTTGTAATGTATTACGTTATATGGGATGACGCTATAACGTATTACGTCATATGGGACGACGTTATAACGTATTACGTTATATGGAACGACGTTATACCGTATTACGTTATATGGGATGACGTAATAACGTATTACGTAATATGGGATGACGTTATCACATAATACGTTATATGGTATGACGTCATAACGTAAATAGGTTATATGCTATGACGGTATACCGTATTACGTTATATGGGATGACGTTATAACGTATTACGTTAAATGGGACGACGTTGTAACGTATTACGTTATATGGGATGACGTTATAGCTTATTACGTTATATGGGATGACGTTGTAACGTATTTCGTTATATGGGATGCCGTTATCACGTAATACGTTATATGGTATGACGTTATAACGTAAATAGGTTATATGGTATGACGTTATACCGTATTACGTTATATGGGATGACGTTATAACGTATTACATTATATGGGATGACGTTGTAACGTATTACGTTAAATGGGATGACGTTGTAACGTATTACGTTAAATGGGACGACGTTATAACGTGTTACGTTATATGATATGACGTAATAACGTATTAGGTTATATGGGATGACGTTATAATGTATTACGTTATATGGGATGACGTTGTAACGTATTTCGTTATATGGGAGGACGTTATAACGTATTACGTTATATGGGAGGACGTTATAACGTATTACGTTATATGGTATGACGTTATAACGTATTACGTTATATGGGATGACGTTATAACGTATTACGTTATATGGTATGACGTTATAACATATTACGTTATATGGTATGACGTTATACCGTATTACGTTATATGGGATGACGTTGTAACGTAATAGGTTATATGGTATGACGTTATACCGTATTACGTTATATGGGATGACGTTATAATGTATTACGTTATATGGGATGACGTTGTAACGTATTTCGTTATATGGGAGGACGTTATAACGTATTACGTTATATGGTATGACGTTATAACGTATTACGTTATATGGGAGGACGTTATAACGTATTACGTTATATGGTTGACGTTATAACGTATTACGTTATATGGGATGTCGTTATAACGTATTACGTTATATGGTATGACGTTATAACATATTACGTTATATGGTATGACGTTATACCGTATTTCGTTATATGGGATGACGTTATATCGTATTACGTTATATGGGAGGACGTTATAACGTATTACGTTATATGGTATGACGTTATAACGTATTACGTTATATGGGAGGACGTTATAACGTATTACGTTATATGGTATGACGTTATAACGTATTACGTTATATGGGATGACGTTATAACGTATTACGTTATATCGTATGACGTTATAACATATTACGTTATATGGTATGACGTTATACCGTATTTCGTTATATGGGATGACGTTATAACGTGTTACGTTATATGGGATGACGTAATAACGTATAACGTTATATGGGATGCCGTTATCACGTAATACGTTATATGGTATGACGTTATAACGTAAATAGGTTATATGGTATGACGTTATACCGTATTACGTTATATGGGATGACGTTATAACTTATTACGTTATATGGGATGACGTTATAACGTATTACGTTATATGGGACTACGTTATAACGTATTACGTTATATGGGACGACGTTATAACGTATTGCGTTATATGGGATGACGTTATAACGTATTACGTTATATGGGATGACGTTGTAACGTATTACGTTAAATGGGATGACGTTGTAATGTATTACGTTATATGGGATGACGTTATAACGTATTACGTCATATGGGACGACGTTATAACGTATTACGTTATATGGAACGACGTTATACCGTATTACGTTATATGGGATGACGTAATAACGTATTACGTCATATGGGATGACGTTATAACGTATTACGTTATATGGGATGACGTTATCACATAATACGTTATATGGTATGACGTCATAACGTAAATAGGTTATATGCTATGACGGTATACCGTATTACGTTATATGGGATGACGTTATAATGTATTACGTTAAATGGGACGACGTTATAACGTGTTACGTAATATGGGATGACGTTATAACGTATTACGTTATATGATATGACGTAATAACGTATTACGTCATATGGGATGACGTTATAACGTATTACGTTATATGGGATGACGTTATAGCTTATTACGTTATATGGGATGACGTTGTAACGTATTTCGTTATATGGGATGCCGTTATCGCGTAATACGTTATATGGTATGACGTTATAACGTAAATAGGTTATATGGTATGACGTTATACCGTATTACGTTATATGGGATGACGTTATAACGTATTACGTTATATGGGATGACGTTGTAACGTATTACGTTAAATGGGATGACGTTGTAACGTATTACGTTAAATGGGACGACGTTATAACGTGTTACGTTATATGATTTGACGTTGTAACGTAATAGGTTATATGGTATGACGTTATACCGTATTACGTTATATGGGATGACGTTATAATGTATTACGTTATATGGGATGACGTTGTAACGTATTTCGTTATATGGGAGGACGTTATAACGTATTACGTTATATGGTATGACGTTATAACGTATTACGTTATATGGGATGACGTTATAACTTATTACGTTATATGGGATGACGTTGTAACGTATTTCGTTATATGGGATGCCGTTATCACGTAATACGTTATATAGTATGACGTTGTAACGTAATAGGTTATATGGTATGACGTTATACCGTATTACGTTATATGGGATGACGTTGTAACGTATTACGTTAAATGGGATGACGTTGTAACGTATTACGTTAAATGGGACGACGTTATAACGTATTACGTTATATGGGATGACGTTATAGCTTATTACGTTATATGGGATGACGTTGTAACGTATTTCGTTATATGGGATGCCGTTATCACGTAATACGTTGTATGGTATGACGTTATAACGTAAATAGGTTATATGGTATGACGTTATACCGTATTACGTTATATGGTATGACGTTGTAACGTATTACGTTAAATGGGATGACGTTGTAACGTATTACGTTAAATGGGACGACGTTATAACGTGTTACGTTATATGGGATGACGTAATAACGTATTACGTTATATGGGATGCCGTTATCACGTAATACGTTATATGGTATGACGTTATACCGTATTACGTTATATGGGATGACGTTATAACGTATTACGTTATATGGGATGACGTTATAACGTATTACGTTATATGGGACGACGTTATAACGTATTACGTTATATGGGACGACGTTATAACGTATTGCGTTATATGGGATGACGTTATAACGTATTACGTTATATGGGATGACGTTGTAACGTATTACGTTAAATGGGATGACGTTGTAACGTATTACGTTATATGGGATGACGTTATAACGTATTACGTCATATGGGACGACGTTATAACGTATTACGTTAAATGGGATGACGTTGTAATGTATTACGTTATATGGGATGACGTTATAACGTATTACGTCATATGGGACGACGTTATAACGTATTACGTTATATGGAACGACGTTATACCGTATTACGTTATATGGGATGACGTAATAACGTATTACGTAATATGGGATGACGTTATCACATAATACGTTATATGGTATGACGTCATAACGTAAATAGGTTATATGCTATGACGGTATACCGTATTACGTTATATGGGATGACGTTATAACGTATTACGTTAAATGGGACGACGTTATAACGTGTTACGTTACATGGGATGACGTTATAACGTATTACGTTATATCATATGACGTAATAACGTATTACGTCATATGGGATGACGTTATAACGTATTACGTTATATGGGATGACGTTATAGCTTATTACGTTATATGGGATGACGTAACGTATTTCGTTATATGGGATGCCGTTATCACGTAATACGTTATATGGTATGACGTTATAACGTAAATAGGTTATATGGTATGACGTTATACCGTATTACGTTATATGGGATGACGTTATAACGTATTACGTTATATGGGATGACGTTGTAACGTATTACGTTAAATGGGATGACGTTGTAACGTATTACGGTAAATGGGACGACGTTATAACGTGTTACGTTATATGATATGACGTAATAACGTATTACGTTATATGGGATGACGTTATAATGTATTACGTTATATGGGATGACGTTGTAACGTATTTCGTTATATGGGAGGACGTTATAACGTATTACGTTATATGGTATGACGTTATAACGTATTACGTTATATGGGAGGACGTTATCACGTAATACGTTATATGGTATGACGTTATAACGTAAATAGGTTATATGGTATGACGTTATACCGTATTACGTTATATGGGATGACGTTATAACTTATTACGTTATATGGGATGACGTTATAACGTATTACGTTATATGGGACGACGTTATAACGTATTACGTTATATGGGACGACGTTATAACGTATTGCGTTATATGGGATGACGTTATAACGTATTACGTTATATGGGATGACGTTGTAACGTATTACGTTAAATGGGATGACGTTGTAATGTATTACGTTATATGGTATGACGTTATAACGTATTACGTTATATGGGATGACGTTATAACGTATTACGTTATATGGTATGACGTTATAACGTAAATAGGTTATATGGTATGACGTTATACCGTATTACGATATATGGGATGACGTTATAACGTATTACGTTATATGGGATGACGTTATAACGTATTACGTTATATGGGACTACGTTATAACGTATTACGTTATATGGGACGACGATATAACGTATTGCGTTATATGGGATGACGTTATAACGTATTACGTTATATGGGATGACGTTGTAACGTATTACGTTAAATGGGATGACGTTGTAATGTATTACGTTATATGGGATGACGTTATAACGTATTACGTCATATGGGACGACGTTATAACGTATTACGTTATATGGAACGACGTTATACCGTATTACGTTATATGGGATGACGTAATAACGTATTACGTAATATGGGATGACGTTATCACATAATACGTTATATGGTATGACGTCATAACGTAAATAGGTTATATGCTATGACGGTATACCGTATTACGTTATATGGGATGACGTTATAATGTATTACGTTAAATGGGACGACGTTATAACGTGTTACGTTATATGGGATGACGTTATAACGTATTACGTTATATGATATGACGTAATAACGTATTACGTCATATGGGATGACGTTATAACGTATTACGTTATATGGGATGACGTTATAGCTTATTACGTTATATGGGATGACGCTGTAACGTATTTCGTTATATGGGATGCCGTTATCGCGTAATACGTTATATGGTATGACGTTATAACGTAAATAGGTTATATGGTATGACGTTATACCGTATTACGTTATATGGGATGACGTTATAACGTATTACGTTATATGGGATGACGTTGTAACGTATTACGTTAAATGGGATGACGTTATAACATATTACGTTATATGGTATGACGTTATACCGTATTACGTTATATGGGATGACGTTATAACGTACTACGTTATATGGGATGACGTTGTAACGTATTACGTTAAATGGGACGACGTTATAACGTGTTACGTTATATGATATGACGTTGTAACGTAATAGGTTATATGGTATGACGTTATACCGTATTACGTTATATGGGATGACGTTATAATGTATTACGTTATATGGGATGACGTTGTAACGTATTTCGTTATATGGGAGGACGTTATAACGTATTACGTTATATGGTATGACGTTATAACGTATTACGTTATATGGGAGGACGTTATAACGTATTACGTTATATGGTATGACGTTATAACGTATTACGTTATATGGGATGACGTTATAACGTATTACGTTATATGGTATGACGTTATAACATATTACGTTATATGGTATGACGTTATACCGTATTACGTTATATGGGATGACGTTATAACGTATTACGTTATATGGGATGACGTTATAGCGTATTACGTTATATGGGATGACGTTATAATGTATTACGTTATATGGGATGACGTTGTAACGTATTTCGTTATATGGGAGGACGTTATAACGTATTACGTTATATGGTATGACGTTATAACGTATTACGTTATATGGGAGGACGTTATAACGTATTACGTTATATGGTATGACGTTATAACGTATTACGTTATATGGGATGACGTTATAACGTATTACGTTATATGGTATGACGTTATAACATATTACGTTATATGGTATGACGTTATACCGTATTACGTTATATGGGATGACGTTATAACTTATTACGTTATATGGAATGACGTTGTAACGTATTTCGTTATATGGTATGCCGTTATCACGTAATACGTTATATAGTATGACGTTGTAACGTAATAGGTTATATGGTATGACGTTATACCGTATTACGTTATATGGGATGACGTTATAATGTATTACGTTATATGGGATGACGTTGTAACGTATTTCGTTATATTGGAGGACGTTATAACGTATTACGTTATATCGTATGACGTTATAACGTATTACGTTATATGGGAGGACGTTATAACGTATTACGTTATATGGTATGACGTTATAACGTATTACGTTATATGGGATGACGTTATAACGTATTACGTTATATGGTATGACGTTATAACATATTACGTTATATGGTATGACGTTATACCGTATTACGTTATATGGGATGACGTTATAACGTATTACGTTATATGGGATGACGTTGTAACGTATTACGTTAAATGGGATGACGTTGTAACATATTACGTTAAATGGGACGACGTTGTAACGTGTTACGTTATATGATATGACGTAATAACGTATTACGTTATATGGGATGCCGTTATCACGTAATACGTTATATGGTATGACGTTATAACGTAAATAGGTTATATGGTATGACGTTATACCGTATTACGTTATATGGGATGACGTTATAACGTATTACGTTATATGGGATGACGTTATAACGTATTACGTTATATGGGACGTCGTTATAACGTATTACGTTATATGGGACGACGTTATATCGTATTGCGTTATATGGGATGACGTTATAACGTATTACGTTATATGGGATGACGTTGTAACGTATTACGTTAAATGGGATGACGTTGTAACGTATTACGTTATATGGGATGACGTTATAACGTATTACGTCATATGGGACGACGTTATAACGTATTACGTTAAGTGGGATGACGTTGTAATGTATTACGTTATATGGGATGACGTTATAACGTATTACGTCATATGGGACGACGCTATAACGTATTACGTTATATGGAACGACGTTATACCGTATTACGTTATATGGGATGACGTAATAACGTATTACGTAATATGGGATGACGTTATCACATAATACGTTATATGGTATGACGTCATAACGTAAATAGGTTATATGCTATGACGGTATACCGTATTACGTTATATGGGATGACGTTATAACGTATTACGTTAAATGGGACGACGTTATAACGTGTTACGTTATATGGGATGACGTTATAACGTATTACGTTATATGATATGACGTAATAACGTATTACGTCATATGGGATGACGTTATATCGTATTACGTTATATGGGATGACGTTATAGCTTATTACGTTATATGGGATGACGTTGTAACGTATTTCGTTATATGGGATGCCGTTATCACGTAATACGTTATATGGTATGACGTTATAACGTAAATAGGTTATATGGTATGACGTTATACCGTATTACGTTATATGGGATGACGTTATAACTTATTACGTTATATGGGATGACGTTATAACGTATTACGTTATATGGGACGACGTTATAACGTATTACGTTATATGGGACGACGTTATAACGTATTGCGTTATATGGGATGACGTTATAACGTATTACGTTATATGGGATGACGTTGTAACGTATTACGTTAAATGGGATGACGTTGTAATGTATTACGTTATATGGTATGACGTTATAACGTATTACGTTATATGGGATGACGTTATAACGTATTACGTTATATGGTATAACGTTATAACATATTACGTTATATGGTATGACGTTATACCGTATTACGTTATATGGGATGACGTTATAACGTATTACGTTATATGGGATGACGTTATAATGTATTACGTTATATGGGATGACGTTGTAACGTATTTCGTTATATGGGAGGACTTTATAACGTATTACGTTATATGGTATGACGTTATAACGTATTACGTTATATGGGATGACGTTATAACTTATTACGTTATATGGGATGACGTTGTAACGTATTTCGTTATATGGGAGGACTTTATAACGTATTACGTTATATGGTATGACGTTATAACGTATTACGTTATATGGGATGACGTTATAACTTATTACGTTATATGGGATGACGTTGTAACGTATTTCGTTATATGGGATGCCGTTATCACGTAATACGTTATATGGTATGACGTTATAACGTAAATAGGTTATATGGTATGACGTTATACCGTATTACGTTATATGGGATGACGTTATAACGTATTACGTTATATGGGATGACGTTATAACTTATTACGTTATATGGGATGACGTTATAACGTATTACGTTATATGGGACGACGTTATAACGTATTACGTTATATGGGACGACGTTATAACGTATTGCGTTATATGGGATGACGTTATAACGTATTACGTTATATGGGATGACGTTGTAACGTATTACGTTAAATGGGATGACGTTGTAATGTATTACGTTATATGGTATGACGTTATAACGTATTACGTTATATGGGATGACGTTATAACGTATTACGTTATATGGTATGACGTTATAACATATTACGTTATATGGTATGACGTTATACCGTATTACGTTATATGGGATGACGTTATAACGTATTACGTTATATGGTATGACGTTGTAACGTATTACGTTAAATGGGATGACGTTGTAACGTATTACGTTAAATGAGACGACGTTATAACGTGTTACGTTATATGGGATGACGTAATAACGTATAACGTTATATGGGATGCCGTTATCACGTAATACGTTATATGGTATGACGTTATACCGTATTACGTTATATGGGATGACGTTATACCGTATTACGTTATATGGGATGACGTTATAACGTATTACGTTATATGGGATGACGTTATAACGTATTACGTTATATGGGACTACGTTATAACGTATTACGTTATATGGGACGACGTTATAACGTATTGCGTTATATGGGATGACGTTATAACGTATTACGTTATATGGGATGACGTTGTAACGTATTACGTTAAATGGGATGACGTTGTAATGTATTACGTTATATGGGATGACGTTATAACGTATTACGTCATATGGGACGACGTTATAACGTATTACGTTATATGGAACGACGTTATACCGTATTACGTTATATGAGATGACGTAATAACGTATTACGTAATATGGGATGACGTTATCACATAATACGTTATATGGTATGACGTCATAACGTAAATAGGTTATATGCTATGACGGTATACCGTATTACGTTATATGGGATGACGTTATAATGTATTACGTTAAATGGGACGACGTTATAACGTGTTACGTTATATGGGATGACGTTATAACGTATTACGTTATATGATATGACGTAATAACGTATTACGTCATATGGGATGACGTTATAACGTATTACGTTATATGGGATGACGTTATAGCTTATTACGTTATATGGGATGACGTTGTAACGTATTTCGTTATATGGGATGCCGTTATCGCGTAATACGTTATATGGTATGACGTTATAACGTAAATAGGTTATATGGTATGACGTTATACCGTATTACGTTATATGGGATGACGTTATAACGTATTACGTTATATGGGATGACGTTATAACGTATTACGTTATATGGGATGACGTTGTAACGTATTACGTTAAATGGGAAGACATTATAACGTCTTACGTTATATGATATGACGTTGTAACGTAATAGGTTATATGGTATGACGTTATACCGTATTACGATATATGGGATGACGTTATAATGTATTACGTTATATGGGATGACGTTGTAACGTATTTCGTTATATGGGAGGACGTTATAACGTATTACGTTATATGGTATGACGTTATAACGTATTACGTTATATGGGAGGACGTTATAACGTATTACGTTATATGGTATGACGTTATAACGTATTACGTTATATGGGATGACGTTATAACGTATTACGTTATATGGTATGACGTTATAACATATTACGTTATATGGTATGACGTTATACCGTATTACGTTATATGGTATGACGTTATACCGTATTACGTTATATGGGATGACGTTATAACGTATTACGTTATATGGGATGACATTATAACGTATTACGTTATATGGGATGACGTTGTAACGTATTACGTTAAATGGGATGACCTTGTAACGTATTACGTTAAATGGGACGACGTTATAACGTGTTACGTTATATGATATGACGTAATAACGTATTACGTTATATGGGATGACGTTATAATGTATTACGTTATATGGGATGACGTTGTAACGTATTTCGTTATATGGGAGGACGTTATAACGTATTACGTTATATGGTGTGACGTTATAACGTATTACGTTATATGGGATGACGTTATAACTTATTACGTTATATGGGATGACGTTGTAACGTATTTCGTTATATGGGATGCCGTTATCACGTAATACGTTATATAGTATGACGTTGTAACGTAATAGGTTATATGGTATGACGTTATAGCGTATTACGTTATATGGGATGACGTTATAATGTATTACGTTATATGGGAAGACGTTGTAACGTATTTCGTTATATGGGAGGACGTTATAACGTATTACGTTATATGGTATGACGTTATAACGTATTACGTTATATGGGAGGACGTTATAACGTATTACGTTATATGGTATGACGTTATAACGTATTACGTTATATGGGATGACGTTATAACGTATTACGTTATATGGTATGACGTTATAACATATTACGTTATATGGTATGACGTTATACCGTATTACGTTATATGGGATGACGTTATAACGTATTACGTTATATGGGATGACGTTGTAACGTATTACGTTAAATGGGATGACGTTGTAACGTATTACGTTAAATGGGACGACGTTGTAACGTGTTACGTTATATGATATGACGTAATAACGTATTACGTTATATTGGATGCCGTTATCACGTAATACGTTATATGGTATGACGTTATAACGTAAATAGGTTATATGGTATGACGTTATACCGTATTACGTTATATGGGATGACGTTATAACGTATTACGTTATATGGGATGACGTTATAACGTATTACGTTATATGCGACGTCGTTATAACGTATTACGTTATATGGGACGACGTTATATCGTATTGCGTTATATGGGATGACGTTATAACGTATTACGTTATATGGGATGACGTTGTAACGTATTACGTTAAATGGGATGACGTTGTAACGTATTACGTTATATGGGATGACGTTATAACGTATTACGTCATATGGGACGACGTTATAACGTATTACGTTAAATGGGATGACGTTGTAATGTATTACGTTATATGGGATGACGTTATAACGTATTACGTCATATGGGACGACGTTATAACGTATTACGTTATATGGAACGACGTTATACCGTATTACGTTATATGGGATGACGTAATAACGTATTACGTAATATGGGATGACGTTATCACATAATACGTTATATCGTATGACGTCATAACGTAAATAGGTTATATGCTATGACGGTATACCGTATTACGTTATATGGGATGACGTTATAACGTATTACGTTAAATGGGACGACGTTATAACGTGTTACGTTATATGGGATGACGTTATACCGTATTACGTTATATGATATGACGTAATAACGTATTACGTCATATGGGATGACGTTATAACGTATTACGTTATATGGGATGACGTTATAGCTTATTACGTTATATGGGATGACGTTGTAACGTATTTCGTTATATGGGATGCCGTTATCACGTAATACGTTATATGGTATGACGTTATAACGTAAATAGGTTATAGGGTATGACGTTATACCGTATTACGTTATATGGGATGACGTTATAACGTATTACGTTATATGGGATGACGTTGTAACGTATTACGTTAAATGGGATGACGTTGTAACGTATTACGTTAAATGGGACGACGTAATAACGTGTTACGTTATATGATATGACGTAATAACGTATTACGTTATATGGGATGACGTTATAATGTATTACGTTATATGGGATGACGTTATAACTTATTACGTTATATGGGATGACGTTGTAACGTATTTCGTTATATGGGATGCCGTTATCACGTAATACGTTATATAGTATGACGTTGTAACGTAATAGGTTATATGGTATGACGTTATACCGTATTACGTTATATGGGATGACGTTGTAACGTATTACGTTAAATGGGATGACGTTGTAACGTATTACGTTAAATGGGACGACGTTATAACGTATTACGTTATATGGGATGACGTTATAGCTTATTACGTTATATGGGATGACGTTGTATCGTATTTCGTTATATGGGATGCCGTTATCACGTAATACGTTATATGGTATGACGTTATAACGTAAATAGGTTATATGGTATGACGTTATACCGTATTACGTTATATGGTATGACGTTGTAACGTATTACGTTAAATGGGACGACGTTGTAACGTATTACGTTAAATGGGACGACGTTATAACGTGTTACGTTATATGGGATGACGTAATAACGTATTACGTTATATGGGATGCCGTTATCACGTAATACGTTATATGGTATGACGTTATACCGTATAACGTTATATGGGATGACGTTATAACGTATTACGTTATATGGGATGACGTTATAACGTATTACGTTATATGGGACGACGTTATAACGTATTACGTTATATGGGACGACGTTATAACGTATTACGTTATATGGGACGACGTTATAACGTATTGCGTTATATGGGATGACGTTATAACGTATTACGTTATATGGGATGACGTTGTAACGTATTACGTTAAATGGGATGACGTTGTAACGTATTACGTTATATGGGATGACGTTATAACGTATTACGTCATATGGGACGACGTTATAACGTATTACGTTAAATGGGATGACGTTGTAATGTATTACGTTATATGGGATGACGCTATAACGTATTACGTCATATGGGACGACGTTATAACGTATTACGTTATATGGAACGACGTTGTAACGTATTACGTTAAATGGGATGACCTTGTAACGTATTACGTTAAATGGGACGACGTTATAACGTGTTACGTTATATGATATGACGTAATAACGTATTACGTTATATGGGATGACGTTATAATGTATTACGTTATATGGGATGACGTTGTAACGTATTTCGTTATATGGGAGGACGTTATAACGTATTACGTTATATGGTGTGACGTTATAACGTATTACGTTATATGGGATGACGTTATAACTTATTACGTTATATGGGATGACGTTGTAACGTATTTCGTTATATGGGATGCCGTTATCACGTAATACGTTATATAGTATGACGTTGTAACGTAATAGGTTATATGGTATGACGTTATAGCGTATTACGTTATATGGGATGACGTTATAATGTATTACGTTATATGGGAAGACGTTGTAACGTATTTCGTTATATGGGAGGACGTTATAACGTATTACGTTATATGGTATGACGTTATAACGTATTACGTTATATGGGAGGACGTTATAACGTATTACGTTATATGGTATGACGTTATAACGTATTACGTTATATGGGATGACGTTATAACGTATTACGTTATATGGTATGACGTTATAACATATTACGTTATATGGTATGACGTTATACCGTATTACGTTATATGGGATGACGTTATAACGTATTACGTTATATGGGATGACGTTGTAACGTATTACGTTAAATGGGATGACGTTGTAACGTATTACGTTAAATGGGACGACGTTGTAACGTGTTACGTTATATGATATGACGTAATAACGTATTACGTTATATTGGATGCCGTTATCACGTAATACGTTATATGGTATGACGTTATAACGTAAATAGGTTATATGGTATGACGTTATACCGTATTACGTTATATGGGATGACGTTATAACGTATTACGTTATATGGGATGACGTTATAACGTATTACGTTATATGCGACGTCGTTATAACGTATTACGTTATATGGGACGACGTTATATCGTATTGCGTTATATGGGATGACGTTATAACGTATTACGTTATATGGGATGACGTTGTAACGTATTACGTTAAATGGGATGACGTTGTAACGTATTACGTTATATGGGATGACGTTATAACGTATTACGTCATATGGGACGACGTTATAACGTATTACGTTAAATGGGATGACGTTGTAATGTATTACGTTATATGGGATGACGTTATAACGTATTACGTCATATGGGACGACGTTATAACGTATTACGTTATATGGAACGACGTTATACCGTATTACGTTATATGGGATGACGTAATAACGTATTACGTAATATGGGATGACGTTATCACATAATACGTTATATCGTATGACGTCATAACGTAAATAGGTTATATGCTATGACGGTATACCGTATTACGTTATATGGGATGACGTTATAACGTATTACGTTAAATGGGACGACGTTATAACGTGTTACGTTATATGGGATGACGTTATACCGTATTACGTTATATGATATGACGTAATAACGTATTACGTCATATGGGATGACGTTATAACGTATTACGTTATATGGGATGACGTTATAGCTTATTACGTTATATGGGATGACGTTGTAACGTATTTCGTTATATGGGATGCCGTTATCACGTAATACGTTATATGGTATGACGTTATAACGTAAATAGGTTATAGGGTATGACGTTATACCGTATTACGTTATATGGGATGACGTTATAACGTATTACGTTATATGGGATGACGTTGTAACGTATTACGTTAAATGGGATGACGTTGTAACGTATTACGTTAAATGGGACGACGTAATAACGTGTTACGTTATATGATATGACGTAATAACGTATTACGTTATATGGGATGACGTTATAATGTATTACGTTATATGGGATGACGTTATAACTTATTACGTTATATGGGATGACGTTGTAACGTATTTCGTTATATGGGATGCCTTTATCACGTAATACGTTATATAGTATGACGTTGTAACGTAATAGGTTATATGGTATGACGTTATACCGTATTACGTTATATGGGATGACGTTGTAACGTATTACGTTAAATGGGATGACGTTGTAACGTATTACGTTAAATGGGACGACGTTATAACGTATTACGTTATATGGGATGACGTTATAGCTTATTACGTTATATGGGATGACGTTGTATCGTATTTCGTTATATGGGATGCCGTTATCACGTAATACGTTATATGGTATGACGTTATAACGTAAATAGGTTATATGGTATGACGTTATACCGTATTACGTTATATGGTATGACGTTGTAACGTATTACGTTAAATGGGACGACGTTGTAACGTATTACGTTAAATGGGACGACGTTATAACGTGTTACGTTATATGGGATGACGTAATAACGTATTACGTTATATGGGATGCCGTTATCACGTAATACGTTATATGGTATGACGTTATACCGTATAACGTTATATGGGATGACGTTATAACGTATTACGTTATATGGGATGACGTTATAACGTATTACGTTATATGGGACGACGTTATAACGTATTACGTTATATGGGACGACGTTATAACGTATTACGTTATATGGGACGACGTTATAACGTATTGCGTTATATGGGATGACGTTATAACGTATTACGTTATATGGGATGACGTTGTAACGTATTACGTTAAATGGGATGACGTTGTAACGTATTACGTTATATGGGATGACGTTATAACGTATTACGTCATATGGGACGACGTTATAACGTATTACGTTAAATGGGATGACGTTGTAATGTATTACGTTATATGGGATGACGCTATAACGTATTACGTCATATGGGACGACGTTATAACGTATTACGTTATATGGAACGACGTTATACCGTATTACGTTATATGGGATGACGTAATAACGTATTACGTAATATGGGATGACGTTATCACATAATACGTTATATGGTATGACGTCATAACGTAAATAGGTTATATGCTATGACGGTATACCGTATTACGTTATATGGGATGACGTTATAACGTATTACGTTAAATGGGACGACGTTGTAACGTATTACGTTATATGGGATGACGTTATAGCTTATTACGTTATATGGGATGACGTTGTAACGTATTTCGTTATATGGGATGCCGTTATCACGTAATACGTTATATGGTATGACGTTATAACGTAAATAGGTTATATGGTATGACGTTATACCGTATTACGTTATATGGGATGACGTTATAACGTATTACATTATATGGGATGACGTTGTAACGTATTACGTTAAATGGGATGACGTTGTAACGTATTACGTTAAATGGGACGACGTTATAACGTGTTACGTTATATGATATGACGTAATAACGTATTACGTTATATGGGATGACGTTATAATGTATTACGTTATATGGGATGACGTTGTAACGTATTTCGTTATATGGGAGGACGTTATAACGTATTACGTTATATGGGAGGACGTTATAACGTATTACGTTATATGGTATGACGTTATAACGTATTACGTTATATGGGATGACGTTATAACGTATTACGTTATATGGTATGACGTTATAACATATTACGTTATATGGTATGACGTTATACCGTATTACGTTATATGGGATGACGTTGTAACGTAATAGGTTATATGGTATGACGTTATACCGTATTACGTTATATGGGATGACGTTATAATGTATTACGTTATATGGGATGACGTTGTAACGTATTTCGTTATATGGGAGGACGTTATAACGTATTACGTTATATGGTATGACGTTATAACGTATTACGTTATATGGGAGGACGTTATAACGTATTACGTTATATGGTTGACGTTATAACGTATTACGTTATATGGGATGACGTTATAACGTATTACGTTATATGGTATGACGTTATAACATATTACGTTATATGGTATGACGTTATACCGTATTTCGTTATATGGGATGACGTTATATCGTATTACGTTATATGGGAGGACGTTATAACGTATTACGTTATATGGTATGACGTTATAACGTATTACGTTATATGGGAGGACGTTATAACGTATTACGTTATATGGTATGACGTTATAACGTATTACGTTATATGGGATGACGTTATAACGTATTACGTTATATCGTATGACGTTATAACATATTACGTTATATGGTATGACGTTATACCGTATTTCGTTATATGGGATGACGTTATAACGTGTTACGTTATATGGGATGACGTAATAACGTATAACGTTATATGGGATGCCGTTATCACGTAATACGTTATATGGTATGACGTTATAACGTAAATAGGTTATATGGTATGACGTTATACCGTATTACGTTATATGGGATGACGTTATAACTTATTACGTTATATGGGATGACGTTATAACGTATTACGTTATATGGGACTACGTTATAACGTATTACGTTATATGGGACGACGTTATAACGTATTGCGTTATATGGGATGACGTTATAACGTATTACGTTATATGGGATGACGTTGTAACGTATTACGTTAAATGGGATGACGTTGTAATGTATTACGTTATATGGGATGACGTTATAACGTATTACGTCATATGGGACGACGTTATAACGTATTACGTTATATGGAACGACGTTATACCGTATTACGTTATATGGGATGACGTAATAACGTATTACGTCATATGGGATGACGTTATAACGTATTACGTTATATGGGATGACGTTATCACATAATACGTTATATGGTATGACGTCATAACGTAAATAGGTTATATGCTATGACGGTATACCGTATTACGTTATATGGGATGACGTTATAATGTATTACGTTAAATGGGACGACGTTATAACGTGTTACGTTATATGGGATGACGTTATAACGTATTACGTTATATGATATGACGTAATAACGTATTACGTCATATGGGATGACGTTATAACGTATTACGTTATATGGGATGACGTTATAGCTTATTACGTTATATGGGATGACGTTGTAACGTATTTCGTTATATGGGATGCCGTTATCGCGTAATACGTTATATGGTATGACGTTATAACGTAAATAGGTTATATGGTATGACGTTATACCGTATTACGTTATATGGGATGACGTTATAACGTATTACGTTATATGGGATGACGTTATAACGTATTACGTTATATGGGATGACGTTGTAACGTATTACGTTAAATGGGACGACATTATAACGTCTTACGTTATATGATATGACGTTGTAACGTAATAGGTTATATGGTATGACGTTATACCGTATTACGATATATGGGATGACGTTATAATGTATTACGTTATATGGGATGACGTTGTAACGTATTTCGTTATATGGGAGGACGTTATAACGTATTACGTTATATGGTATGACGTTATAACGTATTACGTTATATGGGAGGACGTTATAACGTATTACGTTATATGGTATGACGTTATAACGTATTACGTTATATGGGATGACGTTATAACGTATTACGTTATATGGTATGACGTTATAACATATTACGTTATATGGTATGACGTTATACCGTATTACGTTATATGGTATGACGTTATACCGTATTACGTTATATGGGATGACGTTATAACGTATTACGTTATATGGGATGACATTATAACGTATTACGTTATATGGGATGACGTTGTAACGTATTACGTTAAATGGGATGACCTTGTAACGTATTACGTTAAATGGGACGACGTTATAACGTGTTACGTTATATGATATGACGTAATAACGTATTACGTTATATGGGATGACGTTATAATGTATTACGTTATATGGGATGACGTTGTAACGTATTTCGTTATATGGGAGGACGTTATAACGTATTACGTTATATGGTGTGACGTTATAACGTATTACGTTATATGGGATGACGTTATAACTTATTACGTTATATGGGATGACGTTGTAACGTATTTCGTTATATGGGATGCCGTTATCACGTAATACGTTATATAGTATGACGTTGTAACGTAATAGGTTATATGGTATGACGTTATAGCGTATTACGTTATATGGGATGACGTTATAATGTATTACGTTATATGGGAAGACGTTGTAACGTATTTCGTTATATGGGAGGACGTTATAACGTATTACGTTATATGGTATGACGTTATAACGTATTACGTTATATGGGAGGACGTTATAACGTATTACGTTATATGGTATGACGTTATAACGTATTACGTTATATGGGATGACGTTATAACGTATTACGTTATATGGTATGACGTTATAACATATTACGTTATATGGTATGACGTTATACCGTATTACGTTATATGGGATGACGTTATAACGTATTACGTTATATGGGATGACGTTGTAACGTATTACGTTAAATGGGATGACGTTGTAACGTATTACGTTAAATGGGACGACGTTGTAACGTGTTACGTTATATGATATGACGTAATAACGTATTACGTTATATTGGATGCCGTTATCACGTAATACGTTATATGGTATGACGTTATAACGTAAATAGGTTATATGGTATGACGTTATACCGTATTACGTTATATGGGATGACGTTATAACGTATTACGTTATATGGGATGACGTTATAACGTATTACGTTATATGCGACGTCGTTATAACGTATTACGTTATATGGGACGACGTTATATCGTATTACGTTAAATGGGATGACGTTGTAACGTATTACGTTAAATGGGACGACGTTGTAACGTGTTACGTTATATGATATGACGTAATAACGTATTACGTTATATTGGATGCCGTTATCACGTAATACGTTATATGGTATGACGTTATAACGTAAATAGGTTATATGGTATGACGTTATACCGTATTACGTTATATGGGATGACGTTATAACGTATTACGTTATATGGGATGACGTTATAACGTATTACGTTATATGGGACTACGTTATAACGTATTACGTTATATGGGACGACGATATAACGTATTGCGTTATATGGGATGACGTTATAACGTATTACGTTATATGGGATGACGTTGTAACGTATTACGTTAAATGGGATGACGTTGTAATGTATTACGTTATATGGGATGACGTTATAACGTATTACGTCATATGGGACGACGTTATAACGTATTACGTTATATGGAACGACGTTATACCGTATTACGTTATATGGGATGACGTAATAACGTATTACGTAATATGGGATGACGTTATCACATAATACGTTATATGGTATGACGTCATAACGTAAATAGGTTATATGCTATGACGGTATACCGTATTACGTTATATGGGATGACGTTATAATGTATTACGTTAAATGGGACGACGTTATAACGTGTTACGTTATATGGGATGACGTTATAACGTATTACGTTATATGATATGACGTAATAACGTATTACGTCATATGGGATGACGTTATAACGTATTACGTTATATGGGATGACGTTATAGCTTATTACGTTATATGGGATGACGCTGTAACGTATTTCGTTATATGGGATGCCGTTATCGCGTAATACGTTATATGGTATGACGTTATAACGTAAATAGGTTATATGGTATGACGTTATACCGTATTACGTTATATGGGATGACGTTATAACGTATTACGTTATATGGGATGACGTTGTAACGTATTACGTTAAATGGGATGACGTTATAACATATTACGTTATATGGTATGACGTTATACCGTATTACGTTATATGGGATGACGTTATAACGTACTACGTTATATGGGATGACGTTGTAACGTATTACGTTAAATGGGACGACGTTATAACGTGTTACGTTATATGATATGACGTTGTAACGTAATAGGTTATATGGTATGACGTTATACCGTATTACGTTATATGGGATGACGTTATAATGTATTACGTTATATGGGATGACGTTGTAACGTATTTCGTTATATGGGAGGACGTTATAACGTATTACGTTATATGGTATGACGTTATAACGTATTACGTTATATGGGAGGACGTTATAACGTATTACGTTATATGGTATGACGTTATAACGTATTACGTTATATGGGATGACGTTATAACGTATTACGTTATATGGTATGACGTTATAACATATTACGTTATATGGTATGACGTTATACCGTATTACGTTATATGGGATGACGTTATAACGTATTACGTTATATGGGATGACGTTATAGCGTATTACGTTATATGGGATGACGTTATAATGTATTACGTTATATGGGATGACGTTGTAACGTATTTCGTTATATGGGAGGACGTTATAACGTATTACGTTATATGGTATGACGTTATAACGTATTACGTTATATGGGAGGACGTTATAACGTATTACGTTATATGGTATGACGTTATAACGTATTACGTTATATGGGATGACGTTATAACGTATTACGTTATATGGTATGACGTTATAACATATTACGTTATATGGTATGACGTTATACCGTATTACGTTATATGGGATGACGTTATAACTTATTACGTTATATGGAATGACGTTGTAACGTATTTCGTTATATGGTATGCCGTTATCACGTAATACGTTATATAGTATGACGTTGTAACGTAATAGGTTATATGGTATGACGTTATACCGTATTACGTTATATGGGATGACGTTATAATGTATTACGTTATATGGGATGACGTTGTAACGTATTTCGTTATATTGGAGGACGTTATAACGTATTACGTTATATCGTATGACGTTATAACGTATTACGTTATATGGGAGGACGTTATAACGTATTACGTTATATGGTATGACGTTATAACGTATTACGTTATATGGGATGACGTTATAACGTATTACGTTATATGGTATGACGTTATAACATATTACGTTATATGGTATGACGTTATACCGTATTACGTTATATGGGATGACGTTATAACGTATTACGTTATATGGGATGACGTTGTAACGTATTACGTTAAATGGGATGACGTTGTAACATATTACGTTAAATGGGACGACGTTGTAACGTGTTACGTTATATGATATGACGTAATAACGTATTACGTTATATGGGATGCCGTTATCACGTAATACGTTATATGGTATGACGTTATAACGTAAATAGGTTATATGGTATGACGTTATACCGTATTACGTTATATGGGATGACGTTATAACGTATTACGTTATATGGGATGACGTTATAACGTATTACGTTATATGGGACGTCGTTATAACGTATTACGTTATATGGGACGACGTTATATCGTATTGCGTTATATGGGATGACGTTATAACGTATTACGTTATATGGGATGACGTTGTAACGTATTACGTTAAATGGGATGACGTTGTAACGTATTACGTTATATGGGATGACGTTATAACGTATTACGTCATATGGGACGACGTTATAACGTATTACGTTAAGTGGGATGACGTTGTAATGTATTACGTTATATGGGATGACGTTATAACGTATTACGTCATATGGGACGACGCTATAACGTATTACGTTATATGGAACGACGTTATACCGTATTACGTTATATGGGATGACGTAATAACGTATTACGTAATATGGGATGACGTTATCACATAATACGTTATATGGTATGACGTCATAACGTAAATAGGTTATATGCTATGACGGTATACCGTATTACGTTATATGGGATGACGTTATAACGTATTACGTTAAATGGGACGACGTTATAACGTGTTACGTTATATGGGATGACGTTATAACGTATTACGTTATATGATATGACGTAATAACGTATTACGTCATATGGGATGACGTTATATCGTATTACGTTATATGGGATGACGTTATAGCTTATTACGTTATATGGGATGACGTTGTAACGTATTTCGTTATATGGGATGCCGTTATCACGTAATACGTTATATGGTATGACGTTATAACGTAAATAGGTTATATGGTATGACGTTATACCGTATTACGTTATATGGGATGACGTTATAACTTATTACGTTATATGGGATGACGTTATAACGTATTACGTTATATGGGACGACGTTATAACGTATTACGTTATATGGGACGACGTTATAACGTATTGCGTTATATGGGATGACGTTATAACGTATTACGTTATATGGGATGACGTTGTAACGTATTACGTTAAATGGGATGACGTTGTAATGTATTACGTTATATGGTATGACGTTATAACGTATTACGTTATATGGGATGACGTTATAACGTATTACGTTATATGGTATAACGTTATAACATATTACGTTATATGGTATGACGTTATACCGTATTACGTTATATGGGATGACGTTATAACGTATTACGTTATATGGGATGACGTTATAATGTATTACGTTATATGGGATGACGTTGTAACGTATTTCGTTATATGGGAGGACTTTATAACGTATTACGTTATATGGTATGACGTTATAACGTATTACGTTATATGGGATGACGTTATAACTTATTACGTTATATGGGATGACGTTGTAACGTATTTCGTTATATGGGAGGACTTTATAACGTATTACGTTATATGGTATGACGTTATAACGTATTACGTTATATGGGATGACGTTATAACTTATTACGTTATATGGGATGACGTTGTAACGTATTTCGTTATATGGGATGCCGTTATCACGTAATACGTTATATGGTATGACGTTATAACGTAAATAGGTTATATGGTATGACGTTATACCGTATTACGTTATATGGGATGACGTTATAACGTATTACGTTATATGGGATGACGTTATAACTTATTACGTTATATGGGATGACGTTATAACGTATTACGTTATATGGGACGACGTTATAACGTATTACGTTATATGGGACGACGTTATAACGTATTGCGTTATATGGGATGACGTTATAACGTATTACGTTATATGGGATGACGTTGTAACGTATTACGTTAAATGGGATGACGTTGTAATGTATTACGTTATATGGTATGACGTTATAACGTATTACGTTATATGGGATGACGTTATAACGTATTACGTTATATGGTATGACGTTATAACATATTACGTTATATGGTATGACGTTATACCGTATTACGTTATATGGGATGACGTTATAACGTATTACGTTATATGGTATGACGTTGTAACGTATTACGTTAAATGGGATGACGTTGTAACGTATTACGTTAAATGAGACGACGTTATAACGTGTTACGTTATATGGGATGACGTAATAACGTATAACGTTATATGGGATGCCGTTATCACGTAATACGTTATATGGTATGACGTTATACCGTATTACGTTATATGGGATGACGTTATACCGTATTACGTTATATGGGATGACGTTATAACGTATTACGTTATATGGGATGACGTTATAACGTATTACGTTATATGGGACTACGTTATAACGTATTACGTTATATGGGACGACGTTATAACGTATTGCGTTATATGGGATGACGTTATAACGTATTACGTTATATGGGATGACGTTGTAACGTATTACGTTAAATGGGATGACGTTGTAATGTATTACGTTATATGGGATGACGTTATAACGTATTACGTCATATGGGACGACGCTATAACGTATTACGTTATATGGAACGACGTTATACCGTATTACGTTATATGAGATGACGTAATAACGTATTACGTAATATGGGATGACGTTATCACATAATACGTTATATGGTATGACGTCATAACGTAAATAGGTTATATGCTATGACGGTATACCGTATTACGTTATATGGGATGACGTTATAATGTATTACGTTAAATGGGACGACGTTATAACGTGTTACGTTATATGGGATGACGTTATAACGTATTACGTTATATGATATGACGTAATAACGTATTACGTCATATGGGATGACGTTATAACGTATTACGTTATATGGGATGACGTTATAGCTTATTACGTTATATGGGATGACGTTGTAACGTATTTCGTTATATGGGATGCCGTTATCGCGTAATACGTTATATGGTATGACGTTATAACGTAAATAGGTTATATGGTATGACGTTATACCGTATTACGTTATATGGGATGACGTTATAACGTATTACGTTATATGGGATGACGTTATAACGTATTACGTTATATGGGATGACGTTGTAACGTATTACGTTAAATGGGAAGACATTATAACGTCTTACGTTATATGATATGACGTTGTAACGTAATAGGTTATATGGTATGACGTTATACCGTATTACGATATATGGGATGACGTTATAATGTATTACGTTATATGGGATGACGTTGTAACGTATTTCGTTATATGGGAGGACGTTATAACGTATTACGTTATATGGTATGACGTTATAACGTATTACGTTATATGGGAGGACGTTATAACGTATTACGTTATATGGTATGACGTTATAACGTATTACGTTATATGGGATGACGTTATAACGTATTACGTTATATGGTATGACGTTATAACATATTACGTTATATGGTATGACGTTATACCGTATTACGTTATATGGTATGACGTTATACCGTATTACGTTATATGGGATGACGTTATAACGTATTACGTTATATGGGATGACATTATAACGTATTACGTTATATGGGATGACGTTGTAACGTATTACGTTAAATGGGATGACCTTGTAACGTATTACGTTAAATGGGACGACGTTATAACGTGTTACGTTATATGATATGACGTAATAACGTATTACGTTATATGGGATGACGTTATAATGTATTACGTTATATGGGATGACGTTGTAACGTATTTCGTTATATGGGAGGACGTTATAACGTATTACGTTATATGGTGTGACGTTATAACGTATTACGTTATATGGGATGACGTTATAACTTATTACGTTATATGGGATGACGTTGTAACGTATTTCGTTATATGGGATGCCGTTATCACGTAATACGTTATATAGTATGACGTTGTAACGTAATAGGTTATATGGTATGACGTTATAGCGTATTACGTTATATGGGATGACGTTATAATGTATTACGTTATATGGGAAGACGTTGTAACGTATTTCGTTATATGGGAGGACGTTATAACGTATTACGTTATATGGTATGACGTTATAACGTATTACGTTATATGGGAGGACGTTATAACGTATTACGTTATATGGTATGACGTTATAACGTATTACGTTATATGGGATGACGTTATAACGTATTACGTTATATGGTATGACGTTATAACATATTACGTTATATGGTATGACGTTATACCGTATTACGTTATATGGGATGACGTTATAACGTATTACGTTATATGGGATGACGTTGTAACGTATTACGTTAAATGGGATGACGTTGTAACGTATTACGTTAAATGGGACGACGTTGTAACGTGTTACGTTATATGATATGACGTAATAACGTATTACGTTATATTGGATGCCGTTATCACGTAATACGTTATATGGTATGACGTTATAACGTAAATAGGTTATATGGTATGACGTTATACCGTATTACGTTATATGGGATGACGTTATAACGTATTACGTTATATGGGATGACGTTATAACGTATTACGTTATATGCGACGTCGTTATAACGTATTACGTTATATGGGACGACGTTATATCGTATTGCGTTATATGGGATGACGTTATAACGTATTACGTTATATGGGATGACGTTGTAACGTATTACGTTAAATGGGATGACGTTGTAACGTATTACGTTATATGGGATGACGTTATAACGTATTACGTCATATGGGACGACGTTATAACGTATTACGTTAAATGGGATGACGTTGTAATGTATTACGTTATATGGGATGACGTTATAACGTATTACGTCATATGGGACGACGTTATAACGTATTACGTTATATGGAACGACGTTATACCGTATTACGTTATATGGGATGACGTAATAACGTATTACGTAATATGGGATGACGTTATCACATAATACGTTATATCGTATGACGTCATAACGTAAATAGGTTATATGCTATGACGGTATACCGTATTACGTTATATGGGATGACGTTATAACGTATTACGTTAAATGGGACGACGTTATAACGTGTTACGTTATATGGGATGACGTTATACCGTATTACGTTATATGATATGACGTAATAACGTATTACGTCATATGGGATGACGTTATAACGTATTACGTTATATGGGATGACGTTATAGCTTATTACGTTATATGGGATGACGTTGTAACGTATTTCGTTATATGGGATGCCGTTATCACGTAATACGTTATATGGTATGACGTTATAACGTAAATAGGTTATAGGGTATGACGTTATACCGTATTACGTTATATGGGATGACGTTATAACGTATTACGTTATATGGGATGACGTTGTAACGTATTACGTTAAATGGGATGACGTTGTAACGTATTACGTTAAATGGGACGACGTAATAACGTGTTACGTTATATGATATGACGTAATAACGTATTACGTTATATGGGATGACGTTATAATGTATTACGTTATATGGGATGACGTTATAACTTATTACGTTATATGGGATGACGTTGTAACGTATTTCGTTATATGGGATGCCGTTATCACGTAATACGTTATATAGTATGACGTTGTAACGTAATAGGTTATATGGTATGACGTTATACCGTATTACGTTATATGGGATGACGTTGTAACGTATTACGTTAAATGGGATGACGTTGTAACGTATTACGTTAAATGGGACGACGTTATAACGTATTACGTTATATGGGATGACGTTATAGCTTATTACGTTATATGGGATGACGTTGTATCGTATTTCGTTATATGGGATGCCGTTATCACGTAATACGTTATATGGTATGACGTTATAACGTAAATAGGTTATATGGTATGACGTTATACCGTATTACGTTATATGGTATGACGTTGTAACGTATTACGTTAAATGGGACGACGTTGTAACGTATTACGTTAAATGGGACGACGTTATAACGTGTTACGTTATATGGGATGACGTAATAACGTATTACGTTATATGGGATGCCGTTATCACGTAATACGTTATATGGTATGACGTTATACCGTATAACGTTATATGGGATGACGTTATAACGTATTACGTTATATGGGATGACGTTATAACGTATTACGTTATATGGGACGACGTTATAACGTATTACGTTATATGGGACGACGTTATAACGTATTACGTTATATGGGACGACGTTATAACGTATTGCGTTATATGGGATGACGTTATAACGTATTACGTTATATGGGATGACGTTGTAACGTATTACGTTAAATGGGATGACGTTGTAACGTATTACGTTATATGGGATGACGTTATAACGTATTACGTCATATGGGACGACGTTATAACGTATTACGTTAAATGGGATGACGTTGTAATGTATTACGTTATATGGGATGACGCTATAACGTATTACGTCATATGGGACGACGTTATAACGTATTACGTTATATGGAACGACGTTATACCGTATTACGTTATATGGGATGACGTAATAACGTATTACGTAATATGGGATGACGTTATCACATAATACGTTATATGGTATGACGTCATAACGTAAATAGGTTATATGCTATGACGGTATACCGTATTACGTTATATGGGATGACGTTATAACGTATTACGTTAAATGGGACGACGTTGTAACGTATTACGTTATATGGGATGACGTTATAGCTTATTACGTTATATGGGATGACGTTGTAACGTATTTCGTTATATGGGATGCCGTTATCACGTAATACGTTATATGGTATGACGTTATAACGTAAATAGGTTATATGGTATGACGTTATACCGTATTACGTTATATGGGATGACGTTATAACGTATTACATTATATGGGATGACGTTGTAACGTATTACGTTAAATGGGATGACGTTGTAACGTATTACGTTAAATGGGACGACGTTATAACGTGTTACGTTATATGATATGACGTAATAACGTATTACGTTATATGGGATGACGTTATAATGTATTACGTTATATGGGATGACGTTGTAACGTATTTCGTTATATGGGAGGACGTTATAACGTATTACGTTATATGGGAGGACGTTATAACGTATTACGTTATATGGTATGACGTTATAACGTATTACGTTATATGGGATGACGTTATAACGTATTACGTTATATGGTATGACGTTATAACATATTACGTTATATGGTATGACGTTATACCGTATTACGTTATATGGGATGACGTTGTAACGTAATAGGTTATATGGTATGACGTTATACCGTATTACGTTATATGGGATGACGTTATAATGTATTACGTTATATGGGATGACGTTGTAACGTATTTCGTTATATGGGAGGACGTTATAACGTATTACGTTATATGGTATGACGTTATAACGTATTACGTTATATGGGAGGACGTTATAACGTATTACGTTATATGGTTGACGTTATAACGTATTACGTTATATGGGATGACGTTATAACGTATTACGTTATATGGTATGACGTTATAACATATTACGTTATATGGTATGACGTTATACCGTATTTCGTTATATGGGATGACGTTATATCGTATTACGTTATATGGGAGGACGTTATAACGTATTACGTTATATGGTATGACGTTATAACGTATTACGTTATATGGGAGGACGTTATAACGTATTACGTTATATGGTATGACGTTATAACGTATTACGTTATATGGGATGACGTTATAACGTATTACGTTATATCGTATGACGTTATAACATATTACGTTATATGGTATGACGTTATACCGTATTTCGTTATATGGGATGACGTTATAACGTGTTACGTTATATGGGATGACGTAATAACGTATAACGTTATATGGGATGCCGTTATCACGTAATACGTTATATGGTATGACGTTATAACGTAAATAGGTTATATGGTATGACGTTATACCGTATTACGTTATATGGGATGACGTTATAACTTATTACGTTATATGGGATGACGTTATAACGTATTACGTTATATGGGACTACGTTATAACGTATTACGTTATATGGGACGACGTTATAACGTATTGCGTTATATGGGATGACGTTATAACGTATTACGTTATATGGGATGACGTTGTAACGTATTACGTTAAATGGGATGACGTTGTAATGTATTACGTTATATGGGATGACGTTATAACGTATTACGTCATATGGGACGACGTTATAACGTATTACGTTATATGGAACGACGTTATACCGTATTACGTTATATGGGATGACGTAATAACGTATTACGTCATATGGGATGACGTTATAACGTATTACGTTATATGGGATGACGTTATCACATAATACGTTATATGGTATGACGTCATAACGTAAATAGGTTATATGCTATGACGGTATACCGTATTACGTTATATGGGATGACGTTATAATGTATTACGTTAAATGGGACGACGTTATAACGTGTTACGTTATATGGGATGACGTTATAACGTATTACGTTATATGATATGACGTAATAACGTATTACGTCATATGGGATGACGTTATAACGTATTACGTTATATGGGATGACGTTATAGCTTATTACGTTATATGGGATGACGTTGTAACGTATTTCGTTATATGGGATGCCGTTATCGCGTAATACGTTATATGGTATGACGTTATAACGTAAATAGGTTATATGGTATGACGTTATACCGTATTACGTTATATGGGATGACGTTATAACGTATTACGTTATATGGGATGACGTTATAACGTATTACGTTATATGGGATGACGTTGTAACGTATTACGTTAAATGGGACGACATTATAACGTCTTACGTTATATGATATGACGTTGTAACGTAATAGGTTATATGGTATGACGTTATACCGTATTACGATATATGGGATGACGTTATAATGTATTACGTTATATGGGATGACGTTGTAACGTATTTCGTTATATGGGAGGACGTTATAACGTATTACGTTATATGGTATGACGTTATAACGTATTACGTTATATGGGAGGACGTTATAACGTATTACGTTATATGGTATGACGTTATAACGTATTACGTTATATGGGATGACGTTATAACGTATTACGTTATATGGTATGACGTTATAACATATTACGTTATATGGTATGACGTTATACCGTATTACGTTATATGGTATGACGTTATACCGTATTACGTTATATGGGATGACGTTATAACGTATTACGTTATATGGGATGACATTATAACGTATTACGTTATATGGGATGACGTTGTAACGTATTACGTTAAATGGGATGACCTTGTAACGTATTACGTTAAATGGGACGACGTTATAACGTGTTACGTTATATGATATGACGTAATAACGTATTACGTTATATGGGATGACGTTATAATGTATTACGTTATATGGGATGACGTTGTAACGTATTTCGTTATATGGGAGGACGTTATAACGTATTACGTTATATGGTGTGACGTTATAACGTATTACGTTATATGGGATGACGTTATAACTTATTACGTTATATGGGATGACGTTGTAACGTATTTCGTTATATGGGATGCCGTTATCACGTAATACGTTATATAGTATGACGTTGTAACGTAATAGGTTATATGGTATGACGTTATAGCGTATTACGTTATATGGGATGACGTTATAATGTATTACGTTATATGGGAAGACGTTGTAACGTATTTCGTTATATGGGAGGACGTTATAACGTATTACGTTATATGGTATGACGTTATAACGTATTACGTTATATGGGAGGACGTTATAACGTATTACGTTATATGGTATGACGTTATAACGTATTACGTTATATGGGATGACGTTATAACGTATTACGTTATATGGTATGACGTTATAACATATTACGTTATATGGTATGACGTTATACCGTATTACGTTATATGGGATGACGTTATAACGTATTACGTTATATGGGATGACGTTGTAACGTATTACGTTAAATGGGATGACGTTGTAACGTATTACGTTAAATGGGACGACGTTGTAACGTGTTACGTTATATGATATGACGTAATAACGTATTACGTTATATTGGATGCCGTTATCACGTAATACGTTATATGGTATGACGTTATAACGTAAATAGGTTATATGGTATGACGTTATACCGTATTACGTTATATGGGATGACGTTATAACGTATTACGTTATATGGGATGACGTTATAACGTATTACGTTATATGCGACGTCGTTATAACGTATTACGTTATATGGGACGACGTTATATCGTATTGCGTTATATGGGATGACGTTATAACGTATTACGTTATATGGGATGACGTTCTAACGTATTACGTTAAATGGGATGACGTTGTAACGTATTACGTTATATGGGATGACGTTGTAACGTATTTCGTTATATGGGATGCCGTTATCACGTAATACGTTATATGGTATGACGTTATAACGTAAATAGGTTATAGGGTATGACGTTATACCGTATTACGTTATATGGGATGACGTTATAACGTATTACGTTATATGGGATGACGTTGTAACGTATTACGTTAAATGGGATGACGTTGTAACGTATTACGTTAAATGGGACGACGTTATAACGTGTTACGTTATATGATATGACGTAATAACGTATTACGTTATATGGGATGACGTTATAATGTATTACGTTATATGGGATGACGTTATAACTTATTACGTTATATCGTATGACGTCATAACGTAAATAGGTTATATGCTATGACGGTATACCGTATTACGTTATATGGGAGGACGTTATAACGTATTACGTTATATGGTATGACGTTATAACGTATTACGTTATATGGGAGGACGTTATAACGTATTACGTTATATGGTATGACGTTATAACATATTACGTTATATGGTATGACGTTATACCGTATTACGTTATATGGGATGACGTTATAACGTATTACGTTATATGGGATGACGTTGTAACGTATTACGTTAAATGGGATGACGTTGTAACGTATTACGTTAAATGGGACGACGTTGTAACGTGTTACGTTATATGATATGACGTAATAACGTATTACGTTATATTGGATGCCGTTATCACGTAATACGTTATATGGTATGACGTTATAACGTAAATAGGTTATATGGTATGACGTTATACCGTATTACGTTATATGGGATGACGTTATAACGTATTACGTTATATGGGATGACGTTATAACGTATTACGATATATGCGACGTCGTTATAACGTATTACGTTATATGGGACGACGTTATATCGTATTGCGTTATATGGGATGACGTTATAACGTATTACGTTATATGGGATGACGTTGTAACGTATTACGTTAAATGGGATGACGTTGTAACGTATTACGTTATATGGGATGACGTTGTAACGTATTTCGTTATATGGGATGCCGTTATCACGTAATACGTTATATGGTATGACGCTATAACGTAAATAGGTTATAGGGTATGACGTTATACCGTATTACGTTATATGGGATGACGTTATAACGTATTACGTTATATGGGATGACGTTGTAACGTATTACGTTAAATGGGATGACGTTGTAACGTATTACGTTAAATGGGACGACGTTATAACGTGTTACGTTATATGATATGACGTAATAACGTATTACGTTATATGGGATGACGTTATAATGTATTACGTTATATGGGATGACGTTATAACTTATTACGTTATATCGTATGACGTCATAACGTAAATAGGTTATATGCTATGACGGTATACCGTATTACGTTATATGGGATGACGTTATAACGTATTACGTTAAATGGGACGACGTTATAACGTGTTACGTTATATGGGATGACGTTGTAACGTATTACGTTAAATGGGATGACGTTGTAACGTATTACGTTATATGGGATGACGTTGTAACGTATTTCGTTATATGGGATGCCGTTATCACGTAATACGTTATATGGTATGACGTTATAACGTAAATAGGTTATAGGGTATGACGTTATAACGTATTACGTCATATGGGACGACGTTATAACGTATTACGTTAAATGGGATGACGTTGTAATGTATTACGTTATATGGGATGACGTTATAACGTATTACGTCATATGGGACGACGTTATAACGTATTACGTTATATGGAACGACGTTATACCGTATTACGTTATATGGGATGACGTAATAACGTATTACGTAATATGGGATGACGTTATCACATAATACGTTATATCGTATGACGTCATAACGTAAATAGGTTATGTGCTATGACGGTATACCGTATTACGTTATATGGGATGACGTTATAACGTATTACGTTAAATGGGACGACGTTATAACGTGTTACGTTATATGGGATGACGTTATACCGTATTACGTTATATGATATGACGTAATAACGTATTACGTCATATGGGATGACGTTATAACGTATTACGTTATATGGGATGACGTTATAGCTTATTACGTTATATGGGATGACGTTGTAACGTATTTCGTTATATGGGATGCCGTTATCACGTAATACGTTATATGGTATGACGTTATAACGTAAATAGGTTATAGGGTATGACGTTATACCGTATTACGTTATATGGGATGACGTTATAACGTATTACGTTATATGGGATGACGTTGTAACGTATTACGTTAAATGGGATGACGTTGTAACGTATTACGTTAAATGGGACGACGTTATAACGTGTTACGTTATATGATATGACGTAATAACGTATTACGTTATATGGGATGACGTTATAATGTATTACGTTATATGGGATGACGTTATAACTTATTACGTTATATGGGATGACGTTGTAACGTATTTCGTTATATGGGATGCCGTTATCACGTAATACGTTATATAGTATGACGTTGTAACGTAATAGGTTATATGGTATGACGTTATACCGTATTACGTTATATGGGATGACGTTGTAACGTATTACGTTAAATGGGATGACGTTGTAACGTATTACGTTAAATGGGACGACGTTATAACGTATTACGTTATATGGGATGACGTTATAGCTTATTACGTTATATGGGATGACGTTGTATCGTATTTCGTTATATGGGATGCCGTTATCACGTAATACGTTATATGGTATGACGTTATAACGTAAATAGGTTATATGGTATGACGTTATACCGTATTACGTTATATGGTATGACGTTGTAACGTATTACGTTAAATGGGACGACGTTGTAACGTATTACGTTAAATGGGACGACGTTATAACGTGTTACGTTATATGGGATGACGTAATAACGTATTACGTTATATGGGATGCCGTTATCACGTAATACGTTATATGGTATGACGTTATACCGTATAACGTTATATGGGATGACGTTATAACGTATTACGTTATATGGGATGACGTTATAACGTATTACGTTATATGGGACGACGTTATAACGTATTACGTTATATGGGACGACGTTATAACGTATTACGTTATATGGGACGACGTTATAACGTATTGCGTTATATGGGATGACGTTATAACGTATTACGTTATATGGGATGACGTTGTAACGTATTACGTTAAATGGGATGACGTTGTAACGTATTACGTTATATGGGATGACGTTATAACGTATTACGTCATATGGGACGACGTTATAACGTATTACGTTAAATGGGATGACGTTGTAATGTATTACGTTATATGGGATGACGCTATAACGTATTACGTCATATGGGACGACGTTATAACGTATTACGTTATATGGAACGACGTTATACCGTATTACGTTATATGGGATGACGTAATAACGTATTACGTAATATGGGATGACGTTATCACATAATACGTTATATGGTATGACGTCATAACGTAAATAGGTTATATGCTATGACGGTATACCGTATTACGTTATATGGGATGACGTTATAACGTATTACGTTAAATGGGACGACGTTGTAACGTATTACGTTATATGGGATGACGTTATAGCTTATTACGTTATATGGGATGACGTTGTAACGTATTTCGTTATATGGGATGCCGTTATCACGTAATACGTTATATGGTATGACGTTATAACGTAAATAGGTTATATGGTATGACGTTATACCGTATTACGTTATATGGGATGACGTTATAACGTATTACATTATATGGGATGACGTTGTAACGTATTACGTTAAATGGGATGACGTTGTAACGTATTACGTTAAATGGGACGACGTTATAACGTGTTACGTTATATGATATGACGTAATAACGTATTACGTTATATGGGATGACGTTATAATGTATTACGTTATATGGGATGACGTTGTAACGTATTTCGTTATATGGGAGGACGTTATAACGTATTACGTTATATGGGAGGACGTTATAACGTATTACGTTATATGGGATGACGTTATAACGTATTACGTTATATGGTATGACGTTATAACATATTACGTTATATGGTATGACGTTATACCGTATTACGTTATATGGGATGACGTTGTAACGTAATAGGTTATATGGTATGACGTTATACCGTATTACGTTATATGGGATGACGTTATAATGTATTACGTTATATGGGATGACGTTGTAACGTATTTCGTTATATGGGAGGACGTTATAACGTATTACGTTATATGGTATGACGTTATAACGTATTACGTTATATGGGAGGACGTTATAACGTATTACGTTATATGGTTGACGTTATAACGTATTACGTTATATGGGATGACGTTATAACGTATTACGTTATATGGTATGACGTTATAACATATTACGTTATATGGTATGACGTTATACCGTATTTCGTTATATGGGATGACGTTATATCGTATTACGTTATATGGGAGGACGTTATAACGTATTACGTTATATGGTATGACGTTATAACGTATTACGTTATATGGGAGGACGTTATAACGTATTACGTTATATGGTATGACGTTATAACGTATTACGGTATATGGGATGACGTTATAACGTATTACGTTATATCGTATGACGTTATAACATATTACGTTATATGGTATGACGTTATACCGTATTTCGTTATATGGGATGACGTTATAACGTGTTACGTTATATGGGATGACGTAATAACGTATAACGTTATATGGGATGCCGTTATCACGTAATACGTTATATGGTATGACGTTATAACGTAAATAGGTTATATGGTATGACGTTATACCGTATTACGTTATATGGGATGACGTTATAACTTATTACGTTATATGGGATGACGTTATAACGTATTACGTTATATGGGACTACGTTATAACGTATTACGTTATATGGGACGACGTTATAACGTATTGCGTTATATGGGATGACGTTATAACGTATTACGTTATATGGGATGACGTTGTAACGTATTACGTTAAATGGGATGACGTTGTAACGTATTACGTTATATGGGATGACGTTATAACGTATTACGTCATATGGGACGACGTTATAACGTATTACGTTATATGGAACGACGTTATACCGTATTACGTTATATGGGATGACGTAATAACGTATTACGTCATATGGGATGACGTTATAACGTATTACGTTATATGGGATGACGTTATCACATAATACGTTATATGGTATGACGTCATAACGTAAATAGGTTATATGCTATGACGGTATACCGTATTACGTTATATGGGATGACGTTATAATGTATTACGTTAAATGGGACGACGTTATAACGTGTTACGTAATATGGGATGACGCTATAACGTATTACGTTATATGATATGACGTAATAACGTATTACGTCATATGGGATGACGTTATAACGTATTACGTTATATGGGATGACGTTATAGCTTATTACGTTATATGGGATGACGTTGTAACGTATTTCGTTATATGGGATGCCGTTATCGCGTAATACGTTATATGGTATGACGTTATAACGTAAATAGGTTATATGGTATGACGTTATACCGTATTACGTTATATGGGATGACGTTATAACGTATTACGTTATATGGGATGACGTTGTAACGTATTACGTTAAATGGGATGACGTTGTAACGTATTACGTTAAATGGGACGACGTTATAACGTGTTACGTTATATGATATGACGTTGTAACGTAATAGGTTATATGGTATGACGTTATACCGTATTACGTTATATGGGATGACGTTATAATGTATTACGTTATATGGGATGACGTTGTAACGTATTTCGTTATATGGGAGGACGTTATAACGTATTACGTTATATGGTATGACGTTATAACGTATTACGTTATATGGGATGACGTTATAACTTATTACGTTATATGGGATGACGTTGTAACGTATTTCGTTATATGGGATGGCGTTATCACGTAATACGTTATATAGTATGACGTTGTAACGTAATAGGTTATATGGTATGACGTTATACCGTATTACGTTATATGGGATGACGTTGTAATGTATTACGTTAAATGGGATGACGTTGTAACGTATTACGTTAAATGGGACGACGTTATAACGTATTACGTTATATGGGATGACGTTATAGCTTATTACGTTATATGGGATGACGTTGTAACGTATTTCGTTATATGGGATGCCGTTATCACGTAATACGTTATATGGTATGACGTTATAACGTAAATAGGTTATATGGTATGACGTTATACCGTATTACGTTATATGGTATGACGTTGTAACGTATTACGTTAAATGGGATGACGTTGTAACGTATTACGTTAAATGGGACGACGTTATAACGTGTTACGTTATATGGGATGACGTAATAACGTATTACGTTATATGGGATGCCGTTATCACGTAATACGTTATATGGTATGACGTTATACCGTATTACGTTATATGGGATGACGTTATAACGTATTACGTTATATGGGATGACGTTATAACGTATTACGTTATATGGGACGACGTTATAACGTATTACGTTATATGGGACGACGTTATAACGTATTGCGTTATATGGGATGACGTTATAACGTATTACGTTATATGGGATGACGTTGTAACGTATTACGTTAAATGGGATGACGTTGTAACGTATTACGTTATATGGGATGACGTTATAACGTATTACGTCATATGGGACGACGTTATAACGTATTACGTTAAATGGGATGACGTTGTAATGTATTACGTTATATGGGATGACGTTATAACGTATTACGTCATATGGGACGACGTTATAACGTATTACGTTATATGGAACGACGTTATACCGTATTACGTTATATGGGATGACGTAATAACGTATTACGTAATATGGGATGACGTTATCACATAATACGTTATATGGTATGACGTCATAACGTAAATAGGTTATATGCTATGACGGTATACCGTATTACGTTATATGGGATGACGTTATAACGTATTACGTTAAATGGGACGACGTTATAACGTGTTACGTTACATGGGATGACGTTATAACGTATTACGTTATATCATATGACGTAATAACGTATTACGTCATATGGGATGACGTTATAACGTATTACGTTATATGGGATGACGTTATAGCTTATTACGTTATATGGGATGACGTAACGTATTTCGTTATATGGGATGCCGTTATCACGTAATACGTTATATGGTATGACGTTATAACGTAAATAGGTTATATGGTATGACGTTATACCGTATTACGTTATATGGGATGACGTTATAACGTATTACGTTATATGGGATGACGTTGTAACGTATTACGTTAAATGGGAGGACGTTGTAACGTATTACGGTAAATGGGACGACGTTATAACGTGTTACGTTATATGATATGACGTAATAACGTATTACGTTATATGGGATGACGTTATAATGTATTACGTTATATGGGATGACGTTGTAACGTATTTCGTTATATGGGAGGACGTTATAACGTATTACGTTATATGGTATGACGTTATAACGTATTACGTTATATGGGAGGACGTTATAACGTATTACGTTATATGGTACGACGTTATAACGTATTACGTTATATGGGATGACGTTATAACGTATTACGTTATATGGTATGACGTTATAACATATTACGTTATATGGTATGACGTTATACCGTATTTCGTTATATGGGATGACGTTATATCGTATTACGTTATATGGGATGACGTTGTAACGTATTACGTTAAATGGGATGACGTTGTAACGTATTACGTTAAATGGGACGACGTTGTAACGTGTTACGTTATATGATATGACGTAATAACGTATTACGTTATATGGGATGCCGTTATCACGTAATACGTTATATGGTATGACGTTATAACGTAAATAGGTTATATGGTATGACGTTATACCGTATTACGTTATATGGGATGACGTTATAACGTATTACGTTATATGGGATGACGTTGTAACGTATTACGTTAAATGGGATGACGTTGTAACGTATTACGTTAAATGGGACGACGTTATAACGTGTTACGTTATATGGGATGACGTAATAACGTATTACATTATATGGGACGACGTTATAACGTATTACGTTAAATGGGATGAATTTGTAACGTATTACGTTATATGGTATGACGTTGTAACGTATTACGTTAAATGGGATGACGTTGTAACGTATTACGTTAAATGGGACGACGTTATAACGTGTTTCGTTATATGGGATGACGTTATAACGTATTACGTTATATGGGATGACGTTATATGGTATTACGTTATAACGTATTACGTTATATGGGAGGACGTTATAACGTATTACGTTATATGGTATGACGTTATAACGTATTACGTTATATGGTATGACGTTATAACATATTACGTTATATGGTATGACGTTATAACATATTACGTTATATGGTATGACGTTATACCGTATTACGTTATATGGGATGACGTTATAACGTATTGCGTTATATGGTATGACGTTGTAACGTATTACGTTATATGGGATGACGTTATATGGTATGACGTTATAACGTATTACGTTATATGGGATGACGTTATAACGTATTACGTTATATGGTATGACGTTATAACATATTACGTTATATGGTATGACGTTATAACATATTACGTTATATGGTATGACGTTATAACGTATTACGTTATATGGGATGACGTTATAACGTATTACGTTATATGGTATGACGTTATAACATATTACGTTATATGGTATGACGTTATAACATATTACGTTATATGGTATGACGTTATAACATATTACGTTATATGGTATGACGTTATAACATATTACGTTATATGGTATGACGTTATACCGTATTACGTTAAATGGGATGACGTTGTAATGTATTACGTTATATGGGATGACGTTATAACGTATTACGTCATATGGGATGACGTTATAACGTATTACGTTATATGGGATGACGTTATAGCTTATTACGTTATATGGGATGACGTTGTAACGTATTTCGTTATATGGGATGCCGTTATCACGTAATACGTTATATGGTATGACGTTATAACGTAAATAGGTTATAGGGTATGACGTTATACCGTATTACGTTATATGGGATGACGTTATAACGTATTACGTTATATGGGATGACGTTGTAACGTATTACGTTAAATGGGATGACGTTGTAACGTATTACGTTAAATGGGACGACGTTATAACGTGTTACGTTATATGATATGACGTAATAACGTATTACGTTATATGGGATGACGTTATAATGTATTACGTTATATGGGATGACGTTATAACTTATTACGTTATATGGGATGACGTTGTAACGTATTTCGTTATATGGGATGCCGTTATCACGTAATACGTTATATAGTATGACGTTGTAACGTAATAGGTTATATGGTATGACGTTATACCGTATTACGTTATATGGGATGACGTTGTAACGTATTACGTTAAATGGGATGACGTTGTAACGTATTACGTTAAATGGGACGACGTTATAACGTATTACGTTATATGGGATGACGTTATAGCTTATTACGTTATATGGGATGACGTTGTATCGTATTTCGTTATATGGGATGCCGTTATCACGTAATACGTTATATGGTATGACGTTATAACGTAAATAGGTTATATGGTATGACGTTATACCGTATTACGTTATATGGTATGACGTTGTAACGTATTACGTTAAATGGGACGACGTTGTAACGTATTACGTTAAATGGGACGACGTTATAACGTGTTACGTTATATGGGATGACGTAATAACGTATTACGTTATATGGGATGCCGTTATCACGTAATACGTTATATGGTATGACGTTATACCGTATAACGTTATATGGGATGACGTTATAACGTATTACGTTATATGGGATGACGTTATAACGTATTACGTTATATGGGACGACGTTATAACGTATTACGTTATATGGGACGACGTTATAACGTATTACGTTATATGGGACGACGTTATAACGTATTGCGTTATATGGGATGACGTTATAACGTATTACGTTATATGGGATGACGTTGTAACGTATTACGTTAAATGGGATGACGTTGTAACGTATTACGTTATATGGGATGACGTTATAACGTATTACGTCATATGGGACGACGTTATAACGTATTACGTTAAATGGGATGACGTTGTAATGTATTACGTTATATGGGATGACGCTATAACGTATTACGTCATATGGGACGACGTTATAACGTATTACGTTATATGGAACGACGTTATACCGTATTACGTTATATGGGATGACGTAATAACGTATTACGTAATATGGGATGACGTTATCACATAATACGTTATATGGTATGACGTCATAACGTAAATAGGTTATATGCTATGACGGTATACCGTATTACGTTATATGGGATGACGTTATAACGTATTACGTTAAATGGGACGACGTTGTAACGTATTACGTTATATGGGATGACGTTATAGCTTATTACGTTATATGGGATGACGTTGTAACGTATTTCGTTATATGGGATGCCGTTATCACGTAATACGTTATATGGTATGACGTTATAACGTAAATAGGTTATATGGTATGACGTTATACCGTATTACGTTATATGGGATGACGTTATAACGTATTACATTATATGGGATGACGTTGTAACGTATTACGTTAAATGGGATGACGTTGTAACGTATTACGTTAAATGGGACGACGTTATAACGTGTTACGTTATATGATATGACGTAATAACGTATTACGTTATATGGGATGACGTTATAATGTATTACGTTATATGGGATGACGTTGTAACGTATTTCGTTATATGGGAGGACGTTATAACGTATTACGTTATATGGGAGGACGTTATAACGTATTACGTTATATGGGATGACGTTATAACGTATTACGTTATATGGTATGACGTTATAACATATTACGTTATATGGTATGACGTTATACCGTATTACGTTATATGGGATGACGTTGTAACGTAATAGGTTATATGGTATGACGTTATACCGTATTACGTTATATGGGATGACGTTATAATGTATTACGTTATATGGGATGACGTTGTAACGTATTTCGTTATATGGGAGGACGTTATAACGTATTACGTTATATGGTATGACGTTATAACGTATTACGTTATATGGGAGGACGTTATAACGTATTACGTTATATGGTTGACGTTATAACGTATTACGTTATATGGGATGACGTTATAACGTATTACGTTATATGGTATGACGTTATAACATATTACGTTATATGGTATGACGTTATACCGTATTTCGTTATATGGGATGACGTTATATCGTATTACGTTATATGGGAGGACGTTATAACGTATTACGTTATATGGTATGACGTTATAACGTATTACGTTATATGGGAGGACGTTATAACGTATTACGTTATATGGTATGACGTTATAACGTATTACGGTATATGGGATGACGTTATAACGTATTACGTTATATCGTATGACGTTATAACATATTACGTTATATGGTATGACGTTATACCGTATTTCGTTATATGGGATGACGTTATAACGTGTTACGTTATATGGGATGACGTAATAACGTATAACGTTATATGGGATGCCGTTATCACGTAATACGTTATATGGTATGACGTTATAACGTAAATAGGTTATATGGTATGACGTTATACCGTATTACGTTATATGGGATGACGTTATAACTTATTACGTTATATGGGATGACGTTATAACGTATTACGTTATATGGGACTACGTTATAACGTATTACGTTATATGGGACGACGTTATAACGTATTGCGTTATATGGGATGACGTTATAACGTATTACGTTATATGGGATGACGTTGTAACGTATTACGTTAAATGGGATGACGTTGTAACGTATTACGTTATATGGGATGACGTTATAACGTATTACGTCATATGGGACGACGTTATAACGTATTACGTTATATGGAACGACGTTATACCGTATTACGTTATATGGGATGACGTAATAACGTATTACGTCATATGGGATGACGTTATAACGTATTACGTTATATGGGATGACGTTATCACATAATACGTTATATGGTATGACGTCATAACGTAAATAGGTTATATGCTATGACGGTATACCGTATTACGTTATATGGGATGACGTTATAATGTATTACGTTAAATGGGACGACGTTATAACGTGTTACGTAATATGGGATGACGCTATAACGTATTACGTTATATGATATGACGTAATAACGTATTACGTCATATGGGATGACGTTATAACGTATTACGTTATATGGGATGACGTTATAGCTTATTACGTTATATGGGATGACGTTGTAACGTATTTCGTTATATGGGATGCCGTTATCGCGTAATACGTTATATGGTATGACGTTATAACGTAAATAGGTTATATGGTATGACGTTATACCGTATTACGTTATATGGGATGACGTTATAACGTATTACGTTATATGGGATGACGTTGTAACGTATTACGTTAAATGGGATGACGTTGTAACGTATTACGTTAAATGGGACGACGTTATAACGTGTTACGTTATATGATATGACGTTGTAACGTAATAGGTTATATGGTATGACGTTATACCGTATTACGTTATATGGGATGACGTTATAATGTATTACGTTATATGGGATGACGTTGTAACGTATTTCGTTATATGGGAGGACGTTATAACGTATTACGTTATATGGTATGACGTTATAACGTATTACGTTATATGGGATGACGTTATAACTTATTACGTTATATGGGATGACGTTGTAACGTATTTCGTTATATGGGATGGCGTTATCACGTAATACGTTATATAGTATGACGTTGTAACGTAATAGGTTATATGGTATGACGTTATACCGTATTACGTTATATGGGATGACGTTGTAATGTATTACGTTAAATGGGATGACGTTGTAACGTATTACGTTAAATGGGACGACGTTATAACGTATTACGTTATATGGGATGACGTTATAGCTTATTACGTTATATGGGATGACGTTGTAACGTATTTCGTTATATGGGATGCCGTTATCACGTAATACGTTATATGGTATGACGTTATAACGTAAATAGGTTATATGGTATGACGTTATACCGTATTACGTTATATGGTATGACGTTGTAACGTATTACGTTAAATGGGATGACGTTGTAACGTATTACGTTAAATGGGACGACGTTATAACGTGTTACGTTATATGGGATGACGTAATAACGTATTACGTTATATGGGATGCCGTTATCACGTAATACGTTATATGGTATGACGTTATACCGTATTACGTTATATGGGATGACGTTATAACGTATTACGTTATATGGGATGACGTTATAACGTATTACGTTATATGGGACGACGTTATAACGTATTACGTTATATGGGACGACGTTATAACGTATTGCGTTATATGGGATGACGTTATAACGTATTACGTTATATGGGATGACGTTGTAACGTATTACGTTAAATGGGATGACGTTGTAACGTATTACGTTATATGGGATGACGTTATAACGTATTACGTCATATGGGACGACGTTATAACGTATTACGTTAAATGGGATGACGTTGTAATGTATTACGTTATATGGGATGACGTTATAACGTATTACGTCATATGGGACGACGTTATAACGTATTACGTTATATGGAACGACGTTATACCGTATTACGTTATATGGGATGACGTAATAACGTATTACGTAATATGGGATGACGTTATCACATAATACGTTATATGGTATGACGTCATAACGTAAATAGGTTATATGCTATGACGGTATACCGTATTACGTTATATGGGATGACGTTATAACGTATTACGTTAAATGGGACGACGTTATAACGTGTTACGTTACATGGGATGACGTTATAACGTATTACGTTATATCATATGACGTAATAACGTATTACGTCATATGGGATGACGTTATAACGTATTACGTTATATGGGATGACGTTATAGCTTATTACGTTATATGGGATGACGTAACGTATTTCGTTATATGGGATGCCGTTATCACGTAATACGTTATATGGTATGACGTTATAACGTAAATAGGTTATATGGTATGACGTTATACCGTATTACGTTATATGGGATGACGTTATAACGTATTACGTTATATGGGATGACGTTGTAACGTATTACGTTAAATGGGAGGACGTTGTAACGTATTACGGTAAATGGGACGACGTTATAACGTGTTACGTTATATGATATGACGTAATAACGTATTACGTTATATGGGATGACGTTATAATGTATTACGTTATATGGGATGACGTTGTAACGTATTTCGTTATATGGGAGGACGTTATAACGTATTACGTTATATGGTATGACGTTATAACGTATTACGTTATATGGGAGGACGTTATAACGTATTACGTTATATGGTACGACGTTATAACGTATTACGTTATATGGGATGACGTTATAACGTATTACGTTATATGGTATGACGTTATAACATATTACGTTATATGGTATGACGTTATACCGTATTTCGTTATATGGGATGACGTTATATCGTATTACGTTATATGGGATGACGTTGTAACGTATTACGTTAAATGGGATGACGTTGTAACGTATTACGTTAAATGGGACGACGTTGTAACGTGTTACGTTATATGATATGACGTAATAACGTATTACGTTATATGGGATGCCGTTATCACGTAATACGTTATATGGTATGACGTTATAACGTAAATAGGTTATATGGTATGACGTTATACCGTATTACGTTATATGGGATGACGTTATAACGTATTACGTTATATGGGATGACGTTGTAACGTATTACGTTAAATGGGATGACGTTGTAACGTATTACGTTAAATGGGACGACGTTATAACGTGTTACGTTATATGGGATGACGTAATAACGTATTACATTATATGGGACGACGTTATAACGTATTACGTTAAATGGGATGAATTTGTAACGTATTACGTTATATGGTATGACGTTGTAACGTATTACGTTAAATGGGATGACGTTGTAACGTATTACGTTAAATGGGACGACGTTATAACGTGTTTCGTTATATGGGATGACGTTATAACGTATTACGTTATATGGGATGACGTTATATGGTATTACGTTATAACGTATTACGTTATATGGGAGGACGTTATAACGTATTACGTTATATGGTATGACGTTATAACGTATTACGTTATATGGTATGACGTTATAACATATTACGTTATATGGTATGACGTTATAACATATTACGTTATATGGTATGACGTTATACCGTATTACGTTATATGGGATGACGTTATAACGTATTGCGTTATATGGTATGACGTTGTAACGTATTACGTTATATGGGATGACGTTATATGGTATGACGTTATAACGTATTACGTTATATGGGATGACGTTATAACGTATTACGTTATATGGTATGACGTTATAACATATTACGTTATATGGTATGACGTTATAACATATTACGTTATATGGTATGACGTTATAACGTATTACGTTATATGGGATGACGTTATAACGTATTACGTTATATGGTATGACGTTATAACATATTACGTTATATGGTATGACGTTATAACATATTACGTTATATGGTATGACGTTATAACATATTACGTTATATGGTATGACGTTATACCGTATTACGTTATATGGGATGACGTTGTAACGTATTACGTTAAATGGGATGACGTTGTAATGTATTACGTTTTATGGGACGACGTTATAACGTGTTACGTTATATGGGATGACGTAATAACGTATTACGTGATATGGGATGACGTTATATGGTATGACGTTATAACGTATTACGTTATATGGGATGACGTTATAACGTACTACGTTATATGGTATGACGCTATAACGTATTACGTTATATGGGATGACGTTGTAACGTATTACGTTAAATGGGACGACGTTATATCGTGTTACGTTATATGGTATGACGTTATAACGTATTACGTTATATGGGATCACGTTATAACGTATTACGTTATATGGTATGACGTTATAACATATTACGTTATATGGTATGACGTTATACCGTATTACGTTATATGGGATGACGTTGTAACGTATTACGTTAAATGGGATGACGTTGTAATGTATTACGTTTTATGGGATGACGTTATAACGTATTACGTCATATGGGACGACGTTATAACGTATTACGTTATATGGAACGACGTTATACCTTATTACGTTATATGGGATGACGTTATAACGTATTACATTATATGGGACGACGTTATAACGTATTACGTTAAATGGGATGAATTTGTAACGTATTACGTTAAATGGGACGACGTTATAACGCACTACGTTATATGGGATGACGTTATAACGTATTACGTTATATGGGATGACGTTGTAACATATTACGTTAAATGGGATGATGTTGTAATGTATTACGTTTTATGGGATGACGTTATAACGTATTACGTCATATGGGACGACGTTATAACGTATTACGTTATATGGAACGACGTTATACCGTATTACGTTATATGGGATGACGTTGTAACGTATTTCGTTATATGGGATGCCGTTATCACGTAATACGTTATATGGGATGACGTTATAACGTATTACGTTATATGGAACGACGTTATAACGTATTACATTATATGGGACGACGTTATAACGTATTACGTTAAATGGGATGAATTTGTAACGTATTACGTTAAATGGGACGACGTTATAACGTATTACGTTATATGGGATGACGTAATAACGTATTACGTTATATGGGATGCCGTTATCACGTAATACGTTATATGGTATGACGTTATAACGTAAATAGGTTATATGGTATGACGTTATACCGTATTACGTTATATGGGATGACGTTATCACTTAATACGTTATATGGTATGACGTTATAACGTATTACGTTATATGGGACGACGTTATAAGGTATTACGTTATATGGAACGACGTTATACCGTATTACGTTATATGGGATGACGTAATAACGTATTACGTAATATGGGATAACGTTATCACATAATACGTTATATGGTATGACGTCATAATGTAAATAGGTTATATGGTATGACGGTATACCGTATGACGTTATATGGTATGACGTCATAACGTAAATAGCTTAAATGGTATGACGGTATACCGTATTACGTTGTATGGGATGACGTTATAACGTATTACGTTATATGTGATGACGTTATAACGTATTACGTTATATGGGACGACGTTATAACGTATTACGTTATATGGAGCGACGTTATACCGTATTACGTTATATGGGATGACGTTTTAACGCATTACGTTAAATGGGATGACGTTATAACGTATTACGTTATATGGAGCGACGTTATACCGTATTACGTTATATGGGATGACGTTATAACGTATTTCGTTATATGGGAGGACGTTATAACGTATTACGTTATATGGTATGACGTTTTAACGTATTACGTTATATGGGAGAACGTTATAACGTATTACGTTATATGCGACGTCGTTATAACGTATTACGTTATATGGGATGATGTTGTAACGTATTACGTTATATGGGACGACGTTATAACGTATTGCGTTATATGGGATGACGTAGTACCGTATTACGGTATATGGGATGACGTTATCACTTAATACGTTATATGGTATGACGTTATAACGTATTACGTTATATGGGACGACGTTATAAGGTATTACGTTATATGGAACGTCGTTATACCGTATTACGTTATATGGGATGACGTAATAACGTATTACGTAATATGGGATGACGTTATCACATAATACGTTATATGGTATGACGTCATAATGTAAATAGGTTATATGGTATGACGGTATACCGTATGACGTTATATGGGATGACGTTATAACGTATTACGTTATATGGGATGACGTTATCACGTAATACGCTATATGGTATGACGTTATAACGTAAATAGGTTATATGTTATGACGTTATAACGTAATAGGTTATATGGTATGACGTCATAATGTAAATAGGTTATATGGTATGACGGTATACCGTATTACGTTATATGGGATGACGTTATAACGTATTACGTTATGTGGGATGATGTTGTAACGTACTACGTTATATGGGACTACGTTATAACGTATTACGTTATATGGGATGACGTAGTACCGTATTACGTTATATGGGATGACGTAATAACGTATTACGTAATATGGGATGACGTTATCACGTAATACGCTATATGGTATGACGTTATAACGTAATAGGTTATATGGTACGACGTTATACCCTATTACGTTATATGGGATGACGTAATAACGTATTACGTAATATGGGATGACGTTATCACATAATACGTTATATGGTATGACGTCATAATGTAAATAGGTTATATGGTATGACGGTATACCGTATGACGTTATATGGGATGACGTTATAACGTATTACGTTATATGGGATGACGTTATCACGTAATACGCTATATGGTATGACGTCATAATGTAAATAGGTTATATGGTATGACGGTATATCGTATTACGTTATATGGGGTTACGTTATAACGTATTACGTTATATGGGATGACGTTGTAACGTATTACGTTAAATGGGATGACGTTGTAACGTATTACGATAAATGGGACGACGTTATAACGTATTACGTTATATGGGATGACGTAATAACGTATTACGTTATATGGGATGACGTTATCACGTAATACGCTATATGGTATGACGTTATAACGTAATAGGTTATATGGTACGACGTTATACCCTATTACGTTATATGGGATGACGTTATAACGTATTACGTTATATGGGATGACGTTGTAACGTATTACGTTAAATGGGATGACGTTGTAACGTATTACGTTAAATGGGACGACGTTATAACGTATTACGTTATATGGGATGACGTAATAACGTATTACGTTATATGGGATGACGTTATCACGTAATACGTTATATGGTATGACGTTATAACGTAAATATGTTATATGGCATGACGTTATACCGTATTACGTTATATGGGATTACTATATAACGTATTACGTTATATGGGATGACGTTATAACGTATTACGTTATATGGGATGACGTTATAACGTATTACGTTATATGGGACGACGTTATAACGTATTACGTTATATGGGATGACGTTATAACGTATTACGTTATATGGGACGACATTATCACGTAATACGCTATATGGTATGACGCTAAAACGTAAATAGGATATATGGTATGACGTTATAACGTAATAGGTTATATGGTATGACGTTATACCCTATTACGTTATATGGGATGACGTTATAACGTATTACGTTATATGGGATGACGTTGTAACGTATTACGTTAAATGGGATGACGTTGTAACGTATTACGTTATATGGGATGACGTTATAACGTATTACGTTATATGGGCCGACGTTATAACGTATTACGTTATATGGGACGACGCTATAACGTATTACGTTATATGGGATGACGTTATCACGTAATACGCTATATGGTATGACGTTATAAAGTAAATAGGTTATATGGTATGACGTTATAACGTAATAGGTTATATGGTATGACGTTATACGCTATTACGTTATATGGGATGACGTTATAACGTATTACGTTATATGGGATGACGTTGTAACGTATTACGTTAAATGGGACGACGTTATAACGTATTACGTTATATGGGATGACGTAATAACGTATTGCGTTATATGGGATGACGTTATAACGTATTACGTTATATGGGACGACGTTATAACGTATTACGTTATATGGACCGACGTTATACCGTATTACGTTATATGAGATGACGTAATAACGTATTACGTATTATGGGATGACGTTATCACATAATACGTTATATGGTATGACGTCATAACGTAAATAGGTTATATGGTATGACGGTATACCGTATTACGTTGTATGGGATGACGTTATAACGTATTACGTTATATGGGTTGACGTTATAACGTATTACGTTATATGGTATGACGTTATACCGTATTACGTTATATGGAACGACGTTATACCGTATTACGTTATATGGGATGACGTTATAACGCATTACGTTATATGGGATGACATTATAACGTATTACGTTATTGGGACGACGTTATAACGTATTACGTTATATGGAACGACGTTATACCGTTTTACATTATATGGGATGACGTAATAACGTATTACGTAATATGGCATGACGTTATCACATAATACGTTATATGGTATGACGCCATAACGTAAATAGGTTATATGCTATGACGGTATACCGTATTACGTTGTATGGGATGTCGTTATAACGTATTACGTTATATGGGATGACGTTATAACGTATTACGTTATATGGGACGACGTTATAACGCATTACGTTATATGGAACGACGTTATACCGTATTACGTTATATGGGATGACGTAATAACGTATTACGTAATATGGGATGACGTTATCACATAATACGTTATATGGTATGACGTCATAATGTAAATAGGTTATATGGTATGACGGTATACCGTATTACGTTACAAGGGATGACGTTATAACGTATTACGTTATATGGGATGACGTTATAACGTATTACGTTATATGGGACGACGTTATAACGTATTACGTTATATGGGATGACGCTATAACGAAATGGGTTATATGGTATGACGTTATAACATAATAGGTTATATGGTATGACGTTATACGGTATTATGTTATATTGGATGACGTTATAACGTATTACGTTATATGGGATGACGTTATAACGTACTACGTTATATGGGATGACGTTATAGAGTATTTCGATATATGGGAGGACGTTATAACGTATTACGTTATATGGTATGACGTTGTAACGTATTACGTTGTATGGGATGACGCTATAACGAAATGGGTTATATGGTATGACGTTATAACATAATAGGTTATATGTTATGACGTTATACGGTATTATGTTATATTGGATGACGTTATAACGTATTACGTTATATGGGATGACGTTATAACGTACTACGTTATATGGGATGACGTTATAGAGTATTTCGATATATGGGAGGACGTTATAACGTATTACGTTATATGGTATGACGTTGTAACGTATTACGTTGTATGGGATGACGCTATCACGTAATACGCTATATGGTATGACGTCATAATGTAAATAGGTTATATGGTATGACGGTATACCGTATTACGTTATAAGGGATGACGTTATAACGTATTACGTTATATGGGATGACGTTATAACGTATTACGTTATATGGGACGACGTTATAACGTATTACGTTATATGGGATGACGCTATAACGAAATGGGTTATATGGTATGACGTTATAACGTAATAGGTTATGTGGTATGACGTTATACGGTATTATGTTATATTGGATAACGTTATAACGTATTACGTTATATGGGATGACGTTATAACGTACTACGTTATATGGGATGACGTTATAACGTATTACGTTATATGGGATGACGTTATAACGTATTACGTTATATGGGACGACGTTATAACGTATTACGTTATATGGGATGACGTTATAACGTATTACGTTATATGGGACGACGTTATCACGTAATACGCTATATGGTATGACGTTAAAACGTAAATAGGTTATATGGTATGACGTTATAACGTAATAGGTTATATGGTATGACGTTATACAATATTACGTTATATGGGATGACGTTATAACGTATTACGTTATATGGGATGACGTTGTAACGTATTACGTTAAATGGGATGACGTTGTAACGTATTACGTTATATGGGATGACGTTATAACGTATTACGTTATATGGGATGACGTTATCACGTAATACGCTATATGGTATGACGTTATAAAGTAAATAGGTTATATGGTATGACGTTATAACGTAATAGGTTATATGGTATGACGTTATACGCTATTACGTTATATGGGATGACGTTATAACGTATTACGTTATATGGGATGACGTTGTAACGTATTACGTTAAATGGGACGACGTTATAACGTATTACGTTATATGGGATGACGTAATAACGTATTGCGTTATATGGGATGACGTTATAACGTATTACGTTATATGGGACGACGTTATAACGTATTACGTTATATGGAACGACGTTATACCGTATTACGTTATATGAGATGACGTAATAACGTATTACGTATTATGGGATGACGTTATCACATAATACGTTATATGGTATGACGTCATAACGTAAATAGGTTATATGGTATGACGGTATACCGTATTACGTTATAAGGGATGACGTTATAACGTATTACGTTATATGGGATGACGTTATAACGTATTACGTTATATGGGACGACGTTATAACGTATTACGTTATATGGGATGACGCTATAACGAAATGGGTTATATAGTATGACGTTATAACGTAATAGGTTATATGGTATGACGTTATACGGTATTATGTTATATTGGATGACGTTATAACGTATTACGTTATATGGGATGACGTTATAACGTACTACGTTATATGGGACGACGTTATAACGTGTTACGTTATATGGGATGACGTAATAACGTATTACGTTATATGGGATGCCGTTATCACGTAATACGTTATATGGTATGACGTTATACCGTATAACGTTATATGGGATGACGTTATAACGTATTACGTTATATGGGATGACGTTATAACGTATTACGTTATATGGGACGACGTTATAACGTATTACGTTATATGGGACGACGTTATAACGTATTACGTTATATGGAACGACGTTATACCGTATTACGTTATATGGGATGACGTAATAACGTATTACGTAATATGGGATGACGTTATCACATAATACGTTATATGGTATGACGTCATAACGTAAATAGGTTATATGCTATGACGGTATACCGTATTACGTTATATGGGATGACGTTATAACGTATTACGTTAAATGGGACGACGTTGTAACGTATTACGTTATATGGGATGACGTTATAGCTTATTACGTTATATGGGATGACGTTGTAACGTATTTCGTTATATGGGATGCCGTTATCACGTAATACGTTATATGGTATGACGTTATAACGTAAATAGGTTATATGGTATGACGTTATACCGTATTACGTTATATGGGATGACGTTATAACGTATTACGTTATATGGGATGACGTTGTAACGTATTACGTTAAATGGGATGACGTTGTAATGTATTACGTTATATGGGATGACGTTATAACGTATTACGTCATATGGGACGACGTTATAACGTATTACGTTATATGGAACGACGTTATACCGTATTACGTTATATGGGATGACGTAATAACGTATTACGTCATATGGGATGACGTTATAACGTATTACGTTATATGGGATGACGTTATCACATAATACGTTATATGGTATGACGTCATAACGTAAATAGGTTATATGCTATGACGGTATACCGTATTACGTTATATGGGATGACGTTATAATGTATTACGTTAAATGGGACGACGTTATAACGTGTTACGTAATATGGGATGACGTTATAACGTATTACGTTATATGATATGACGTAATAACGTATTACGTCATATGGGATGACGTTATAACGTATTACGTTATATGGGATGACGTTATAGCTTATTACGTTATATGGGATGACGTTGTAACGTATTTCGTTATATGGGATGCCGTTATCGCGTAATACGTTATATGGTATGACGTTATAACGTAAATAGGTTATATGGTATGACGTTATACCGTATTACGTTATATGGGATGACGTTATAACGTATTACGTTATATGGGATGACGTTGTAACGTATTACGTTAAATGGGATGACGTTGTAACGTATTACGTTAAATGGGACGACGTTATAACGTGTTACGTTATATGATATGACGTTGTAACGTGATAGGTTATATGGTATGACGTTATACCGTATTACGTTATATGGGATGACGTTATAATGTATTACGTTATATGGGATGACGTTGTAACGTATTTCGTTATATGGGAGGACGTTATAACGTATTACGTTATATGGTATGACGTTATAACGTATTACGTTATATGGGATGACGTTATAACTTATTACGTTATATGGGATGACGTTGTAACGTATTTCGTTATATGGGATGGCGTTATCACGTAATACGTTATATAGTATGACGTTGTAACGTAATAGGTTATATGGTATGACGTTATACCGTATTACGTTATATGGGATGACGTTGTAACGTATTACGTTAAATGGGATGACGTTGTAACGTATTACGTTAAATGGGACGACGTTATAACGTATTACGTTATATGGGATGACGTTATAGCTTATTACGTTATATGGGATGACGTTGTAACGTATTTCGTTATATGGGATGCCGTTATCACGTAATACGTTATATGGTATGACGTTATAACGTAAATAGGTTATATGGTATGACGTTATACCGTATTACGTTATATGGTATGACGTTGTAACGTATTACGTTAAATGGGATGACGTTGTAACGTATTACGTTAAATGGGACGACGTTATAACGTGTTACGTTATATGGGATGACGTAATAACGTATTACGTTATATGGGATGCCGTTATCACGTAATACGTTATATGGTATGACGTTATACCGTATTACGTTATATGGGATGACGTTATAACGTATTACGTTATATGGGATGACGTTATAACGTATTACGTTATATGGGACGACGTTATAACGTATTACGTTATATGGGACGACGTTATAACGTATTGCGTTATATGGGATGACGTTATAACGTATTACGTTATATGGGATGACGTTGTAACGTATTACGTTAAATGGGATGACGTTGTAACGTATTACGTTATATGGGATGACGTTATAACGTATTACGTCATATGGGATGACGTTATCACGTAATACGCTATATCGTATGACGTTATAAAGTAAATAGGTTATATGGTATGACGTTATAACGTAATAGGTTATATGGTATGACGTCATACGCTATTACGTTATATGGGATGACGTTATAACGTATTACGTTATATGGGATGACGTTGTAACGTATTACGTTAAATGGGACGACGTTATAACGTATTACGTTATATGGGATGACGTAATAACGTATTGCGTTATATGGGATGACGTTATAACGTATTACGTTATATGGGACGACGTTATAACGTATTACGTTATATGGAACGACGTTATACCGTATTACGTTATATGAGATGACGTAATAACGTATTACGTATTATGGGATGACGTTATCACATAATACGTTATATGGTATGACGTCATAACGTAAATAGGTTATATGGTATGACGGTATACCGTATTACGTTATAAGGGATGACGTTATAACGTATTACGTTATATGGGATGACGTTATAACGTATTACGTTATATGGGACGACGTTATAACGTATTACGTTATATGGGATGACGCTATAACGAAATGGGTTATATAGTATGACGTTATAACGTAATAGGTTATATGGTATGACGTTATACGGTATTATGTTATATTGGATGACGTTATAACGTATTACGTTATATGGGATGACGTTATAACGTACTACGTTATATGGGACGACGTTATAACGTGTTACGTTATATGGGATGACGTAATAACGTATTACGTTATATGGGATGCCGTTATCACGTAATACGTTATATGGTATGACGTTATACCGTATAACGTTATATGGGATGACGTTATAACGTATTACGTTATATGGGATGACGTTATAACGTATTACGTTATATGGGACGACGTTATAACGTATTACGTTATATGGGACGACGTTATAACGTATTACGTTATATGGGACGACGTTATAACGTATTGCGTTATATGGGATGACGTTATAACGTATTACGTTATATGGGATGACGTTGTAACGTATTACGTTAAATGGGATGACGTTGTAACGTATTACGTTATATGGGATGACGTTATAACGTATTACGTCATATGGGACGACGTTATAACGTATTACGTTAAATGGGATGACGTTGTAATGTATTACGTTATATGGGATGACGCTATAACGTATTACGTCATATGGGACGACGTTATAACGTATTACGTTATATGGAACGACGTTATACCGTATTACGTTATATGGGATGACGTAATAACGTATTACGTAATATGGGATGACGTTATCACATAATACGTTATATGGTATGACGTCATAACGTAAATAGGTTATATGCTATGACGGTATACCGTATTACGTTATATGGGATGACGTTATAACGTATTACGTTAAATGGGACGACGTTGTAACGTATTACGTTATATGGGATGACGTTATAGCTTATTACGTTATATGGGATGACGTTGTAACGTATTTCGTTATATGGGATGCCGTTATCACGTAATACGTTATATGGTATGACGTTATAACGTAAATAGGTTATATGGTATGACGTTATACCGTATTACGTTATATGGGATGACGTTATAACGTATTACATTATATGGGATGACGTTGTAACGTATTACGTTAAATGGGATGACGTTGTAACGTATTACGTTAAATGGGACGACGTTATAACGTGTTACGTTATATGATATGACGTAATAACGTATTACGTTATATGGGATGACGTTATATTGTATTACGTTATATGGGATGACGTTGTAACGTATTTCGTTATATGGGAGGACGTTATAACGTATTACGTTATATGGGAGGACGTTATAACGTATTACGTTATATGGGACTACGTTATAACGTATTACGTTATATGGGACGACGTTATAACGTATTGCGTTATATGGGATGACGTTATAACGTATTACGTTATATGGGATGACGTTGTAACGTATTACGTTAAATGGGATGACGTTGTAATGTATTACGTTATATGGGATGACGTTATAACGTATTACGTCATATGGGACGACGTTATAACGTATTACGTTATATGGAACGACGTTATACCGTATTACGTTATATGGGATGACGTAATAACGTATTACGTCATATGGGATGACGTTATAACGTATTACGTTATATGGGATGACGTTATCACATAATACGTTATATGGTATGACGTCATAACGTAAATAGGTTATATGCTATGACGGTATACCGTATTACGTTATATGGGATGACGTTATAATGTATTACGTTAAATGGGACGACGTTATAACGTGTTACGTAATATGGGATGACGTTATAACGTATTACGTTATATGATATGACGTAATAACGTATTACGTCATATGGGATGACGTTATAACGTATTACGTTATATGGGATGACGTTATAGCTTATTACGTTATATGGGATGACGTTGTAACGTATTTCGTTATATGGGATGCCGTTATCGCGTAATACGTTATATGGTATGACGTTATAACGTAAATAGGTTATATGGTATGACGTTATACCGTATTACGTTATATGGGATGACGTTATAACGTATTACGTTATATGGGATGACGTTGTAACGTATTACGTTAAATGGGATGACGTTGTAACGTATTACGTTATATGGGACGACGTTATAACGTATTACGTTATATGGGACGACGTTATAACGTATTGCGTTATATGGGATGACGTTATAACGTATTACGTTATATGGGATGACGTTGTAACGTATTACGTTAAATGGGATGACGTTGTAACGTATTACGTTATATGGGATGACGTTATAACGTATTACGTCATATGGGACGACGTTATAACGTATTACGTTATATGGGATGACGTTATAACGTATTACGTTATATGGGACGACGTTATCACGTAATACGCTATATGGTATGACGTTAAAACGTAAATAGGTTATATGGTATGACGTTATAACGTAATAGGTTATATGGTATGACGTTATACAATATTACGTTATATGGGATGACGTTATAACGTATTACGTTATATGGGATGACGTTATCACGTAATACGCTATATGGTATGACGTTATAAAGTAAATAGGTTATATGGTATGACGTTATAACGTAATAGGTTATATGGTATGACGTTATACGCTATTACGTTATATGGGATGACGTTATAACGTATTACGTTATATGGGATGACGTTGTAACGTATTACGTTAAATGGGACGACGTTATAACGTATTACGTTATATGGGATGACGTAATAACGTATTGCGTTATATGGGATGACGTTATAACGTATTACGTTATATGGGACGACGTTATAACGTATTACGTTATATGGAACGACGTTATACCGTATTACGTTATATGAGATGACGTAATAACGTATTACGTATTATGGGATGACGTTATCACATAATACGTTATATGGTATGACGTCATAACGTAAATAGGTTATATGGTATGACGGTATACCGTATTACGTTATAAGGGATGACGTTATAACGTATTACGTTATATGGGATGACGTTATAACGTATTACGTTATATGGGACGACGTTATAACGTATTACGTTATATGGGATGACGCTATAACGAAATGGGTTATATAGTATGACGTTATAACGTAATAGGTTATATGGTATGACGTTATACGGTATTATGTTATATTGGATGACGTTATAACGTATTACGTTATATGGGATGACGTTATAACGTACTACGTTATATGGGACGACGTTATAACGTGTTACGTTATATGGGATGACGTAATAACGTATTACGTTATATGGGATGCCGTTATCACGTAATACGTTATATGGTATGACGTTATACCATATAACGTTATATGGGATGACGTTATAACGTATTACGTTATATGGGATGACGTTATAACGTATTACGTTATATGGGACGACGTTATAACGTATTACGTTATATGGGACGACGTTATAACGTATTACGTTATATGGGACGACGTTATAACGTATTGCGTTATATGGGATGACGTTATAACGTATTACGTTATATGGGATGACGTTGTAACGTATTACGTTAAATGGGATGACGTTGTAACGTATTACGTTATATGGGATGACGTTATAACGTATTACGTCATATGGGACGACGTTATAACGTATTACGTTAAATGGGATGACGTTGTAATGTATTACGTTATATGGGATGACGCTATAACGTATTACGTCATATGGGACGACGTTATAACGTATTACGTTATATGGAACGACGTTATACCGTATTACGTTATATGGGATGACGTAATAACGTATTACGTAATATGGGATGACGTTATCACATAATACGTTATATGGTATGACGTCATAACGTAAATAGGTTATATGCTATGACGGTATACCGTATTACGTTATATGGGATGACGTTATAACGTATTACGTTAAATGGGACGACGTTGTAACGTATTACGTTATATGGGATGACGTTATAGCTTATTACGTTATATGGGATGACGTTGTAACGTATTTCGTTATATGGGATGCCGTTATCACGTAATACGTTATATGGTATGACGTTATAACGTAAATAGGTTATATGGTATGACGTTATACCGTATTACGTTATATGGGATGACGTTATAACGTATTACATTATATGGGATGACGTTGTAACGTATTACGTTAAATGGGATGACGTTGTAACGTATTACGTTAAATGGGACGACGTTATAACGTGTTACGTTATATGATATGACGTAATAACGTATTACGTTATATGGGATGACGTTATATTGTATTACGTTATATGGGATGACGTTGTAACGTATTTCGTTATATGGGAGGACGTTATAACGTATTACGTTATATGGGAGGACGTTATAACGTATTACGTTATATGGGACTACGTTATAACGTATTACGTTATATGGGACGACGTTATAACGTATTGCGTTATATGGGATGACGTTATAACGTATTACGTTATATGGGATGACGTTGTAACGTATTACGTTAAATGGGATGACGTTGTAATGTATTACGTTATATGGGATGACGTTATAACGTATTACGTCATATGGGACGACGTTATAACGTATTACATTATATGGAACGACGTTATACCGTATTACGTTATATGGGATGACGTAATAACGTATTACGTCATATGGGATGACGTTATAACGTATTACGTTATATGGGATGACGTTATCACATAATACGTTATATGGTATGACGTCATAACGTAAATAGGTTATATGCTATGACGGTATACCGTATTACGTTATATGGGATGACGTTATAATGTATTACGTTAAATGGGACGACGTTATAACGTGTTACGTAATATGGGATGACGTTATAACGTATTACGTTATATGATATGACGTAATAACGTATTACGTCATATGGGATGACGTTATAACGTATTACGTTATATGGGATGACGTTATAGCTTATTACGTTATATGGGATGACGTTGTAACGTATTTCGTTATATGGGATGCCGTTATCGCGTAATACGTTATATGGTATGACGTTATAACGTAAATAGGTTATATGGTATGACGTTATACCGTATTACGTTATATGGGATGACGTTATAACGTATTACGTTATATGGGATGACGTTGTAACGTATTACGTTAAATGGGATGACGTTGTAACGTATTACGTTAAATGGGACGACGTTATAACGTGTTACGTTATATGATATGACGTTGTAACGTAATAGGTTATATGGTATGACGTTATACCGTATTACGTTATATGGGATGACGTTATAATGTATTACGTTATATGGGATGACGTTGTAACGTATTCCGTTATATGGGAGGACGTTATAACGTATTACGTTATATGGTATGACGTTATAACGTATTACGTTATATGGGATGACGTTATAACTTATTACGTTATATGGGATGACGTTGTAACGTATTTCGTTATATGGGATGGCGTTATCACGTAATACGTTATATAGTATGACGTTGTAACGTAATAGGTTATATGGTATGACGTTATACCGTATTACGTTATATGGGATGACGTTGTAACGTATTACGTTAAATGGGATGACGTTGTAACGTATTACGTTAAATGGGACGACGTTATAACGTATTACGTTATATGGGATGACGTTATAGCTTATTACGTTATATGGGATGACGTTGTAACGTATTTCGTTATATGGGATGCCGTTATCACGTAATACGTTATATGGTATGACGTTATAACGTAAATAGGTTATATGGTATGACGTTATACCGTATTACGTTATATGGTATGACGTTGTAACGTATTACGTTAAATGGGATGACGTTGTAACGTATTACGTTAAATGGGACGACGTTATAACGTGTTACGTTATATGGGATGACGTAATAACGTATTACGTTATATGGGATGCCGTTATCACGTAATACGTTATATGGTATGACGTTATACCGTATTACGTTATATGGGATGACGTTATAACGTATTACGTTATATGGGATGACGTTATAACGTATTACGTTATATGGGACGACGTTATAACGTATTACGTTATATGGGACGACGTTATAACGTATTGCGTTATATGGGATGACGTTATAACGTATTACGTTATATGGGATGACGTTGTAACGTATTACGTTAAATGGGATGACGTTGTAACGTATTACGTTATATGGGATGACGTTATAACGTATTACGTCATATGGGACGACGTTATAACGTATTACGTTAAATGGGATGACGTTGTAATGTATTACGTTATATGGGATGACGTTATAACGTATTACGTCATATGGGACGACGTTATAACGTATTACGTTATATGGAACGACGTTATACCGTATTACGTTATATGGGATGACGTAATAACGTATTACGTAATATGGGATGACGTTATCACATAATACGTTATATGGTATGACGTCATAACGTAAATAGGTTATATGCTATGACGGTATACCGTATTACGTTATATGGGATGACGTTATAACGTATTACGTTAAATGGGACGACGTTATAACGTGTTACGTTACATGGGATGACGTTATAACGTATTACGTTATATCATATGACGTAATAACGTATTACGTCATATGGGATGACGTTATAACGTATTACGTTATATGGGATGACGTTATAGCTTATTACGTTATATGGGATGACGTAACGTATTTCGTTATATGGGATGCCGTTATCACGTAATACGTTATATGGTATGACGTTATAACGTAAATAGGTTATATGGTATGACGTTATACCGTATTACGTTATATGGGATGACGTTATAACGTATTACGTTATATGGGATGACGTTGTAACGTATTACGTTAAATGGGATGACGTTGTAACGTATTACGGTAAATGGGACGACGTTATAACGTGTTACGTTATATGATATGACGTAATAACGTATTACGTTATATGGGATGACGTTATAATGTATTACGTTATATGGGATGACGTTGTAACGTATTTCGTTATATGGGAGGACGTTATAACGTATTACGTTATATGGTATGACGTTATAACGTATTACGTTATATGGGAGGACGTTATAACGTATTACGTTATATGGTACGACGTTATAACGTATTACGTTATATGGGATGACGTTATAACGTATTACGTTATATGGTATGACGTTATAACATATTACGTTATATGGTATGACGTTATACCGTATTTCGTTATATGGGATGCCGTTATCACGTAATACGTTATATGGTATGACGTTATAACGTAAATAGGTTATATGGTATGACGTTATACCGTATTACGTTATATGGGATGACGTTATAAAGTATTATGTTATATGGGATGACGTTGTAACGTATTACGTTAAATGGGATGACGTTGTAACGTATTACGTTAAATGGGACGACGTTATAACGTGTTACGTTATATGGGATGACGTAATAACGTATTACATTATATGGGACGACGTTATAACGTATTACGTTAAATGGGATGAATTTGTAACGTATTACGTTATATGGTATGACGTTGTAACGTATTACGTTAAATGGAATGACGTTGTAACGTATTACGTTAAATGGGACGACGTTATAACGTGTTTCGTTATATGGGATGACGTTATAACGTATTACGTTATATGGGATAACGTTATATGGTATTACGTTATAACGTATTACGTTATATGGGAGGACGTTATAACGTATTACGTTATATGGTATGACGTTATAACGTATTACGTTATATGGGATGACGTTATAACGTATTACGTTATATGGTATGACGTTATAACATATTACGTTATATGGTATGACGTTATAACATATTACGTTATATGGTATGACGTTATACCGTATTACGTTATATGGGATGACGTTATAACGTATTGCGTTATATGGTATGACGTTGTAACGTATTACGTTATATGGGATGACGTTATATGGTATGACGTTATAACGTATTACGTTATATGGGATGACGTTATAACGTATTACGTTATATGGTATGACGTTATAACATATTACGTTATATGGTATGACGTTGTAACGTATTACGTTAAATGGGACGACGTTATAACGTGTTACGTTATATGGGATGACGTAATAACGTATTACGTGATATGGGATGACGTTATATGGTATGACGTTATAACGTATTACGTTATATGGGATGACGTTATAACGTACTACGTTATATGGTATGACGTTATAACGTATTACGTTATATGGGATGACGTTGTAACGTATTACGTTAAATGGGACGACGTTATAACGTGTTACGTTATATGGTATGACGTTATAACGTATTACGTTATATGGGATCACGTTATAACGTATTACGTTATATGGTATGACGTTATAACATATTACGTTATATGGTATGACGTTATACCGTATTACGTTATATGGGATGACGTTGTAACGTATTACGTTAAATGGGATGACGTTGTAATGTATTACGTTTTATGGGATGACGTTATAACGTATTACGTCATATGGGACGACGTTATAACGTATTACGTTATATGGAACGACGTTATACCTTATTACGTTATATGGGATGACGTTATAACGTATTACATTATATGGGACGACGTTATAACGTATTACGTTAAATGGGATGAATTTGTAACGTATTACGTTAAATGGGACGACGTTATAACGCACTACGTTATATGGGATGACGTTATAACGTATTACGTTATATGGGATGACGTTGTAACATATTACGTTAAATGGGATGATGTTGTAATGTATTACGTTTTATGGGATGACGTTATAACGTATTACGTCATATGGGACGACGTTATAACGTATTACGTTATATGGAACGACGTTATACCGTATTACGTTATATGGGATGACGTTGTAACGTATTTCGTTATATGGGATGCCGTTATCACGTAATACGTTATATGGGATGACGTTATAACGTATTACGTTATATGGAACGACGTTATAACGTATTACATTATATGGGACGACGTTATAACGTATTACGTTAAATGGGATGAATTTGTAACGTATTACGTTAAATGGGACGACGTTATAACGTATTACGTTATATGGGATGACGTAATAACGTATTACGTTATATGGGATGCCGTTATCACGTAATACGTTATATGGTATGACGTTATAACGTAAATAGGTTATATGGTATGACGTTATACCGTATTACGTTATATGGGATGACGTTATCACTTAATACGTTATATGGTATGACGTTATAACGTATTACGTTATATGGGACGACGTTATAAGGTATTACGTTATATGGAACGACGTTATACCGTATTACGTTATATGGGATGACGTAATAACGTATTACGTAATATGGGATGACGTTATCACATAATACGTTATATGGTATGACGTCATAATGTAAATAGGTTATATGGTATGACGGTATACCGTATGACGTTATATGGGATGACGTTATAACGTATTACGTTATATGGGATGACGTTATCACGTAATACGCTATATGGTATGACGTCATAATGTAAATAGGTTATATGGTATGACGGTATACCGTATTACGTTATATGGGGTTACGTTATAACGTATTACGTTATATGGGATGACGTTGTAACGTATTACGTTAAATGGGATGACGTTGTAACGTATTACGATAAATGGGACGACGTTATAACGTATTACGTTATATGGGATGACGTAATAACGTATTACGTTATATGGGATGACGTTATCACGTAATACGCTATATGGTATGACGTTATAACGTAATAGGTTATATGGTACGACGTTATACCCTATTACGTTATATGGGATGACGTTATAACGTATTACGTTATATGGGATGACGTTGTAACGTATTACGTTAAATGGGATGACGTTGTAACGTATTACGTTAAATGGGACGACGTTATAACGTATTACGTTATATGGGATGACGTAATAACGTATTACGTTATATGGGATGACGTTATCACGTAATACGTTATATGGTATGACGTTATAACGTAAATATGTTATATGGCATGACGTTATACCGTATTACGTTATATGGGATTACTATATAACGTATTACGTTATATGGGATGACGTTATAACGTATTACGTTATATGGGATGACGTTATAACGTATTACGTTATATGGGACGACGTTATAACGTATTACGTTATATGGGATGACGTTATAACGTATTACGTTATATGGGACGACATTATCACGTAATACGCTATATGGTATGACGCTAAAACGTAAATAGGATATATGGTATGACGTTATAACGTAATAGGTTATATGGTATGACGTTATACCCTATTACGTTATATGGGATGACGTTATAACGTATTACGTTATATGGGATGACGTTGTAACGTATTACGTTAAATGGGATGACGTTGTAACGTATTACGTTATATGGGACGACGTTATAACGTATTACGTTATATGGGCCGACGTTATAACGTATTACGTTATATGGGACGACGCTATAACGTATTACGTTATATGGGATGACGTTATCACGTAATACGCTATATGGTATGACGTTATAAAGTAAATAGGTTATATGGTATGACGTTATAACGTAATAGGTTATATGGTATGACGTTATACGCTATTACGTTATATGGGATGACGTTATAACGTATTACGTTATATGGGATGACGTTGTAACGTATTACGTTAAATGGGAGGACGTTATAACGTATTACGTTATATGGGATGACGTAATAACGTATTGCGTTATATGGGATGACGTTATAACGTATTACGTTATATGGGACGACGTTATAACGTATTACGTTATATGGAACGACGTTATACCGTATTACGTTATATGAGATGACGTAATAACGTATTACGTATTATGGGATGACGTTATCACATAATACGTTATATGGTATGACGTCATAACGTAAATAGGTTATATGGTATGACGGTATACCGTATTACGTTGTATGGGATGACGTTATAACGTATTACGTTATATGGTATGACGTTATAACGTATTACGTTATATGGGAGGACGTTATAACGTATTACGTTATATGGGATGACGTTATAACGCATTACGTTATATGGGATGACATTATAACGTATTACGTTATTGGGACGACGTTATAACGTATTACGTTATATGGAACGACGTTATACCGTTTTACATTGTATGGGATGACGTAATAACGTATTACGTAATATGGCATGACGTTATCACATAATACGTTATATGGTATGACGCCATAACGTAAATAGGTTATATGCTATGACGGTATACCGTATTACGTTGTATGGGATGTCGTTATAACGTATTACGTTATATGGGATGACGTTATAACGTATTACGTTATATGGGACGACGTTATAACGCATTACGTTATATGGAACGACGTTATACCGTATTACGTTATATGGGATGACGTAATAACGTATTACGTAATATGGGATGACGTTATCACATAATACGTTATATGGTATGACGTCATAATGTAAATAGGTTATATGGTATGACGGTATACCGTATTACGTTACAAGGGATGACGTTATAACGTATTACGTTATATGGGATGACGTTATAACGTATTACGTTATATGGGACGACGTTATAACGTATTACGTTATATGGGATGACGCTATAACGAAATGGGTTATATGGTATGATGTTATAACATAATAGGTTATATGGTATGACGTTATACGGTATTATGTTATATTGGATGACGTTATAACGTATTACGTTATATGGGATGACGTTATAACGTACTACGTTATATGGGATGACGTTATAGAGTATTTCGATATATGGGAGGACGTTATAACGTATTACGTTATATGGTATGACGTTGTAACGTATTACGTTGTATGGGATGACGCTATAACGAAATGGGTTATATGGTATGACGTTATAACATAATAGGTTATATGTTATGACGTTATACGGTATTATGTTATATTGGATGACGTTATAACGTATTACGTTATATGGGATGACGTTATAACGTACTACGTTATATGGGACGACGTTATAACGTATTACGTTATATGGGATGACGCTATAACGAAATGGGTTATATGGTATGACGTTATAACGTAATAGGTTATGTGGTATGACGTTATACGGTATTATGTTATATTGGATGACGTTATAACGTATTACGTTATATGGGATGACGTTATAACGTACTACGTTATATGGGATGACGTTATAACGTATTACGTTATATGGGATGACGTTATAACGTATTACGTTATATGGGACGACGTTATAACGTATTACGTTATATGGGACGACGTTATAACGTATTACGTTATATGGGATGACGTTATAACGTATTACGTTATATGGGACGACGTTATCACGTAATACGCTATATGGTATGACGCTAAAACGTAAATAGGATATATGGTATGACGTTATAACGTAATAGGTTATATGGTATGACGTTATACCCTATTACGTTATATGGGATGACGTTATAACGTATTACGTTATATGGGATGACGTTGTAACGTATTACGTTAAATGGGATGACGTTGTAACGTATTACGTTATATGGGATGACGTTATAACGTATTACGTTATATGGGCCGACGTTATAACGTATTACGTTATATGGGACGACGCTATAACGTATTACGTTATATGGGATGACGTTATCACGTAATACGCTATATGGTATGACGTTATAAAGTAAATAGGTTATATGGTATGACGTTATAACGTAATAGGTTATATGGTATGACGTTATACGCTATTACGTTATATGGGATGACGTTATAACGTATTACGTTATATGGGATGACGTTGTAACGTATTACGTTAAATGGGAGGACGTTATAACGTATTACGTTATATGGGATGACGTAATAACGTATTGCGTTATATGGGATGACGTTATAACGTATTACGTTATATGGGACGACGTTATAACGTATTACGTTATATGGAACGACGTTATACCGTATTACGTTATATGAGATGACGTAATAACGTATTACGTATTATGGGATGACGTTATCACATAATACGTTATATGGTATGACGTCATAACGTAAATAGGTTATATGGTATGACGGTATACCGTATTACGTTGTATGGGATGACGTTATAACGTATTACGTTATATGGTATGACGTTATAACGTATTACGTTATATGGGAGGACGTTATAACGTATTACGTTATATGGGATGACGTTATAACGCATTACGTTATATGGGATGACATTATAACGTATTACGTTATTGGGACGACGTTATAACGTATTACGTTATATGGAACGACGTTATACCGTTTTACATTGTATGGGATGACGTAATAACGTATTACGTAATATGGCATGACGTTATCACATAATACGTTATATGGTATGACGCCATAACGTAAATAGGTTATATGCTATGACGGTATACCGTATTACGTTGTATGGGATGTCGTTATAACGTATTACGTTATATGGGATGACGTTATAACGTATTACGTTATATGGGACGACGTTATAACGCATTACGTTATATGGAACGACGTTATACCGTATTACGTTATATGGGATGACGTAATAACGTATTACGTAATATGGGATGACGTTATCACATAATACGTTATATGGTATGACGTCATAATGTAAATAGGTTATATGGTATGACGGTATACCGTATTACGTTACAAGGGATGACGTTATAACGTATTACGTTATATGGGATGACGTTATAACGTATTACGTTATATGGGACGACGTTATAACGTATTACGTTATATGGGATGACGCTATAACGAAATGGGTTATATGGTATGATGTTATAACATAATAGGTTATATGGTATGACGTTATACGGTATTATGTTATATTGGATGACGTTATAACGTATTACGTTATATGGGATGACGTTATAACGTACTACGTTATATGGGATGACGTTATAGAGTATTTCGATATATGGGAGGACGTTATAACGTATTACGTTATATGGTATGACGTTGTAACGTATTACGTTGTATGGGATGACGCTATAACGAAATGGGTTATATGGTATGACGTTATAACATAATAGGTTATATGTTATGACGTTATACGGTATTATGTTATATTGGATGACGTTATAACGTATTACGTTATATGGGATGACGTTATAACGTACTACGTTATATGGGACGACGTTATAACGTATTACGTTATATGGGATGACGCTATAACGAAATGGGTTATATGGTATGACGTTATAACGTAATAGGTTATGTGGTATGACGTTATACGGTATTATGTTATATTGGATGACGTTATAACGTATTACGTTATATGGGATGACGTTATAACGTACTACGTTATATGGGATGACGTTATAACGTATTACGTTATATGGGATGACGTTATAACGTATTACGTTATATGGGACGACGTTATAACGTATTACGTTATATGGGATGACGTTATAACGTATTACGTTATATGGGACGACGTTATCACGTAATACGCTATATGGTATGACGTTAAAACGTAAATAGGTTATATGGTATGACGTTATAACGTAATAGGTTATATGGTATGACGTTATACAATATTACGTTATATGGGATGACGTTATAACGTATTACGTTATATGGGATGACGTTGTAACGTATTACGTTAAATGGGATGTCGTTGTAACGTATTACGTTATATGGGATGACGTTATAACGTATTACGTTATATGGGATGACGTTATCACGTAATACGCTATATGGTATGACGTTATAAAGTAAATAGGTTATATGGTATGACGTTATAACGTAATAGTTTATATGGTATGACGTTATACGCTATTACGTTATATGGGATGACGTTATAACGTATTACGTTATATGGGATGACGTTGTAACGTATTACGTTAAATGGGACGACGTTATAACGTATTACGTTATATGGGATGACGTAATAACGTATTGCGTTATATGGGATGACGTTATAACGTATTACGTTATATGGGACGACGTTATAACGTATTACGTTATATGGAACGACGTTATACCGTATTACGTTATATGAGATGACGTAATAACGTATTACGTATTATGGGATGACGTTATCACATAATACGTTATATGGTATGACGTCATAACGTAAATAGGTTATATGGTATGACGGTATACCGTATTACGTTATAAGGGATGACGTTATAACGTATTACGTTATATGGGATGACGTTATAACGTATTACGTTATATGGGACGACGTTATAACGTATTACGTTATATGGGATGACGCTATAACGAAATGGGTTATATAGTATGACGTTATAACGTAATAGGTTATATGGTATGACGTTATACGGTATTATGTTATATTGGATGACGTTATAACGTATTACGTTATATGGGATGACGTTATAACGTACTACGTTATATGGGATGACGTGATAACGTATTACGTTATATGGGATGACGTTATAACGTATTACGTTATATGGGACCACGTTATAACGTATTACGTTATATGGGATGACGTTATAACGTATTACGTTATATGGGACGACGTTATCACGTAATACGCTATATGGTATGACGTTAAAACGTAAATAGGTTATATGGTATGACGTTATACCCTATTACGTTATATGGGATGACGTTATAACGTATTACGTTATATGGGATGACGTTGTAACGTATTACGTTAAATCGGATGACGTTGTAACGTATTACGTTATATGGGATGACGTTATAACGTATTACGTTATATGGGCCGACGTTATAACGTATTACGTTATATGGGACGACGTTATAACGTATTACGTTATATGGGATGACGTTATCACGTAATACGCTATATGGTATGACGTTATGAAGTAAGTAGGTTATATGGTATGACGTTATAACGTAATAGGTTATATGGTATGACGTTATACGCTATTACGTTATATGGGATGACGTTATAACGTATTACGTTATATGGGATGACGTTGTAACGTATTACGTTAAATGGGACGACGTTATAACGTATTACGTTATATGGGATGACGTAATAACGTATTGCGTTATATGGGATGACGTTATAACGTATTACGTTATATGGGACGACGTTATAACGTATTACGTTATATGGAACGACGTTATACCGTATTACGTTATATGAGATGACGTAATAACGTATTACGTATTATGGGATGACGTTATCACATAATACGTTATATGGTATGACGTCATAACGTAAATAGGTTATATGGTATGACGGTATACCGTATTACGTTGTATGGGATGACGTTATAACGTATTACGTTATATGGGTTGACGTTATAACGTATTACGTTATATGGTATGACGTTATACCGTATTACGTTATATGGAACGACGTTATACCGTATTACGTTATATGGGATGACGTTATAACGTATTACGTTATATGGGATGACATTATAACGTATTACGTTATTGGGACGACGTTATAACGTATTACGTTATATGGAACGACGTTATACCGTTTTACATTATATGGGATGACGTAATAACGTATTACGTAATATGGCATGACGTTATCACATAATACGTTATATGGTATTACGCCATAACGTAAATAGGTTATATGCTATGACGGTATACCGTATTACGTTGTATGGGATGTCGTTATAACGTATTACGTTATATGGGATGACGTTATAACGTATTACGTTATATGGGACGACGTTATAACGCAGTACGTTATATGGAACGACGTTATACCGTATTACGTTATATGGGATGACGTAATAACGTATTACGTAATATGGGATGACGTTATCACATAATACGTTATATGGAATGACGTCATAACGTAAATAGGTTATATGGTATGACGGTATACCGTATTACGTTGTATGGGATGACGTTATAACGTATTACGTTATATGGGATGACGTTATAACGTATTACGTTATATGGGACGACGTTATAACGTATTACGTCATATGGAACGACGTTATACCGTATTACGTTATATGGGATGACGTTGTAACGTATTACGTTATATGGAACGACGTTATACCGTATTACGTTATATGGGATAACGTAATAACGTATTACGTTATATGGGATGACGTTATCACGTAATGCGCTATATGGTATGACGTTATAACGTAATCGGTTATATGGTATGACGTTATACCCTATTACGTTATATGGGATGACGTTATAACGTATTACGTTATATGGAACGACGTTATACCGTATTACGTTATATGGGATGACGTAATAACGTATTACGTAATATGGGATGACGTTATCACATAATACGTTATATGGTATGACGTCATAACGTAAATAGGTTATATGCTATGACGGTATACCGTATTTTGTTATATGGGATGACGTTATAACGTATTACGTTATATGGGATGACGTTATAACGTATTACGTTATATGGGACGACGTTATAACGTATTACGTTATATGGAACGACGTTATACCGTATTACGTTATATGGGATGACGTTATAACGTATTACGTTATATGGGATGACGTTATAACGTATTTCGTTATATGGGAGGACGTTATAACGTATTACGCTTTATGGTATGTCGGTTTAACGTATTACGTTATATGGGAGAACGTTATAACGTATTACGTTATATGGGACGACGTTATAACGAATTTCGTTATATGGGATGACGTAATAACGTAATACGTAATATGGGATGACGTTATCACATAATACGTTATATGGTATGACGTCATAACGTAAATAGGTTATATGCTATGACGGTATACCGTATTTCGTTATATGGGATGACGTTATAACGCATTACGTTATATGGGACGACGTTATAACGTATTACGTTATATGGGATGACGTTATAACGTATTACGTTATATGGGATGACGTTATAACGTATTTCGTTATATGGGAGTACGTTATAACGTATTACGTTATATGGGATGACGTTATCACGTAATACGCTATATGGTATGACGTTATAACGTAAATATGTTATATGGTATGACGTTATAACGTAATACGTTATATGGTATGACGTTATAACGTAAATAGGTTATATGCTATTGCGTTATACCGTATTACGTTATATGGAATGACGTTATAACGTATTACTTTATATGGGATGACGTTATAAAGTATTACGTTATATGGAACGACGTTATACCGTATTACGTTATATGGGATGACGTTGTAACGTATTACGTTAAATGGGATGACGTTGTAACGTATTACGTTAAATGAGACGACGTTATAACGTATCACGTTATATGGGATGACGTAATAACGTATTACGTTATATGGGATGACGTTATCACGTAATACGCTATATGGTATGACGTTATAACGTAAATATGTTATATGGTATGACGTTATAACGTAATACGTTATATGGTATGACGTTATAACGTAAATAGGTTATATGCTATTGCGTTATACCGTATTACGTTATATGGGATGACGTTATAACGTATTACTTTATATGGGATGACGTTATAAAGTATTACGTTATATGGAACGACGTTATACCGTATTACGTTATATGGGATGACGTTGTAACGTATTACGTTAAATGGGATGACGTTGTAACGTATTACGTTAAATGAGACGACGTTATAACGTATCACGTTATATGGGATGACGTAATAACGTATTACGTTATATGGGATGACGTTATAACGTAAATAGGTTTTATGGTATGACGTTATAACGTAATAGGTTATATGGTATGACGGTATACCGTATTTCGTTATATGGGATGACGTTGTAACGTATTACGTTAAATGGGATGACGTTGTAACGTATTACGTTAAATGGGACGACGTTATAACGTATTTCGTTATATGGGATGACGTTGTAACGTATTACGATAAATGGGATGACGTTGTAACGTATTACGTTAAATGGGACGACGTTATAACGTATTACGTTGTATGGGATGACGTTATAACGTATTACGTTATATGGGATGACGTTATAACGTATTACGTTATATGGGACGACGTTATAACGTATTACGTTATATGGAACGACGTTATACCGTATTACGTTATATGAGATGACGTTGTAACGTATTACGTTATATGAGATGACGTTGTAACGTATTACGATAAATGGGATGACGTTGTAACGTATTACGTTAAATGGGACGACGTTATAACGTATCACGTTATATGGGATGACGTAATAACGTAATACGTAATATGGGATGACGTTATCACATAATACGTTATATGGTATGACGTCATAACGTAAATAGGTTATATGCTATGACGGTATACCGTATTTCGTTATATGGGATGACGTTATAACGTATTACGTTATATGGGATGACGTCATAACGTATTACGTTATATGAGACGATGTTATAACGTATTACGTTATATGGAACGACGTTATACCGTATTACGTTATAAGGGATGACGTTATAACGTATTACGTTATATGGGATGACGTTATAACGTATTTCGTTATATGGGAGGACGTTATAACGTATTACGTTATATGGTATGACGTTTTAACGTATTACGTTATATGGGACGACGTTATAACGTATTACGTGATATGGGATGATGTTGTAACGCATTACGTTATATGGGACGACGTTATAACGTATTACGTTATATGGGATGACGTAGTAACGTATTACGTTATATGGGATGACGTTATCACTTAATACGTTATATGGTATGACGTTATAACGTATTACGTTATATGGGATGACGTTATCACATAATACGTTATATGGTATGACGTCATAATGTAAATAGGTTATATGGTATGACGGTATACCGTATTACGTTATATGGGATGACGTTATAACGTATTACGTCATATGGGATGACGTTATAACCTATTACGTTATATGGGATGACGTTATAACGTATTACGTTATATGGGACGACGTTATAACGTATTATGTTATATGGAACGACGTTATACCGTATTACGTTATATGGGATGACGTTGTAACGTATTACGTTAAATGGGATGACGTTGTAACGTATCACGTTAAATGGGACGACGTTATAACGTATTACGTTATATGGGATGACGTAATAACGTATTATGTTATATGGGATGACGTTATCACGTAATACGCTATATGGTATGACGTTATAACGTAATCGGTTATATGGTATGACGTTATACCCTATTACGTTATATGGGATGACGTTATAACGTATTACGTTATATGGGATGACGTTGTAACGTATTACGTTAAATGGGATGACGTTGTAACGTATTACGTTAAATGGGACGACGTTATAACGTATTTCGTTATATGGGATGACGTAATAACGTATTACGTTATATGGGATGACGTTATAACGTATTACGTTATACGGTATGACGTTATAACGTAAATAGGTTATATGGTATGACGTTATACCGTATTACGTTATATGCGATTTCGTTATAACGTATTACGTTATATGGGATGACGTTATAACGTATTACGTTATATGGGATGACGTTATAACGTATTACGTTATATGGAACGACGTTATACCGTATTACGTTATATCAGATGACGTAATAACGTATTACGTAATATGGGATGACGTTATCACATAGTACGTTATATGGTATGACGTCATAACGTAAATAGCTTAAATGGTATGACGGTATACCGTATTACGTTGTATGGGATGACGTTATAACGTATTACGATAAATGGGATGACGTTATAACGTATTACGTTAAATGGGACGACGTTATAACGTATCACGTTATATGGGATGACGCAATAACGTAATACGTTATATGGTATGACGTTATAACGTAAATAGGTTATATGGTATGACGTTATACCGTATTACGTTATATGGAACGACGTTATACCGTATTACGTTATATGGGATGACGTAATAACGTATTACGTAATATGGGATGACGTTATCACATAATACGTTATATGGTATGACGTCATAACGTAAATAGGTTATATGCTATGACGTCATAACGTAAATAGGTTATACGCTATGACGGTATACCGTATTTCGTTATACGGGATGACGTTATAACGTATTACGTTATATGGGATGACGTTATAACGTATTACGTTATATGGGACGACGTTATAACGTATTACGTTATATGGAACGACGTTATACCGTATTACGTTATATGGGATGACGTAATAACGTATTACGTAATATGGGGTGACGTTATCACATAATACGTTATATGGTATGACGTCATAATGTAAATAGGTTATATGGTATGACGGTATACCGTATTACGTTATATGGGATGACGTTATAACGTATTACGTCATATGGGATGACGTTATAACCTATTACGTTATATGGGATGACGTTATAACGTATTACGTTATATGGGACGACGTTATAACGTATTATGTTATATGGAACGACGTTATACCGTATTACGTTATATGGGATGACGTTGTAACGTATTACGTTAAATGGGATGACGTTGTAACGTATTACGTTAAATGGGACGACGTTATAACGTATTACGTTATATGGGATGACGTAATAACGTATTATGTTATATGGGATGACGTTATCACGTAATACGCTATATGGTATGACGTTATAACGTAATCGGTTATATGGTATGACGTTATACCCTATTACGTTATATGGGATGACGTTATAACGTATTACGTTATATGGGATGACGTTGTAACGTATTACGTTAAATGGGATGACGTTGTAACGTATTACGTTAAATGGGACGACGTTATAACGTATTTCGTTATATGGGATGACGTAATAACGTATTACGTTATATGGGATGACGTTATAACGTATTACGTTATATGGTATGACGTTATAACGTAAATAGGTTATATGGTATGACGTTATACCGTATTACGTTATATGCGATTTCCTTATAACGTATTACGTTATATGGGATGACGTTATAACGTATTACGTTATATGGGATGACGTTATAACGTATTACGTTATATGGAACGACGTTATACCGTATTACGTTATATCAGATGACGTAATAACGTATTACGTAATATGGGATGACGTTATCACATAGTACGTTATATGGTATGACGTCATAACGTAAATAGCTTAAATGGTATGACGGTATACCGTATTACGTTGTATGGGATGACGTTATAACGTATTACGTTATATGGGATGACGTTATAACGTATTACGTTATATGGGACGACGTTATAACGTATTACGTTATATGGAGCGACGTTATACCGTATTACGTTATATGGGATGACGTTTTAACGCATTACGTTAAATGGGATGACGTTATAACGTATTACGTTAAATGGGACGACGTTATAACGTATCACGTTATATGGGATGACGCAATAACGTAATACGTTATATGGTATGACGTTATAACGTAAATAGGTTATATGGTATGACGTTATACCGTATTACGATATATGGAACGACGTTATACCGTATTACGTTATATGGGATGACGTTATCACATAATACGTTATATGGTATGACGTCATAACGTAAATAGGTTATATGCTATGACGTCATAACGTAAATAGGTTATACGCTATGACGGTATACCGTATTTCGTTATACGGGATGACGTTATAACGTATTACGTTATATGGGACGACGTTATAACGTATTACGTTATATGGGATGACGTAATAACGTATTGCGTTATATGGGATGACGTTATAACGTATTACGTTATATGGGACGACGTTATAACGTATTACGTTATATGGAACGACGTTATACCGTATTACGTTATATGAGATGACGTAATAACGTATTACGTATTATGGGATGACGTTATCACATAATACGTTATATGGTATGACGTCATAACGTAAATAGGTTATATGGTATGACGGTATACCGTATTACGTTGTATGGGATGACGTTATAACGTATTACGTTATATGGGTTGACGTTATAACGTATTACGTTATATGGTATGACGTTATACCGTATTACGTTATATGGAACGACGTTATACCGTATTACGTTATATGGGATGACGTTATAACGTATTATGTTATATGGGATGACATTATAACGTATTACGTTATTGGAAGGACGTTATAACGTATTACGTTATATGGAACGACGTTATACCGTTTTACATTATATGGGATGACGTAATAACGTATTACGTAATATGGCATGACGTTATCACATAATACGTTATATGGTATTACGCCATAACGTAAATAGGTTATATGCTATGACGGTATACCGTATTACGTTGTATGGGATGTCGTTATAACGTATTACGTTATATGGGATGACGTTATAACGTATTACGTTATATGGGACGACGTTATAACGCATTACGTTATATGGAACGACGTTATACCGTATTACGTTATATGGGATGACGTAATAACGTATTACGTAATATGGGATGACGTTATCACATAATACGTTATATGGTATGACGTCATAACGTAAATAGGTTATATGGTATGACGGTATACCGTATTACGTTGTATGGGATGACGTTATAACGTATTACGTTATATGGGATGACGTTATAACGTATTACGTTATATGGGACGACGTTATAACGTATTACGTCATATGGAACGACGTTATACCGTATTACGTTATATGGGATGACGTTGTAACGTATTACGTTATATGGAACGACGTTATACCGTATTACGTTATATGGGATGACGTTGTAACGTATTACGTTAAATGGGATGACGTTGTAACGTATTACGTTAAATGGGACGACGTCATAACGTATTACGTTATATGGGATAACGTAATAACGTATTACGTTATATGGGATGACGTTATCACGTAATGCGCTATATGGTATGACGTTATAACGTAATCGGTTATATGGTATGACGTTATACCCTATTACGTTATATGGGATGACGTTATAACGTATTACGTTATATGGAACGACGTTATACCGTATTACGTTATATGGGATGACGTAATAACGTATTACGTAATATGGGATGACGTTATCACATAATACGTTATATGGTATGACGTCATAACGTAAATAGGTTATATGCTATGACGGTATACCGTATTTTGTTATATGGGATGACGTTATAACGTATTACGTTATATGTGATGACGTTATAACGTATTACGTTATATGGGACGACGTTATAACGTATTACGTTATATGGAACGACGTTATACCGTATTACGTTATATGGGATGACGTTATAACGTATTACGTTATATGGGATGACGTTATAACGTATTTCGTTATATGGGAGGACGTTATAACGTATTACGCTTTATGGTATGACGGTTTAACGTATTACGTTATACGGGAGAACGTTATAACGTATTACGTTATATGGGACGACGTTATAACGAATTTCGTTATATGGGATGACGTAATAACGTAATACGTAATATGGGATGACGTTATCACATAATACGTTATCTGGGATGACGTTATCACGTAATACGCTATATGGTATGACGTTATAACGTAAATATGTTATATGGTATGACGTTATAACGTAATACGTTATATGGTATGACGTTATAACGTAAATAGGTTATATGCTATTGCGTTATACCGTATTACGTTATATGGGATGACGTTATAACGTATTACTTTATATGGGATGACGTTATAAAGTATTACGTTATATGGAACGACGTTATACCGTATTACGTTATATGGGATGACGTTGTAACGTATTACGTTAAATGGGATGACTTTGTAACGTATTACGTTAAATGAGACGACGTTATAACGTATCACGTTATATGGGATGACGTAATAACGTATTACGTTATATGGGATGACGTTATAACGTAAATAGGTTATATGGTATGACGTTATAACGTAATAGGTTATATGGTATGACGTTATACCGTATTACGTTATATGAGATGACGTTATAACGTGTTACGTTATATGGGATGACGTTGTAACGTATTACGTTAAACGGTATGACGTTGTCACGTATTACGTCAAATGGGATGACGTTGTAACGTATTACGTTAAATGGGACGAGGTTATAACGTATCACGTTATATGGGATGACGTAATAACGTATTACGTAATATGGGATGACGTTATCACATAATACGTTATATGGTATGACGTCATAAGGTAAATAGGTTATATGCTATGACGGTATACCGTATTTCGTTATATGGGATGACGTTGTAACGTATTACGTTAAATGGGATGACGTTGTAACGTATTACGTTAAATGGGACGACGTTATAACGTATTTCGTTATATGGGATGACGTTGTAACGTATTACGATAAATGGGATGACGTTGTAACGTATTACGTTAAATGGGACGACGTTATAACGTATTACGTTGTATGGGATGACGTTATAACGTATTACGTTATATGGGATGACGTTATAACGTATTACGTTATATGGGACGACGTTATAACGTATTACGTTATATGGAACGACGTTATACCGTATTACGTTATATGAGATGACGTTGTAACGTATTACGTTATATGAGATGACGTTGTAACGTATTACGATAAATGGGATGACGTTGTAACGTATTACGTTAAATGGGACGACGTTATAACGTATCACGTTATATGGGATGACGTAATAACGTAATACGTAATATGGGATGACGTTATCACATAATACGTTATATGGTATGACGTCATAACGTAAATAGGTTATATGCTATGACGGTATACCGCATTTCGTTATATGGGATGACGTTATAACGTATTACGTTATATGGGATGACGTCATAACGTATTACGTTATATGAGACGATGTTATAACGCATTACGTTATATGGAACGACGTTATACCGTATTACGTTATAAGGGATGACGTTATAACGTATTACGTTATATGGGATGACGTTATAACGTATTTCGTTATATGGGAGGACGTTATAACGTATTACGTTATATGGTATGACGTTTTAACGTATTACGTTATATGGGACGACGTTATAACGTATTACGTGATATGGGATGATGTTGTAACGCATTACGTTACATGGGACGACGTTATAACGTATTACGTTATATGGGATGACGTAGTAACGTATTACGTTATATGGGATGATGTTATCACTTAATACGTTATATGGTATGACGTTATAACGTATTACGTTATATGGGATGACGTTATCACATAATACGTTATATGGTATGACGTCATAATGTAAATAGGTTATATGGTATGACGGTATACCGTATTACGTTATATGGGATGACGTTATAACGTATTACGTCATATGGGATGACGTTATAACCTATTACGTTATATGGGATGACGTTATAACGTATTACGTTATATGGGACGACGTAATAACGTATTATGTTATATGGAACGACGTTATACCGTATTACGTTATATGGGATGACGTTATAACGTATTACGTTATATGGGATGACGTTATAACGTATTACGTTATATGGGACGACGTTATAACGTATTACGTTATATGGAACGACGTTATACCGTATTACGTTATATGGGATGACGTAATAACGTATTACGTAATATGGGGTGACGTTATCACATAATACGTTATATGGTATGACGTCATAATGTAAATAGGTTATATGGTATGACGGTATACCCTATTACGTTATATGGGATGACGTTATAACGTATTACGTTATATGGGATGACGTTGTAACGTATTACGTTAAATGGGATGACGTTGTAACGTATTACGTTAAATGGGACGACGTTATAACGTATTTCGTTATATGGGATGACGTAATAACGTATTACGTTATATGGGATGACGTTATAACGTATTACGTTATATGGTATGACGTTATAACGTAAATAGGTTATATGGTATGACGTTATACCGTATTACGTTATATGCGATTTCGTTATAACGTATTACGTTATATGGGATGACGTTATAACGTTTTACGTTATATGGGATGACGTTATAACGTATTACGTTATATGGAACGACGTTATACCGTATTACGTTATATCAGATGACGTAATAACGTATTACGTAATATGGGATGACGTTATCACATAGTACGTTATATGGTATGACGTCATAACGTAAATAGCTTAAATGGTATGACGGTATACCGTATTACGTTGTATGGGATGACGTTATAACGTATTACGTTATATGGGATGACGTTATAACGTATTACGTTATATGGGACGACGTTATAACGTATTACGTTATATGGAGCGACGTTATACCGTATTACGTTATATGGGATGACGTTTTAACGCATTACGTTAAATGGGATGACGTTATAACGTATTACGTTAAATGGGACGACGTTATAACGTATCACGTTATATGGGATGACGCAATAACGTAATACGTTATATGGTATGACGTTATAACGTAAATAGGTTATATGGTATGACGTTATACCGTATTACGATATATGGAACGACGTTATACCGTATTACGTTATATGGGATGACGTAATAACGTATTACGTAATATGGGATGACGTTATCACATAATACGTTATATGGTATGACGTCATAACGTAAATAGGTTATATGCTATGACGTCATAACGTAAATAGGTTATACGCTATGACGGTATACCGTATTTCGTTATACGGGATGACGTTATAACGTATTACGTTATATGGGATGACGTTATAACGTATTACGTTATATGGGACGACGTTATAACGTATTACGTTATATGGAACGACGTTATACCGTATTACGTTATATGGGATGACGTAATAACGTATTACGTAATATGGGATGACGTTATCACATAATACGTTATATGGTATGACGTCATAATGTAAATAGGTTATATGGTATGACGGTATACCGTATTACGTTATATGGGATGACGTTATAACGTATTACTTTATATGGGATGACGTTATAAAGTATTGCGTTATATGGAACGACGTTATACCGTATTACGTTATATGGGATGACGTTGTAACGTATTACGTTAAATGGGATGACTTTGTAACGTATTACGTTAAATGAGACGACGTTATAACGTATCACGTTATATGGGATGACGTAATAACGTATTACGTTATATGGGATGACGTTATAACGTAAATAGGTTATATGGTATGACGTTATAACGTAATAGGTTATATGGTATGACGTTATACCGTATTACGTTATATGAGATGACGTTATAACGTGTTACGTTATATGGGATGACGTTGTAACGTATTACGTTAAACGGTATGACGTTGTCACGTATTACGTCAAATGGGATGACGTTGTAACGTATTACGTTAAATGGGACGACGTTATAACGTATCACGTTATATGGGATGACGTAATAACGTATTACGTAATATGGGATGACGTTATCACATAATACGTTATATGGTATGACGTCATAAGGTAAATAGGTTATATGCTATGACGGTATACCGTATTTCGTTATATGGGATGACGTTGTAACGTATTACGTTAAATGGGATGACGTTGTAACGTATTACGTTAAATGGGACGACGTTATAACGTATTTCGTTATATGGGATGACGTTGTAACGTATTACGATAAATGGGATGACGTTGTAACGTATTACGTTAAATGGGACGACGTTATAACGTATTACGTTGTATGGGATGACGTTATAACGTATTACGTTATATGGGATGACGTTATAACGTATTACGTTATATGAGACGACGTTATAACGTATTACGTTATATGGAACGACGTTATACCGTATTACGTTATATGAGATGACGTTGTAACGTATTACGTTATATGAGATGACGTTGTAACGTATTACGATAAATAGGATGACGTTGTAACGTATTACGTTAAATGGGACGACGTTGTAACGTATTACGTTAAATGGGACGACGTTATAACGTATCACGTTATATGGGATGACGTAATAACGTAATACGTAATATGGGATGACGTTATCACATAATACGTTATATGGTATGACGTCATAACGTAAATAGGTTATATGCTATGACGGTATACCGTATTTCGTTATATGGGATGACGTTATAACGTATTACGTTATATGGGATGACGTCATAACGTATTACGTTATATGAGACGATGTTATAACGTATTACGTTATATGGAACGACGTTATACCGTATTACGTTATAAGGGATGACGTTATAACGTATTACGTTATATGGGATGACGTTATAACGTATTTCGTTATATGGGAGGACGTTATAACGTATTACGTTATATGGTATGACGTTTTAACGTATTACGTTATATGGGATGACGTTATAACGTATTACGTGATATGGGATGATGTTGTAACGCATTACGTTATATGGGACGACGTTATAACGTATTACGTTATATGGGATGACGTAGTAACGTATTACGTTATATGGGATGACGTTATCACTTAATACGTTATATGGTATGACGTTATAACGTATTACGTTATATGGGATGACGTTATCACATAATACGTTATATGGTATGACGTCATAATGTAAATAGGTTATATGGTATGACGGTATACCGTATTACGTTATATGGGATGACGTTATAACGTATTACGTCATATGGGATGACGTTATAACCTATTACGTTATATGGGATGACGTTATAACGTATTACGTTATATGGGACGACGTTATAACGTATTATGTTATATGGAACGACGTTATACCGTATTACGTTATATGGGATGACGTTGTAACGTATTACGTTAAATGGGATGACGTTGTAACGTATTACGTTAAATGGGACGACGTTATAACGTATTACGTTATATGGGATGACGTAATAACGTATTATGTTATATGGGATGACGTTATCACGTAATACGCTATATGGTATGACGTTATAACGTAATCGGTTATATGGTATGACGGTATACCCTATTACGTTATATGGGATGTTGTTATAACGTATTACGTTATATGGGCTGACGTTGTAACGTATTACGTTATATGGGCTGACGTTGTAACGTATTACGTTAAATGGGATGACGTTGTAACGTATTTCGTTATATGGGATGACGTAATAACGTATTACGTTATATGGGATGACGTTATAACGTATTACGTTATACGGTATGACGTTATAACGTAAATAGGTTATATGGTATGACGGTATACCCTATTACGTTATATGGGATGATGTTATAACGTATTACGTTATATGGGCTGACGTTGTAACGTATTACGTTAAATGGGATGACGTTGTAACGTATTACGTTAAATGGGACGACGTTATAACGTATTTCGTTATATCAGATGACGTAATAACGTATTACGTAATATGGGATGACGTTATCACATAGTACGTTATATGGTATGACGTCATAACGTAAATAGCTTAAATGGTATGACGGTATACCGTATTACGTTGTATGGGATGACGTTATAACGTATTACGTTAAATGGGATGACGTTATAACGTATTACGTTAAATGGGACGACGTTATAACGTATCACGTTATATGGGATGACGCAATAACGTAATACGTTATATGGTATGACGTTATAACGTAAATAGGTTATATGGTATGACGTTATACCGTATTACGTTATATGGAAGGACGTTATACCGTATTACGTTATATGGGATGACGTAATAACGTATTACGTAATATGGGATGACGTTATCACATAATACGTTATATGGTATGACGTCATAACGTAAACAGGTTATATGCTATGACGTCATAACGTAAATAGGTTATACGCTATGACGGTATACCGTCTTTCGTTATACGGGATGACGTTATAACGTATTACGTTATATGGTATGACGTTATAACGTAAATAGGTTATATGGTATGACGTTATACCGTATTACGTTATATGGAACGACGTTATACCGTATTACGTTATATGAGATGACGTTGTAACGTATTACGTTATATGAGATGACGTTGTAACGTATTACGATAAATGGGATGACGTTGTAACGTATTACGTTAAATGGGACGACGTTATAACGTATCACGTTATATGGGATGACGTAATAACGTAATACGTAATATGGGATGACGTTATCACATAATACGTTATATGGTATGACGTCATAACGTAAATAGGTTATATGCTATGACGGTATACCGTATTTCGTTATATGGGATGACGTTATAACGTATTACGTTATATGGGATGACGTCATAACGTATTACGTTATATGAGACGATGTTATAACGTATTACGTTATATGGAACGACGTTATACCGTATTACGTTATAAGGGATGACGTTATAACGTATTACGTTATATGGGATGACGTTATAACGTATTTCGTTATATGGGAGGACGTTATAACGTATTACGTTATATGGTATGACGTTTTAACGTATTACGTTATATGGGACGACGTTATAACGTATTACGTGATATGGGATGATGTTATAACGTATTACGTTATATGGAACGACGTTATACCGTATTACTTTATATGGGATGACGTAATAACGTATTACGTAATATGGGGTGACGTTATCACATAATACGTTATATGGTATGACGTCATAATGTAAATAGGTTATATGGTATGACGGTATACCCTATTACGTTATATGGGATGACGTTATAACGTATTACGTTATATGGGATGACGTTGTAACGTATTACGTTAAATGGGATGACGTTGTAACGTATTACGTTAAATGGGACGACGTTATAACGTATTTCGTTATATGGGATGACGTAATAACGTATTACGTTATATGGGATGACGTTATAACGTATTACGTTATATGGTATGACGTTATAACGTAAATAGGTTATATGGTATGACGTTATACCGTATTACGTTATATGCGATTTCGTTATAACGTATTACGTTATATGGGATGACGTTATAACGTATTACGTTATAGGGGATGACGTTATAACGTATTACGTTATATGGAACGACGTTATACCGTATTACGTTATATCAGATGACGCAATAACGTATTACGTAATATGGGATGACGTTATCACATAGTACGTTATATGGTATGACGTCATAACGTAAATAGCTTAAATGGTATGACGGTATACCGTATTACGTTGTATGGGATAACGTTATAGCGTATTACGTTATATGGGATGACGTTATAACGTATTACGTTATATGGGACGACGTTATAACGTATTACGTTATATGGAGCGACGTTATACCGTATTACGTTATATGGGATGACGTTTTAACGCATTACGTTAAATGGGATGACGTTATAACGTATTACGTTAAATGGGACGACGTTATAACGTATCACGTTATATGGGATGACGCAATAACGTAATACGTTATATGGTATGACGTTATAACGTAAATAGGTTATATGGTATGACGTTATACCGTATTACGATATATGGAACGACGTTATACCGTATTACGTTATATGGGATGACGTAATAACGTATTACGTAATATGGGATGACGTTATCACATAATACGTTATATGGTATGACGTCATAACGTAAATAGGTTATATGCTATGACGTCATAACGTAAATAGGTTATACGCTATGACGGTATACCGTATTTCGTTATACGGGATGACGTTATAACGTATTACGTTATATGGGATGACGTTATAACGTATTACGTTATATGGGACGACGTTATAACGTATTACGTTATATGGAACGACGTTATACCGTATTACGTTATATGGGATGACGTGATAACGAATTACGTTATATGGGATGACGTTATAACGTATTTCGTTATATGGGAGGACGTTATAACGTATTACGTTATATGGTATGACGTTTTAACGTATTACGTTATATGGGAGAACGTTATAACGTATTACGTTATATGCGACGACGTTATAACGTATTACGTTATATGGGATGATGTTGTAACGTATTACGTTATATGGGACGACGTTATAACGTATTGCGTTATATGGGATGACGTAGTACCGTATTAAGGTATATGGGATGACGTTATCACTTAATACGTTATATGGTATGACGTTATAACGTATTACGTTATATGGGACGACGTTATAAGGTATTACGTTATATGGAACGACGTTATACCGTATTACGTTATATGGGATGACGTAATAACGTATTACGTAATATGGGATGACGTTATCACATAATACGTTATATGGTATGACGTCATAATGTAAATAGGTTATATGGTATGACGGTATACCGTATGACGTTATATGGGATGACGTTATAACGTATTACGTTATATGGGATGACGTTATCACGTAATACGCTATATGGTATGACGTTATAACGTAAATAGGTTATATGTTATGACGTTATAACGTAATAGGTTATATGGTATGACGTCATAATGTAAATAGGTTATATGGTATGACGGTATACCGTATTACGTTATATGGGATGACGTTATAACGTATTACGTTATGTGGGATGATGTTGTAACGTACTACGTTATATGGGAATACGTTATAACGTATTACGTTATATGGGATGACGTAGTACCGTATTACGTTATATGGGATGACGTAATAACGTATTACGTAATATGGGATGACGTTATCACGTATTACCTTATATGGTATGACGTTATAACGTAAATAGGTTATATGGTATGACGTTATACCGTATTACGTTATATGGGGTTACGTTATAACGTATTACGTTATATGGGATGACGTTGTAACGTATTACGTTAAATGGGATGACGTTGTAACGTATTACGATAAATGGGACGACGTTATAACGTATTACGTTATATGGGATGACGTAATAACGTATTACGTTATATGGGATGACGTTATCACGTAATACGCTATATGGTATGACGTTATAACGTAATAGGTTATATGGTACGACGTTATACCCTATTACGTTATATGGGATGACGTTATAACGTATTACGTTATATGGGATGACGTTGTAACGTATTACGTTAAATGGGATGACGTTGTAACGTATTACGTTAAATGGGACGACGTTATAACGTATTACGTTATATGGGATGACGTAATAACGTATTACGTTATATGGGATGACGTTATCACGTAATACGTTATATGGTATGACGTTATAACGTAAATATGTTATATGGTATGACGTTATACCGTATTACGTTATATGGGATTACTATATAACGTATTACGTTATATGGGATGACGTTATAACGTATTACGTTATATGGGATGACGTTATAACGTATTACGTTATATGGGACGACGTTATAACGTATTACGTTATATGGGACGACGTTATAACGTATTTCGTTATATGGGATGACGTAATAACGTATTACGTTATATGGGATGACGTTATAACGTATTACGTTATATGGTATGACGTTATAACGTAAATAGGTTATATGGTATGACGTTATAACGTATTACGTTATATGCGATTTCGTTATAACGTATTACGTTATATGGGATGACGTTATAACGTATTACGTTATATGGGATGACGTTATAACGTATTACGTTATATGGAACGACGTTATACCGTATTACGTTATATCAGATGACGTAATAACGTATTACGTAATATGGGATGACGTTATCACATAGTACGTTATATGGTATGACGTCATAACGTAAATAGCTTAAATGGTATGACGGTATACCGTATTACGTTGTATGGGATGACGTTATAGCGTATTACGTTATATGGGATGACGTTATAACGTATTACGTTATATGGGACGACGTTATAACGTATTACGTTATATGGAGCGACGTTATACCGTATTACGTTATATCAGATGACGTAATAACGTATTACGTAATATGGGATGACGTTATCACGTAATACGCTATATGGTATGACGTTATAACGTAAATAGGTTATATGTTATGACGTTATAACGTAATAGGTTATATGGTATGACGTCATAATGTAAATAGGTTATATGGTATGACGGTATACCGTATGACGTTATATGGGATGACGTTATAACGTATTACGTTATATGGGATGACGTTATCACGTAATACGCTATATGGTATGACGTTATAACGTAAATAGGTTATATGTTATGACGTTATAACGTAATAGGTTATATGGTATGACGTCATAATGTAAATAGGTTATATGGTATGACGGTATACCGTATTACGTTATATGGGATGACGTTATAACGTATTACGTTATGTGGGATGATGTTGTAACGTACTACGTTATATGGGACTACGTTATAACGTATTACGTTATATGGGATGACGTAGTACCGTATTACGTTATATGGGATGACGTAATAACGTATTACGTAATATGGGATGACGTTATCACGTATTACCTTATATGGTATGACGTTATAACGTAAATAGGTTATATGGTATGACGTTATACCGTATTACGTTATATGGGGTTACGTTATAACGTATTACGTTATATGGGATGACGTTGTAACGTATTACGTTAAATGGGATGACGTTGTAACGTATTACGATAAATGGGACGACGTTATAACGTATTACGTTATATGGGATGACGTAATAACGTATTACGTTATATGGGATGACGTTATCACGTAATACGCTATATGGTATGACGTTATAACGTAATAGGTTATATGGTACGACGTTATACCCTATTACGTTATATGGGATGACGTTATAACGTATTACGTTATATGGGATGACGTTGTAACGTATTACGTTAAATGGGATGACGTTGTAACGTATTACGTTAAATGGGACGACGTTATAACGTATTACGTTATATGGGATGACGTAATAACGTATTACGTTATATGGGATGACGTTATCACGTAATACGTTATATGGTATGACGTTATAACGTAAATATGTTATATGGTATGACGTTATACCGTATTACGTTATATGGGATTACTATATAACGTATTACGTTATATGGGATGACGTTATAACGTATTACGTTATATGGGATGACGTTATAACGTATTACGTTATATGGGACGACGTTATAACGCATTACGTTATATGGGATGACGTTATAACGTATTACGTTATATGGGATGACGTAATAACGTATTATGTTATATGGGATGACGTTATCACGTAATACGCTATATGGTATGACGTTATAACGTAATCGGTTATATGGTATGACGTTATACCCTATTACGTTATATGGGATGACGTTATAACGTATTACGTTATATGGGATGACGTTGTAACGTATTACGTTAAATGGGATGACGTTGTAACGTATTACGTTAAATGGGACGACGTTATAACGTATTTCGTTATATGGGATGACGTAATAACGTATTACGTTATATGGGATGACGTTATAACGTATTACGTTATATGGTATGACGTTATAACGTAAATAGGTTATATGGTATGACGTTATACCGTATTACGTTATATGCGATTTCGTTATAACGTATTACGTTATATGGGATGACGTTATAACGTATTACGTTATATGGGATGACGTTATAACGTATTACGTTATATGGAACGACGTTATACCGTATTACGTTATATCAGATGACGTAATAACGTATTACGTAATATGGGATGACGTTATCACATAGTACGTTATATGGTATGACGTCATAACGTAAATAGCTTAAATGGTATGACGGAATACCGTATTACGTTGTATGGGATGACGTTATAACGTATTACGTTATATTGGATGACGTTATAACGTATTACGTTATATGGGACGACGTTATAACGTATTACGTTATATGGAGCGACGTTATACCGTATTACGTTATATGGGATGACGTTTTAACGCATTACGTTAAATGGGATGACGTTATAACGTATTACGTTAAATGGGACGACGTTATAACGTATCACGTTATATGGGATGACGCAATAACGTAATACGTTATATGGTATGACGTTATAACGTAAATAGGTTATATGGTATGACGTTATACCGTATTACGATATATGGAACGACGTTATACCGTATTACGTTATATGGGATGACGTAATAACGTATTACGTAATATGGGATGACGTTATCACATAATACGTTATATGGTATGACGTCATAACGTAAATAGGTTATATGCTATGACGTCATAACGTAAATAGGTTATACGCTATGACGGTATACCGTATTTCGTTATACGGGATGACGTTATAACGTATTACGTTATATGGGATGACGTTATAACGTATTACGTTATATGGGACGACGTTATAACGTATTACGTTATATGGAACGACGTTATACCGTATTACGTTATATGGGATGACGTAATAACGTATTACGTAATATGGGATGACGTTATCACATAATACGTTATATGGTATGACGTCATAATGTAAATAGGTTATATGGTATGACGGTATACCGTATTACGTTATATGGGATGACGTTATAACGTATTACTTTATATGGGATGACGTTATAAAGTATTGCGTTATATGGAACGACGTTATACCGTATTACGTTATATGGGATGACGTTGTAACGTATTACGTTAAATGGGATGACTTTGTAACGTATTACGTTAAATGAGACGACGTTATAACGTATCACGTTATATGGGATGACGTAATAACGTATTACGTTATATGGGATGACGTTATAACGTAAATAGGTTATATGGTATGACGTTATAACGTAATAGGTTATATGGTATGACGTTATACCGTATTACGTTATATGAGATGACGTTATAACGTGTTACGTTATATGGGATGACGTTGTAACGTATTACGTTAAACGGTATGACGTTGTCACGTATTACGTCAAATGGGATGACGTTGTAACGTATTACGTTAAATGGGACGACGTTATAACGTATCACGTTATATGGGATGTCGTAATAACGTATTACGTAATATGGGATGACGTTATCACATAATACGTTATATGGTATGACGTCATAAGGTAAATAGGTTATATGCTATGACGGTATACCGTATTTCGTTATATGGGATGACGTTGTAACGTATTACGTTAAATGGGATGACGTTGTAACGTATTACGTTAAATGGGACGACGTTATAACGTATTTCGTTATATGGGATGACGTTGTAACGTATTACGATAAATGGGATGACGTTGTAACGTATTACGTTAAATGGGACGACGTTATAACGTATTACGTTGTATGGGATGACGTTATAACGTATTACGTTATATGGGATGACGTTATAACGTATTACGTTATATGAGACGACGTTATAACGTATTACGTTATATGGAACGACGTTATACCGTATTACGTTATATGAGATGACGTTGTAACGTATTACGTTATATGAGATGACGTTGTAACGTATTACGATAAATAGGATGACGTTGTAACGTATTACGTTAAATGGGACGACGTTATAACGTATCACGTTATATGGGATGACGTAATAACGTAATACGTAATATGGGATGACGTTATCACATAATACGTTATATGGTATGACGTCATAACGTAAATAGGTTATATGCTATGACGGTATACCGTATTTCGTTATATGGGATGACGTTATAACGTATTACGTTATATGGGATGACGTCATAACGTATTACGTTATATGAGACGATGTTATAACGTATTACGTTATATGGAACGACGTTATACCGTATTACGTTATAAGGGATGACGTTATAACGTATTACGTTATATGGGATGACGTTATAACGTATTTCGTTATATGGGAGGACGTTATAACGTATTACGTTATATGGTATGACGTTTTAACGTATTACGTTATATGGGACGACGTTATAACGTATTACGTGATATGGGATGATGTTGTAACGCATTACGTTATATGGGACGACGTTATAACGTATTACGTTATATGGGATGACGTAGTAACGTATTACGTTATATGGGATGACGTTATCACTTAATACGTTATATGGTATGACGTTATAACGTATTACGTTATATGGGATGACGTTATCACATAATACGTTATATGGTATGACGTCATAATGTAAATAGGTTATATGGTATGACGGTATACCGTATTACGTTATATGGGATGACGTTATAACGTATTACGTCATATGGGATGACGTTATAACCTATTACGTTATATGGGATGACGTTATAACGTATTACGTTATATGGGACGACGTTATAACGTATTATGTTATATGGAACGACGTTATACCGTATTACGTTATATGGGATGACGTTGTAACGTATTACGTTAAATGGGATGACGTTGTAACGTATTACGTTAAATGGGACGACGTTATAACGTATTACGTTATATGGGATGACGTAATAACGTATTATGTTATATGGGATGACGTTATCACGTAATACGCTATATGGTATGACGTTATAACGTAATCGGTTATATGGTATGACGGTATACCCTATTACGTTATATGGGATGTTGTTATAACGTATTACGTTATATGGGCTGACGTTGTAACGTATTACGTTATATGGGCTGACGTTGTAACGTATTACGTTAAATGGGATGACGTTGTAACGTATTTCGTTATATGGGATGACGTAATAACGTATTACGTTATATGGGATGACGTTATAACGTATTACGTTATACGGTATGACGTTATAACGTAAATAGGTTATATGGTATGACGGTATACCCTATTACGTTATATGGGATGATGTTATAACGTATTACGTTATATGGGCTGACGTTGTAACGTATTACGTTAAATGGGATGACGTTGTAACGTATTACGTTAAATGGGACGACGTTATAACGTATTTCGTTATATCAGATGACGTAATAACGTATTACGTAATATGGGATGACGTTATCACATAGTACGTTATATGGTATGACGTCATAACGTAAATAGCTTAAATGGTATGACGGTATACCGTATTACGTTGTATGGGATGACGTTATAACGTATTACGTTAAATGGGATGACGTTATAACGTATTACGTTAAATGGGACGACGTTATAACGTATCACGTTATATGGGATGACGCAATAACGTAATACGTTATATGGTATGACGTTATAACGTAAATAGGTTATATGGTATGACGTTATACCGTATTACGTTATATGGAAGGACGTTATACCGTATTACGTTATATGGGATGACGTAATAACGTATTACGTAATATGGGATGACGTTATCACATAATACGTTATATGGTATGACGTCATAACGTAAACAGGTTATATGCTATGACGTCATAACGTAAATAGGTTATACGCTATGACGGTATACCGTCTTTCGTTATACGGGATGACGTTATAACGTATTACGTTATATGGTATGACGTTATAACGTAAATAGGTTATATGGTATGACGTTATACCGTATTACGTTATATGGAACGACGTTATACCGTATTACGTTATATGAGATGACGTTGTAACGTATTACGTTATATGAGATGACGTTGTAACGTATTACGATAAATGGGATGACGTTGTAACGTATTACGTTAAATGGGACGACGTTATAACGTATCACGTTATATGGGATGACGTAATAACGTAATACGTAATATGGGATGACGTTATCACATAATACGTTATATGGTATGACGTCATAACGTAAATAGGTTATATGCTATGACGGTATACCCTATTACGTTATATGGGATGACGTTATAACGTATTACGTTATATGGGATGACGTTATAACGTATTACGTTATATGGGACGACGTTATAACGTATTACGTTATATGGAACGACGTTATACCGTATTACGTTATATGGGATGACGTAATAACGTATTACGTAATATGGGGTGACGTTATCACATAATACGTTATATGGTATGACGTCATAATGTAAATAGGTTATATGGTATGACGGTATACCCTATTACGTTATATGGGATGACGTTATAACGTATTACGTTATATGGGATGACGTTGTAACGTATTACGTTAAATGGGATGACGTTGTAACGTATTACGTTAAATGGGACGACGTTATAACGTATTTCGTTATATGGGATGACGTAATAACGTATTACGTTATATGGGATGACGTTATAACGTATTACGTTATATGGTATGACGTTATAACGTAAATAGGTTATATGGTATGACGTTATACCGTATTACGTTATATGCGATTTCGTTATAACGTATTACGTTATATGGGATGACGTTATAACGTTTTACGTTATATGGGATGACGTTATAACGTATTACGTTATATGGAACGACGTTATACCGTATTACGTTATATCAGATGACGTAATAACGTATTACGTAATATGGGATGACGTTATCACATAGTACGTTATATGGTATGACGTCATAACGTAAATAGCTTAAATGGTATGACGGTATACCGTATTACGTTGTATGGGATGACGTTATAACGTATTACGTTATATGGGATGACGTTATAACGTATTACGTTATATGGGACGACGTTATAACGTATTACGTTATATGGAGCGACGTTATACCGTATTACGTTATATGGGATGACGTTTTAACGCATTACGTTAAATGGGATGACGTTATAACGTATTACGTTAAATGGGACGACGTTATAACGTATCACGTTATATGGGATGACGCAATAACGTAATACGTTATATGGTATGACGTTATAACGTAAATAGGTTATATGGTATGACGTTATACCGTATTACGATATATGGAACGACGTTATACCGTATTACGTTATATGGGATGACGTAATAACGTATTACGTAATATGGGATGACGTTATCACATAATACGTTATATGGTATGACGTCATAACGTAAATAGGTTATATGCTATGATGTCATAACGTAAATAGGTTATACGCTATGACGGTATACCGTATTTCGTTATACGGGATGACGTTATAACGTATTACGTTATATGGGATGACGTTATAACGTATTACGTTATATGGGACGACGTTATAACGTATTACGTTATATGGAACGACGTTATACCGTATTACGTTATATGGGATGACGTAATAACGTATTACGTAATATGGGATGACGTTATCACATAATACGTTATATGGTATGACGTCATAATGTAAATAGGTTATATGGTATGACGGTATACCGTATTACGTTATATGGGATGACGTTATAACGTATTACTTTATATGGGATGACGTTATAAAGTATTGCGTTATATGGAACGACGTTATACCGTATTACGTTATATGGGATGACGTTGTAACGTATTACGTTAAATGGGATGACTTTGTAACGTATTACGTTAAATGAGACGACGTTATAACGTATCACGTTATATGGGATGACGTAATAACGTATTACGTTATATGGGATGACGTTATAACGTAAATAGGTTATATGGTATGACGTTATAACGTAATAGGTTATATGGTATGACGTTATACCGTATTACGTTATATGAGATGACGTTATAACGTGTTACGTTATATGGGATGACGTTGTAACGTATTACGTTAAACGGTATGACGTTGTCACGTATTACGTCAAATGGGATGACGTTGTAACGTATTACGTTAAATGGGACGACGTTATAACGTATCACGTTATATGGGATGACGTAATAACCTATTACGTTATATGGGATGACGTTATAACGTATTACGTTATATGGGACGACGTAATAACGTATTATGTTATATGGAACGACGTTATACCGTATTACGTTATATGGGATGACTTTATAACGTATTACGTTATATGGGATGACGTTATAACGTATTACGTTATATGGGACGACGTTATAACGTATTTCGTTATATGGGATGACGTAATAACGTATTACGTTATATGGGATGACGTTATAACGTATTACGTTATATGGTATGACGTTATAACGTAAATAGGTTATATGGTATGACGTTATACCGTATTACGTTATATGCGATTTCGTTATAACGTATTACGTTATATGGGATGACGTTATAACGTATTACGTTATATGGGACGACGTTATAACGTATTTCGTTATATGGGATGACGTAATAACGTATTACGTTATATGGGATGACGTTATAACGTATTACGTTATATGGTATGACGTTATAACGTAAATAGGTTATATGGTATGACGTTATACCGTATTACGTTATATGGGGTTACGTTATAACGTATTACGTTATATGGGATGACGTTGTAACGTATTACGTTAAATGGGATGACGTTGTAACGTATTACGATAAATGGGACGACGTTATAACGTATTACGTTATATGGGATGACGTAATAACGTATTACGTTATATGGGATGACGTTATCACGTAATACGCTATATGGTATGACGTTATAACGTAATAGGTTATATGGTACGACGTTATACCCTATTACGTTATATGGGATGACGTTATAACGTATTACGTTATATGGGATGACGTTGTAACGTATTACGTTAAATGGGATGACGTTGTAACGTATTACGTTAAATGGGACGACGTTATAACGTATTACGTTATATGGGATGACGTAATAACGTATTACGTTATATGGGATGACGTTATCACGTAATACGTTATATGGTATGACGTTATAACGTAAATATGTTATATGGTATGACGTTATACCGTATTACGTTATATGGGATTACTATATAACGTATTACGTTATATGGGATGACGTTATAACGTATTACGTTATATGGGATGACGTTATAACGTATTACGTTATATGGGACGACGTTATAACGCATTACGTTATATGGGATGACGTTATAACGTATTACGTTATATGGGCTGACGTTGTAACGTATTACGTTAAATGGGATGACGTTGTAACGTATTACGTTAAATGGGACGACGTTATAACGTATTTCGTTATATCAGATGACGTAATAACGTATTACGTAATATGGGATGACGTTATCACATAGTACGTTATATGGTATGACGTCATAACGTAAATAGCTTAAATGGTATGACGGTATACCGTATTACGTTGTATGGGATGACGTTATAACGTATTACGTTAAATGGGATGACGTTATAACGTATTACGTTAAATGGGACGACGTTATAACGTATCACGTTATATGGGATGACGCAATAACGTAATACGTTATATGGTATGACGTTATAACGTAAATAGGTTATATGGTATGACGTTATACCGTATTACGTTATATGGTATGACGTTATACCCTATTACGTTATATGGGATGACGTTATAACGTATTACGTTATATGGGATGACGTTGTAACGTATTACGTTAAATGGGATGACGTTGTAACGTATTACGTTAAATGGGACGACGTTATAACGTATTTCGTTATATGGGATGACGTAATAACGTATTACGTTATATGGGATGACGTTATAACGTATTACGTTATATGGTATGACGTTATAACGTAAATAGGTTATATGGTATGACGTTATACCGTATTACGTTATATGCGATTTCGTTATAACGTATTACGTTATATGGGATGACGTTATAACGTATTACGTTATATGGGATGACGTTATAACGTATTACGTTATATGGAACGACGTTATACCGTATTACGTTATATCAGATGACGTAATAACGTATTACGTAATATGGGATGACGTTATCACATAGTACGTTATATGGTATGACGTCATAACGTAAATAGCTTAAATGGTATGACGGAATACCGTATTACGTTGTATGGGATGACGTTATAACGTATTACGTTATATTGGATGACGTTATAACGTATTACGTTATATGGGACGACGTTATAACGTATTACGTTATATGGAGCGACGTTATACCGTATTACGTTATATGGGATGACGTTTTAACGCATTACGTTAAATGGGATGACGTTATAACGTATTACGTTAAATGGGACGACGTTATAACGTATCACGTTATATGGGATGACGCAATAACGTAATACGTTATATGGTATGACGTTATAACGTAAATAGGTTATATGGTATGACGTTATACCGTATTACGATATATGGAACGACGTTATACCGTATTACGTTATATGGGATGACGTAATAACGTATTACGTAATATGGGATGACGTTATCACATAATACGTTATATGGTATGACGTCATAACGTAAATAGGTTATATGCTATGACGTCATAACGTAAATAGGTTATACGCTATGACGGTATACCGTATTTCGTTATACGGGATGACGTTATAACGTATTACGTTATATGGGATGACGTTATAACGTATTACGTTATATGGGACGACGTTATAACGTATTACGTTATATGGAACGACGTTATACCGTATTACGTTATATGGGATGACGTAATAACGTATTACGTAATATGGGATGACGTTATCACATAATACGTTATATGGTATGACGTCATAATGTAAATAGGTTATATGGTATGACGGTATACCGTATTACGTTATATGGGATGACGTTATAACGTATTACTTTATATGGGATGACGTTATAAAGTATTGCGTTATATGGAACGACGTTATACCGTATTACGTTATATGGGATGACGTTGTAACGTATTACGTTAAATGGGATGACTTTGTAACGTATTACGTTAAATGAGACGACGTTATAACGTATCACGTTATATGGGATGACGTAATAACGTATTACGTTATATGGGATGACGTTATAACGTAAATAGGTTATATGGTATGACGTTATAACGTAATAGGTTATATGGTATGACGTTATACCGTATTACGTTATATGAGATGACGTTATAACGTGTTACGTTATATGGGATGACGTTGTAACGTATTACGTTAAACGGTATGACGTTGTCACGTATTACGTCAAATGGGATGACGTTGTAACGTATTACGTTAAATGGGACGACGTTATAACGTATCACGTTATATGGGATGACGTAATAACGTATTACGTAATATGGGATGACGTTATCACATAATACGTTATATGGTATGACGTCATAAGGTAAATAGGTTATATGCTATGACGGTATACCGTATTTCGTTATATGGGATGACGTTGTAACGTATTACGTTATATGGGACGACGTTGTAACGTATTACGATAAATGGGACGACGTTATAACGTATTACGTTATATGGGATGACGTAATAACGTATTACGTTATATGGGATGACGTTATCACGTAATACGCTATATGGTATGACGTTATAACGTAATAGGTTATATGGTACGACGTTATACCCTATTACGTTATATGGGATGACGTTATAACGTATTACGTTATATGGGATGACGTTATACCGTATTTCGTTATATGGGATGACGTTATAACGTATTACGTTATATGGGATGACGTCATAACGTATTACGTTATATGAGACGATGTTATAACGTATTACGTTATATGGAACGACGTTATACCGTATTACGTTATAAGGGATGACGTTATAACGTATTACGTTATATGGGATGACGTTATAACGTATTTCGTTATATGGGAGGACGTTATAACGTATTACGTTATATGGTATGACGTTTTAACGTATTACGTTATATGGGACGACGTTATAACGTATTACGTGATATGGGATGATGTTGTAACGCATTACGTTATATGGGACGACGTTATAACGTATTACGTTATATGGGATGACGTAGTAACGTATTACGTTATATGGGATGACGTTATCACTTAATACGTTATATGGTATGACGTTATAACGTATTACGTTATATGGGATGACGTTATCACATAATACGTTATATGGTATGACGTCATAATGTAAATAGGTTATATGGTATGACGGTATACCGTATTACGTTATATGGGATGACGTTATAACGTATTACGTCATATGGGATGACGTTATAACCTATTACGTTATATGGGATGACGTTATAACGTATTACGTTATATGGGACGACGTTATAACGTATTATGTTATATGGAACGACGTTATACCGTATTACGTTATATGGGATGACGTTGTAACGTATTACGTTAAATGGGATGACGTTGTAACGTATTACGTTAAATGGGACGACGTTATAACGTATTACGTTATATGGGATGACGTAATAACGTATTATGTTATATGGGATGACGTTATCACGTAATACGCTATATGGTATGACGTTATAACGTAATCGGTTATATGGTATGACGGTATACCCTATTACGTTATATGGGATGTTGTTATAACGTATTACGTTATATGGGCTGACGTTGTAACGTATTACGTTATATGGGCTGACGTTGTAACGTATTACGTTAAATGGGATGACGTTGTAACGTATTTCGTTATATGGGATGACGTAATAACGTATTACGTTATATGGGATGACGTTATAACGTATTACGTTATACGGTATGACGTTATAACGTAAATAGGTTATATGGTATGACGGTATACCCTATTACGTTATATGGGATGATGTTATAACGTATTACGTTATATGGGCTGACGTTGTAACGTATTACGTTAAATGGGATGACGTTGTAACGTATTACGTTAAATGGGACGACGTTATAACGTATTTCGTTATATCAGATGACGTAATAACGTATTACGTAATATGGGATGACGTTATCACATAGTACGTTATATGGTATGACGTCATAACGTAAATAGCTTAAATGGTATGACGGTATACCGTATTACGTTGTATGGGATGACGTTATAACGTATTACGTTAAATGGGATGACGTTATAACGTATTACGTTAAATGGGACGACGTTATAACGTATCACGTTATATGGGATGACGCAATAACGTAATACGTTATATGGTATGACGTTATAACGTAAATAGGTTATATGGTATGACGTTATACCGTATTACGTTATATGGAAGGACGTTATACCGTATTACGTTATATGGGATGACGTAATAACGTATTACGTAATATGGGATGACGTTATCACATAATACGTTATATGGTATGACGTCATAACGTAAACAGGTTATATGCTATGACGTCATAACGTAAATAGGTTATACGCTATGACGGTATACCGTCTTTCGTTATACGGGATGACGTTATAACGTATTACGTTATATGGTATGACGTTATAACGTAAATAGGTTATATGGTATGACGTTATACCGTATTACGTTATATGGAACGACGTTATACCGTATTACGTTATATGAGATGACGTTGTAACGTATTACGTTATATGAGATGACGTTGTAACGTATTACGATAAATGGGATGACGTTGTAACGTATTACGTTAAATGGGACGACGTTATAACGTATCACGTTATATGGGATGACGTAATAACGTAATACGTAATATGGGATGACGTTATCACATAATACGTTATATGGTATGACGTCATAACGTAAATAGGTTATATGCTATGACGGTATACCCTATTACGTTATATGGGATGACGTTATAACGTATTACGTTATATGGGATGACGTTATAACGTATTACGTTATATGGGACGACGTTATAACGTATTACGTTATATGGAACGACGTTATACCGTATTACGTTATATGGGATGACGTAATAACGTATTACGTAATATGGGGTGACGTTATCACATAATACGTTATATGGTATGACGTCATAATGTAAATAGGTTATATGGTATGACGGTATACCCTATTACGTTATATGGGATGACGTTATAACGTATTACGTTATATGGGATGACGTTGTAACGTATTACGTTAAATGGGATGACGTTGTAACGTATTACGTTAAATGGGACGACGTTATAACGTATTTCGTTATATGGGATGACGTAATAACGTATTACGTTATATGGGATGACGTTATAACGTATTACGTTATATGGTATGACGTTATAACGTAAATAGGTTATATGGTATGACGTTATACCGTATTACGTTATATGCGATTTCGTTATAACGTATTACGTTATAAGGGATGACGTTATAACGTTTTACGTTATATGGGATGACGTTATAACGTATTACGTTATATGGAACGACGTTATACCGTATTACGTTATATCAGATGACGTAATAACGTATTACGTAATATGGGATGACGTTATCACATAGTACGTTATATGGTATGACGTCATAACGTAAATAGCTTAAATGGTATGACGGTATACCGTATTACGTTGTATGGGATGACGTTATAACGTATTACGTTATATGGGATGACGTTATAACGTATTACGTTATATGGGACGACGTTATAACGTATTACGTTATATGGAGCGACGTTATACCGTATTACGTTATATGGGATGACGTTTTAACGCATTACGTTAAATGGGATGACGTTATAACGTATTACGTTAAATGGGACGACGTTATAACGTATCACGTTATATGGGATGACGCAATAACGTAATACGTTATATGGTATGACGTTATAACGTAAATAGGTTATATGGTATGACGTTATACCGTATTACGATATATGGAACGACGTTATACCGTATTACGTTATATGGGATGACGTAATAACGTATTACGTAATATGGGATGACGTTATCACATAATACGTTATATGGTATGACGTCATAACGTAAATAGGTTATATGCTATGACGTCATAACGTAAATAGGTTATACGCTATGACGGTATACCGTATTTCGTTATACGGGATGACGTTATAACGTATTACGTTATATGGGATGACGTTATAACGTATTACGTTATATGGGACGACGTTATAACGTATTACGTTATATGGAACGACGTTATACCGTATTACGTTATATGGGATGACGTAATAACGTATTACGTAATATGGGATGACGTTACCACATAATACGTTATATGGTATGACGTCATAATGTAAATAGGTTATATGGTATGACGGTATACCGTATTACGTTATATGGGATGACGTTATAACGTATTACTTTATATGGGATGACGTTATAAAGTATTGCGTTATATGGAACGACGTTATACCGTATTACGTTATATGGGATGACGTTGTAACGTATTACGTTAAATGGGATGACTTTGTAACGTATTACGTTAAATGAGACGACGTTATAACGTATCACGTTATATGGGATGACGTAATAACGTATTACGTTATATGGGATGACGTTATAACGTAAATAGGTTATATGGTATGACGTTATAACGTAATAGGTTATATGGTATGACGTTATACCGTATTACGTTATATGAGATGACGTTATAACGTGTTACGTTATATGGGATGACGTTGTAACGTATTACGTTAAACGGTATGACGTTGTCACGTATTACGTCAAATGGGATGACGTTGTAACGTATTACGTTAAATGGGACGACGTTATAACGTATCACGTTATATGGGATGACGTAATAACCTATTACGTTATATGGGATGACGTTATAACGTATTACGTTATATGGGACGACGTAATAACGTATTATGTTATATGGAACGACGTTATACCGTATTACGTTATATGGGATGACGTTATAACGTATTACGTTATATGGGATGACGTTATAACGTATTACGTTATATGGGACGACGTTATAACGTATTTCGTTATATGGGATGACGTAATAACGTATTACGTTATATGGGATGACGTTATAACGTATTACGTTATATGGTATGACGTTATAACGTAAATAGGTTATATGGTATGACGTTATACCGTATTACGTTATATGCGATTTCGTTATAACGTATTACGTTATATGGGATGACGTTATAACGTATTACGTTATATGGGACGACGTTATAACGTATTTCGTTATATGGGATGACGTAATAACGTATTACGTTATATGGGATGACGTTATAACGTATTACGTTATATGGTATGACGTTATAACGTAAATAGGTTATATGGTATGACGTTATACCGTATTACGTTATATGGGGTTACGTTATAACGTATTACGTTATATGGGATGACGTTGTAACGTATTACGTTAAATGGGATGACGTTGTAACGTATTACGATAAATGGGACGACGTTATAACGTATTACGTTATATGGGATGACGTAATAACGTATTACGTTATATGGGATGACGTTATCACGTAATACGCTATATGGTATGACGTTATAACGTAATAGGTTATATGGTACGACGTTATACCCTATTACGTTATATGGGATGACGTTATAACGTATTACGTTATATGGGATGACGTTGTAACGTATTACGTTAAATGGGATGACGTTGTAACGTATTACGTTAAATGGGACGACGTTATAACGTATTACGTTATATGGGATGACGTAATAACGTATTACGTTATATGGGATGACGTTATCACGTAATACGTTATATGGTATGACGTTATAACGTAAATATGTTATATGGTATGACGTTATACCGTATTACGTTATATGGGATTACTATATAACGTATTACGTTATATGGGATGACGTTATAACGTATTACGTTATATGGGATGACGTTATAACGTATTACGTTATATGGGACGACGTTATAACGCATTACGTTATATGGGATGACGTTATAACGTATTACGTTATATGGGATGACGTAATAACGTATTATGTTATATGGGATGACGTTATCACGTAATACGCTATATGGTATGACGTTATAACGTAATCGGTTATATGGTATGACGTTATACCCTATTACGTTATATGGGATGACGTTATAACGTATTACGTTATATGGGATGACGTTGTAACGTATTACGTTAAATGGGATGACGTTGTAACGTATTACGTTAAATGGGACGACGTTATAACGTATTTCGTTATATGGGATGACGTAATAACGTATTACGTTATATGGGATGACGTTATAACGTATTACGTTATATGGTATGACGTTATAACGTAAATAGGTTATATGGTATGACGTTATACCGTATTACGTTATATGCGATTTCGTTATAACGTATTACGTTATATGGGATGACGTTATAACGTATTACGTTATATGGGATGACGTTATAACGTATTACGTTATATGGAACGACGTTATACCGTATTACGTTATATCAGATGACGTAATAACGTATTACGTAATATGGGATGACGTTATCACATAGTACGTTATATGGTATGACGTCATAACGTAAATAGCTTAAATGGTATGACGGAATACCGTATTACGTTGTATGGGATGACGTTATAACGTATTACGTTATATTGGATGACGTTATAACGTATTACGTTATATGGGACGACGTTATAACGTATTACGTTATATGGAGCGACGTTATACCGTATTACGTTATATGGGATGACGTTTTAACGCATTACGTTAAATGGGATGACGTTATAACGTATTACGTTAAATGGGACGACGTTATAACGTATCACGTTATATGGGATGACGCAATAACGTAATACGTTATATGGTATGACGTTATAACGTAAATAGGTTATATGGTATGACGTTATACCGTATTACGATATATGGAACGACGTTATACCGTATTACGTTATATGGGATGACGTAATAACGTATTACGTAATATGGGATGACGTTATCACATAATACGTTATATGGTATGACGTCATAACGTAAATAGGTTATATGCTATGACGTCATAACGTAAATAGGTTATACGCTATGACGGTATACCGTATTTCGTTATACGGGATGACGTTATAACGTATTACGTTATATGGGATGACGTTATAACGTATTACGTTATATGGGACGACGTTATAACGTATTACGTTATATGGAACGACGTTATACCGTATTACGTTATATGGGATGACGTAATAACGTATTACGTAATATGGGATGACGTTATCACATAATACGTTATATGGTATGACGTCATAATGTAAATAGGTTATATGGTATGACGGTATACCGTATTACGTTATATGGGATGACGTTATAACGTATTACTTTATATGGGATGACGTTATAAAGTATTGCGTTATATGGAACGACGTTATACCGTATTACGTTATATGGGATGACGTTGTAACGTATTACGTTAAATGGGATGACTTTGTAACGTATTACGTTAAATGAGACGACGTTATAACGTATCACGTTATATGGGATGACGTAATAACGTATTACGTTATATGGGATGACGTTATAACGTAAATAGGTTATATGGTATGACGTTATAACGTAATAGGTTATATGGTATGACGTTATACCGTATTACGTTATATGAGATGACGTTATAACGTGTTACGTTATATGGGATGACGTTGTAACGTATTACGTTAAACGGTATGACGTTGTCACGTATTACGTCAAATGGGATGACGTTGTAACGTATTACGTTAAATGGGACGACGTTATAACGTATCACGTTATATGGGATGACGTAATAACGTATTACGTAATATGGGATGACGTTATCACATAATACGTTATATGGTATGACGTCATAAGGTAAATAGGTTATATGCTATGACGGTATACCGTATTTCGTTATATGGGATGACGTTGTAACGTATTACGTTAAATGGGATGACGTTGTAACGTATTACGTTAAATGGGACGACGTTATAACGTATTTCGTTATATGGGATGACGTTGTAACGTATTACGATAAATGGGATGACGTTGTAACGTATTACGTTAAATGGGACGACGTTATAACGTATTACGTTGTATGGGATGACGTTATAACGTATTACGTTATATGGGATGACGTTATAACGTATTACGTTATATGAGACGACGTTATAACGTATTACGTTATATGGAACGACGTTATACCGTATTACGTTATATGAGATGACGTTGTAACGTATTACGTTATATGAGATGACGTTGTAACGTATTACGATAAATAGGATGACGTTGTAACGTATTACGTTAAATGGGACGACGTTATAACGTATCACGTTATATGGGATGACGTAATAACGTAATACGTAATATGGGATGACGTTATCACATAATACGTTATATGGTATGACGTCATAACGTAAATAGGTTATATGCTATGACGGTATACCGTATTTCGTTATATGGGATGACGTTATAACGTATTACGTTATATGGGATGACGTCATAACGTATTACGTTATATGAGACGATGTTATAACGTATTACGTTATATGGAACGACGTTATACCGTATTACGTTATAAGGGATGACGTTATAACGTATTACGTTATATGGGATGACGTTATAACGTATTTCGTTATATGGGAGGACGTTATAACGTATTACGTTATATGGTATGACGTTTTAACGTATTACGTTATATGGGACGACGTTATAACGTATTACGTGATATGGGATGATGTTGTAACGCATTACGTTATATGGGACGACGTTATAACGTATTACGTTATATGGGATGACGTAGTAACGTATTACGTTATATGGGATGACGTTATCACTTAATACGTTATATGGTATGACGTTATAACGTATTACGTTATATGGGATGACGTTATCACATAATACGTTATATGGTATGACGTCATAATGTAAATAGGTTATATGGTATGACGGTATACCGTATTACGTTATATGGGATGACGTTATAACGTATTACGTCATATGGGATGACGTTATAACCTATTACGTTATATGGGATGACGTTATAACGTATTACGTTATATGGGACGACGTTATAACGTATTATGTTATATGGAACGACGTTATACCGTATTACGTTATATGGGATGACGTTGTAACGTATTACGTTAAATGGGATGACGTTGTAACGTATTACGTTAAATGGGACGACGTTATAACGTATTACGTTATATGGGATGACGTAATAACGTATTATGTTATATGGGATGACGTTATCACGTAATACGCTATATGGTATGACGTTATAACGTAATCGGTTATATGGTATGACGGTATACCCTATTACGTTATATGGGATGTTGTTATAACGTATTACGTTATATGGGCTGACGTTGTAACGTATTACGTTATATGGGCTGACGTTGTAACGTATTACGTTAAATGGGATGACGTTGTAACGTATTTCGTTATATGGGATGACGTAATAACGTATTACGTTATATGGGATGACGTTATAACGTATTACGTTATACGGTATGACGTTATAACGTAAATAGGTTATATGGTATGACGGTATACCCTATTACGTTATATGGGATGATGTTATAACGTATTACGTTATATGGGCTGACGTTGTAACGTATTACGTTAAATGGGATGACGTTGTAACGTATTACGTTAAATGGGACGACGTTATAACGTATTTCGTTATATCAGATGACGTAATAACGTATTACGTAATATGGGATGACGTTATCACATAGTACGTTATATGGTATGACGTCATAACGTAAATAGCTTAAATGGTATGACGGTATACCGTATTACGTTGTATGGGATGACGTTATAACGTATTACGTTAAATGGGATGACGTTATAACGTATTACGTTAAATGGGACGACGTTATAACGTATCACGTTATATGGGATGACGCAATAACGTAATACGTTATATGGTATGACGTTATAACGTAAATAGGTTATATGGTATGACGTTATACCGTATTACGTTATATGGAAGGACGTTATACCGTATTACGTTATATGGGATGACGTAATAACGTATTACGTAATATGGGATGACGTTATCACATAATACGTTATATGGTATGACGTCATAACGTAAACAGGTTATATGCTATGACGTCATAACGTAAATAGGTTATACGCTATGACGGTATACCGTCTTTCGTTATACGGGATGACGTTATAACGTATTACGTTATATGGTATGACGTTATAACGTAAATAGGTTATATGGTATGACGTTATACCGTATTACGTTATATGGAACGACGTTATACCGTATTACGTTATATGAGATGACGTTGTAACGTATTACGTTATATGAGATGACGTTGTAACGTATTACGATAAATGGGATGACGTTGTAACGTATTACGTTAAATGGGACGACGTTATAACGTATCACGTTATATGGGATGACGTAATAACGTAATACGTAATATGGGATGACGTTATCACATAATACGTTATATGGTATGACGTCATAACGTAAATAGGTTATATGCTATGACGGTATACCCTATTACGTTATATGGGATGACGTTATAACGTATTACGTTATATGGGATGACGTTATAACGTATTACGTTATATGGGACGACGTTATAACGTATTACGTTATATGGAACGACGTTATACCGTATTACGTTATATGGGATGACGTAATAACGTATTACGTAATATGGGGTGACGTTATCACATAATACGTTATATGGTATGACGTCATAATGTAAATAGGTTATATGGTATGACGGTATACCCTATTACGTTATATGGGATGACGTTATAACGTATTACGTTATATGGGATGACGTTGTAACGTATTACGTTAAATGGGATGACGTTGTAACGTATTACGTTAAATGGGACGACGTTATAACGTATTTCGTTATATGGGATGACGTAATAACGTATTACGTTATATGGGATGACGTTATAACGTATTACGTTATATGGTATGACGTTATAACGTAAATAGGTTATATGGTATGACGTTATACCGTATTACGTTATATGCGATTTCGTTATAACGTATTACGTTATATGGGATGACGTTATAACGTTTTACGTTATATGGGATGACGTTATAACGTATTACGTTATATGGAACGACGTTATACCGTATTACGTTATATCAGATGACGTAATAACGTATTACGTAATATGGGATGACGTTATCACATAGTACGTTATATGGTATGACGTCATAACGTAAATAGCTTAAATGGTATGACGGTATACCGTATTACGTTGTATGGGATGACGTTATAACGTATTACGTTATATGGGATGACGTTATAACGTATTACGTTATATGGGACGACGTTATAACGTATTACGTTATATGGAGCGACGTTATACCGTATTGCGTTATATGGGATGACGTTTTAACGCATTACGTTAAATGGGATGACGTTATAACGTATTACGTTAAATGGGACGACGTTATAACGTATCACGTTATATGGGATGACGCAATAACGTAATACGTTATATGGTATGACGTTATAACGTAAATAGGTTATATGGTATGACGTTATACCGTATTACGATATATGGAACGACGTTATACCGTATTACGTTATATGGGATGACGTAATAACGTATTACGTAATATGGGATGACGTTATCACATAATACGTTATATGGTATGACGTCATAACGTAAATAGGTTATATGCTATGACGTCATAACGTAAATAGGTTATACGCTATGACGGTATACCGTATTTCGTTATACGGGATGACGTTATAACGTATTACGTTATATGGGATGACGTTATAACGTATTACGTTATATGGGACGACGTTATAACGTATTACGTTATATGGAACGACGTTATACCGTATTACGTTATATGGGATGACGTAATAACGTATTACGTAATATGGGATGACGTTATCACATAATACGTTATATGGTATGACGTCATAATGTAAATAGGTTATATGGTATGACGGTATACCGTATTACGTTATATGGGATGACGTTATAACGTATTACTTTATATGGGATGACGTTATAAAGTATTGCGTTATATGGAACGACGTTATACCGTATTACGTTATATGGGATGACGTTGTAACGTATTACGTTAAATGGGATGACTTTGTAACGTATTACGTTAAATGAGACGACGTTATAACGTATCACGTTATATGGGATGACGTAATAACGTATTACGTTATATGGGATGACGTTATAACGTAAATAGGTTATATGGTATGACGTTATAACGTAATAGGTTATATGGTATGACGTTATACCGTATTACGTTATATGAGATGACGTTATAACGTGTTACGTTATATGGGATGACGTTGTAACGTATTACGTTAAACGGTATGACGTTGTCACGTATTACGTCAAATGGGATGACGTTGTAACGTATTACGTTAAATGGGACGACGTTATAACGTATCACGTTATATGGGATGACGTAATAACGTATTACGTAATATGGGATGACGTTATCACATAATACGTTATATGGTATGACGTCATAAGGTAAATAGGTTATATGCTATGACGGTATACCGTATTTCGTTATATGGGATGACGTTGTAACGTATTACGTTAAATGGGATGACGTTGTAACGTATTACGTTAAATGGGACGACGTTATAACGTATTTCGTTATATGGGATGACGTTGTAACGTATTACGATAAATGGGATGACGTTGTAACGTATTACGTTAAATGGGACGACGTTATAACGTATTACGTTGTATGGGATGACGTTATAACGTATTACGTTATATGGGATGACGTTATAACGTATTACGTTATATGAGACGACGTTATAACGTATTACGTTATATGGAACGACGTTATACCGTATTACGTTATATGAGATGACGTTGTAACGTATTACGTTATATGAGATGACGTTGTAACGTATTACGATAAATAGGATGACGTTGTAACGTATTACGTTAAATGGGACGACGTTATAACGTATCACGTTATATGGGATGACGTAATAACGTAATACGTAATATGGGATGACGTTATCACATAATACGTTATATGGTATGACGTCATAACGTAAATAGGTTATATGCTATGACGGTATACCGTATTTCGTTATATGGGATGACGTTATAACGTATTACGTTATATGGGATGACGTCATAACGTATTACGTTATATGAGACGATGTTATAACGTATTACGTTATATGGAACGACGTTATACCGTATTACGTTATAAGGGATGACGTTATAACGTATTACGTTATATGGGATGACGTTATAACGTATTTCGTTATATGGGAGGACGTTATAACGTATTACGTTATATGGTATGACGTTTTAACGTATTACGTTATATGGGACGACGTTATAACGTATTACGTGATATGGGATGATGTTGTAACGCATTACGTTATATGGGACGACGTTATAACGTATTACGTTATATGGGATGACGTAGTAACGTATTACGTTATATGGGATGACGTTATCACTTAATACGTTATATGGTATGACGTTATAACGTATTACGTTATATGGGATGACGTTATCACATAATACGTTATATGGTATGACGTCATAATGTAAATAGGTTATATGGTATGACGGTATACCGTATTACGTTATATGGGATGACGTTATAACGTATTACGTCATATGGGATGACGTTATAACCTATTACGTTATATGGGATGACGTTATAACGTATTACGTTATATGGGACGACGTTATAACGTATTATGTTATATGGAACGACGTTATACCGTATTACGTTATATGGGATGACGTTGTAACGTATTACGTTAAATGGGATGACGTTGTAACGTATTACGTTAAATGGGACGACGTTATAACGTATTACGTTATATGGGATGACGTAATAACGTATTATGTTATATGGGATGACGTTATCACGTAATACGCTATATGGTATGACGTTATAACGTAATCGGTTATATGGTATGACGGTATACCCTATTACGTTATATGGGATGTTGTTATAACGTATTACGTTATATGGGCTGACGTTGTAACGTATTACGTTATATGGGCTGACGTTGTAACGTATTACGTTAAATGGGATGACGTTGTAACGTATTTCGTTATATGGGATGACGTAATAACGTATTACGTTATATGGGATGACGTTATAACGTATTACGTTATACGGTATGACGTTATAACGTAAATAGGTTATATGGTATGACGGTATACCCTATTACGTTATATGGGATGATGTTATAACGTATTACGTTATATGGGCTGACGTTGTAACGTATTACGTTAAATGGGATGACGTTGTAACGTATTACGTTAAATGGGACGACGTTATAACGTATTTCGTTATATCAGATGACGTAATAACGTATTACGTAATATGGGATGACGTTATCACATAGTACGTTATATGGTATGACGTCATAACGTAAATAGCTTAAATGGTATGACGGTATACCGTATTACGTTGTATGGGATGACGTTATAACGTATTACGTTAAATGGGATGACGTTATAACGTATTACGTTAAATGGGACGACGTTATAACGTATCACGTTATATGGGATGACGCAATAACGTAATACGTTATATGGTATGACGTTATAACGTAAATAGGTTATATGGTATGACGTTATACCGTATTACGTTATATGGAAGGACGTTATACCGTATTACGTTATATGGGATGACGTAATAACGTATTACGTAATATGGGATGACGTTATCACATAATACGTTATATGGTATGACGTCATAACGTAAACAGGTTATATGCTATGACGTCATAACGTAAATAGGTTATACGCTATGACGGTATACCGTCTTTCGTTATACGGGATGACGTTATAACGTATTACGTTATATGGTATGACGTTATAACGTAAATAGGTTATATGGTATGACGTTATACCGTATTACGTTATATGGAACGACGTTATACCGTATTACGTTATATGAGATGACGTTGTAACGTATTACGTTATATGAGATGACGTTGTAACGTATTACGATAAATGGGATGACGTTGTAACGTATTACGTTAAATGGGACGACGTTATAACGTATCACGTTATATGGGATGACGTAATAACGTAATACGTAATATGGGATGACGTTATCACATAATACGTTATATGGTATGACGTCATAACGTAAATAGGTTATATGCTATGACGGTATACCGTATTTCGTTATATGGGATGACGTTATAACGTATTACGTTATATGGGATGACGTCATAACGTATTACGTTATATGAGACGATGTTATAACGTATTACGTTATATGGAACGACGTTATACCGTATTACGTTATAAGGGATGACGTTATAACGTATTACGTTATATGGGATGACGTTATAACGTATTTCGTTATATGGGAGGACGTTATAACGTATTACGTTATATGGTATGACGTTTTAACGTATTACGTTATATGGGACGACGTTATAACGTATTACGTGATATGGGATGATGTTATAACGTATTACGTTATATGGAACGACGTTATACCGTATTACTTTATATGGGATGACGTAATAACGTATTACGTAATATGGGGTGACGTTATCACATAATACGTTATATGGTATGACGTCATAATGTAAATAGGTTATATGGTATGACGGTATACCCTATTACGTTATATGGGATGACGTTATAACGTATTACGTTATATGGGATGACGTTGTAACGTATTACGTTAAATGGGATGACGTTGTAACGTATTACGTTAAATGGGACGACGTTATAACGTATTTCGTTATATGGGATGACGTAATAACGTATTACGTTATATGGGATGACGTTATAACGTATTACGTTATATGGTATGACGTTATAACGTAAATAGGTTATATGGTATGACGTTATACCGTATTACGTTATATGCGATTTCGTTATAACGTATTACGTTATATGGGATGACGTTATAACGTATTACGTTATATGGGATGACGTTATAACGTATTACGTTATATGGAACGACGTTATACCGTATTACGTTATATCAGATGACGTAATAACGTATTACGTAATATGGGATGACGTTATCACATAGTACGTTATATGGTATGACGTCATAACGTAAATAGCTTAAATGGTATGACGGTATACCGTATTACGTTGTATGGGATGACGTTATAGCGTATTACGTTATATGGGATGACGTTATAACGTATTACGTTATATGGGACGACGTTATAACGTATTACGTTATATGGAGCGACGTTATACCGTATTACGTTATATGGGATGACGTTTTAACGCATTACGTTAAATGGGATGACGTTATAACGTATTACGTTAAATGGGACGACGTTATAACGTATCACGTTATATGGGATGACGCAATAACGTAATACGTTATATGGTATGACGTTATAACGTAAATAGGTTATATGGTATGACGTTATACCGTATTACGATATATGGAACGACGTTATACCGTATTACGTTATATGGGATGACGTAATAACGTATTACGTAATATGGGATGACGTTATCACATAATACGTTATATGGTATGACGTCATAACGTAAATAGGTTATATGCTATGACGTCATAACGTAAATAGGTTATACGCTATGACGGTATACCGTATTTCGTTATACGGGATGACGTTATAACGTATTACGTTATATGGGATGACGTTATAACGTATTACGTTATATGGGACGACGTTATAACGTATTACGTTATATGGAACGACGTTATACCGTATTACGTTATATGGGATGACGTGATAACGAATTACGTTATATGGGATGACGTTATAACGTATTTCGTTATATGGGAGGACGTTATAACGTATTACGTTATATGGAATGACGTTTTAACGTATTACGTTATATGGGAGAACGTTATAACGTATTACGTTATATGCGACGACGTTATAACGTATTACGTTATATGGGATGATGTTGTAACGTATTACGTTATATGGGACGACGTTATAACGTATTGCGTTATATGGGATGACGTAGTACCGTATTAAGGTATATGGGATGACGTTATCACTTAATACGTTATATGGTATGACGTTATAACGTATTACGTTATATGGGACGACGTTATAAGGTATTACGTTATATGGAACGACGTTATACCGTATTACGTTATATGGGATGACGTAATAACGTATTACGTAATATGGGATGACGTTATCACATAATACGTTATATGGTATGACGTCATAATGTAAATAGGTTATATGGTATGACGGTATACCGTATGACGTTATATGGGATGACGTTATAACGTATTACGTTATATGGGATGACGTTATCACGTAATACGCTATATGGTATGACGTTATAACGTAAATAGGTTATATGTTATGACGTTATAACGTAATAGGTTATATGGTATGACGTCATAATGTAAATAGGTTATATGGTATGACGGTATACCGTATTACGTTATATGGGATGACGTTATAACGTATTACGTTATGTGGGATGATGTTGTAACGTACTACGTTATATGGGAATACGTTATAACGTATTACGTTATATGGGATGACGTAGTACCGTATTACGTTATATGGGATGACGTAATAACGTATTACGTAATATGGGATGACGTTATCACGTATTACCTTATATGGTATGACGTTATAACGTAAATAGGTTATATGGTATGACGTTATACCGTATTACGTTATATGGGGTTACGTTATAACGTATTACGTTATATGGGATGACGTTGTAACGTATTACGTTAAATGGGATGACGTTGTAACGTATTACGATAAATGGGACGACGTTATAACGTATTACGTTATATGGGATGACGTAATAACGTATTACGTTATATGGGATGACGTTATCACGTAATACGCTATATGGTATGACGTTATAACGTAATAGGTTATATGGTACGACGTTATACCCTATTACGTTATATGGGATGACGTTATAACGTATTACGTTATATGGGATGACGTTGTAACGTATTACGTTAAATGGGATGACGTTGTAACGTATTACGTTAAATGGGACGACGTTATAACGTATTACGTTATATGGGATGACGTAATAACGTATTACGTTATATGGGATGACGTTATCACGTAATACGTTATATGGTATGACGTTATAACGTAAATATGTTATATGGTATGACGTTATACCGTATTACGTTATATGGGATTACTATATAACGTATTACGTTATATGGGATGACGTTATAACGTATTACGTTATATGGGATGACGTTATAACGTATTACGTTATATGGGACGACGTTATAACGTATTACGTTATATGGGATGACGTTATAACGTATTACGTTATATGGGATGACGTAATAACGTATTATGTTATATGGGATGACGTTATCACGTAATACGCTATATGGTATGACGTTATAACGTAATCGGTTATATGGTATGACGTTATACCCTAATACGTTATATGGGATGACGTTATAACGTATTACGTTATATGGGATGACGTTGTAACGTATTACGTTAAATGGGATGACGTTGTAACGTATTACGTTAAATGGGACGACGTTATAACGTATTTCGTTATATGGGATGACGTAATAACGTATTACGTTATATGGGATGACGTTATAACGTATTACGTTATATGGTATGACGTTATAACGTAAAAAGGTTATATGGTATGACGTTATACCGTATTACGTTATATGCGATTTCGTTATAACGTATTACGTTATATGGGATGACGTTATAACGTATTACGTTATATGGGCTGACGTTGTAACGTATTACGTTATATGGGCTGACGTTGTAACGTATTACGTTAAATGGGATGACGTTGTAACGTATTTCGTTATATGGGATGACGTAATAACGTATTACGTTATATGGGATGACGTTATAACGTATTACGTTATACGGTATGACGTTATAACGTAAATAGGTTATATGGTATGACGGTATACCCTATTACGTTATATGGGATGATGTTATAACGTATTACGTTATATGGGCTGACGTTGTAACGTATTACGTTAAATGGGATGACGTTGTAACGTATTACGTTAAATGGGACGACGTTATAACGTATTTCGTTATATCAGATGACGTAATAACGTATTACGTAATATGGGATGACGTTATCACATAGTACGTTATATGGTATGACGTCATAACGTAAATAGCTTAAATGGTATGACGGTATACCGTATTACGTTGTATGGGATGACGTTATAACGTATTACGTTAAATGGGATGACGTTATAACGTATTACGTTAAATGGGACGACGTTATAACGTATCACGTTATATGGGATGACGCAATAACGTAATACGTTATATGGTATGACGTTATAACGTAAATAGGTTATATGGTATGACGTTATACCGTATTACGTTATATGGAAGGACGTTATACCGTATTACGTTATATGGGATGACGTAATAACGTATTACGTAATATGGGATGACGTTATCACATAATACGTTATATGGTATGACGTCATAACGTAAACAGGTTATATGCTATGACGTCATAACGTAAATAGGTTATACGCTATGACGGTATACCGTCTTTCGTTATACGGGATGACGTTATAACGTATTACGTTATATGGTATGACGTTATAACGTAAATAGGTTATATGGTATGACGTTATACCGTATTACGTTATATGGAACGACGTTATACCGTATTACGTTATATGAGATGACGTTGTAACGTATTACGTTATATGAGATGACGTTGTAACGTATTACGATAAATGGGATGACGTTGTAACGTATTACGTTAAATGGGACGACGTTATAACGTATCACGTTATATGGGATGACGTAATAACGTAATACGTAATATGGGATGACGTTATCACATAATACGTTATATGGTATGACGTCATAACGTAAATAGGTTATATGCTATGACGGTATACCGTATTTCGTTATATGGGATGACGTTATAACGTATTACGTTATATGGGATGACGTCATAACGTATTACGTTATATGAGACGATGTTATAACGTATTACGTTATATGGAACGACGTTATACCGTATTACGTTATAAGGGATGACGTTATAACGTATTACGTTATATGGGATGACGTTATAACGTATTTCGTTATATGGGAGGACGTTATAACGTATTACGTTATATGGTATGACGTTTTAACGTATTACGTTATATGGGACGACGTTATAACGTATTACGTGATATGGGATGATGTTATAACGTATTACGTTATATGGAACGACGTTATACCGTATTACTTTATATGGGATGACGTAATAACGTATTACGTAATATGGGGTGACGTTATCACATAATACGTTATATGGTATGACGTCATAATGTAAATAGGTTATATGGTATGACGGTATACCCTATTACGTTATATGGGATGACGTTATAACGTATTACGTTATATGGGATGACGTTGTAACGTATTACGTTAAATGGGATGACGTTGTAACGTATTACGTTAAATGGGACGACGTTATAACGTATTTCGTTATATGGGATGACGTAATAACGTATTACGTTATATGGGATGACGTTATAACGTATTACGTTATATGGTATGACGTTATAACGTAAATAGGTTATATGGTATGACGTTATACCGTATTACGTTATATGCGATTTCGTTATAACGTATTACGTTATATGGGATGACGTTATAACGTATTACGTTATATGGGATGACGTTATAACGTATTACGTTATATGGAACGACGTTATACCGTATTACGTTATATCAGATGACGTAATAACGTATTACGTAATATGGGATGACGTTATCACATAGTACGTTATATGGTATGACGTCATAACGTAAATAGCTTAAATGGTATGACGGTATACCGTATTACGTTGTATGGGATGACGTTATAGCGTATTACGTTATATGGGATGACGTTATAACGTATTACGTTATATGGGACGACGTTATAACGTATTACGTTATATGGAGCGACGTTATACCGTATTACGTTATATGGGATGACGTTTTAACGCATTACGTTAAATGGGATGACGTTATAACGTATTACGTTAAATGGGACGACGTTATAACGTATCACGTTATATGGGATGACGCAATAACGTAATACGTTATATGGTATGACGTTATAACGTAAATAGGTTATATGGTATGACGTTATACCGTATTACGATATATGGAACGACGTTATACCGTATTACGTTATATGGGATGACGTAATAACGTATTACGTAATATGGGATGACGTTATCACATAATACGTTATATGGTATGACGTCATAACGTAAATAGGTTATATGCTATGACGTCATAACGTAAATAGGTTATACGCTATGACGGTATACCGTATTTCGTTATACGGGATGACGTTATAACGTATTACGTTATATGGGATGACGTTATAACGTATTACGTTATATGGGACGACGTTATAACGTATTACGTTATATGGAACGACGTTATACCGTATTACGTTATATGGGATGACGTGATAACGAATTACGTTATATGGGATGACGTTATAACGTATTTCGTTATATGGGAGGACGTTATAACGTATTACGTTATATGGTATGACGTTTTAACGTATTACGTTATATGGGAGAACGTTATAACGCATTACGTTATATGCGACGACGTTATAACGTATTACGTTATATGGGATGATGTTGTAACGTATTACGTTATATGGGACGACGTTATAACGTATTGCGTTATATGGGATGACGTAGTACCGTATTACGGTATATGGGATGACGTTATCACTTAATACGTTATATGGTATGACGTTATAACGTATTACGTTATATGGGACGACGTTATAAGGTATTACGTTATATGGAACGACGTTATACCGTATTACGTTATATGGGATGACGTAATAACGTATTACGTAATATGGGATGACGTTATCACATAATACGTTATATGGTATGACGTCATAATGTAAATAGGTTATATGGTATGACGGTATACCGTATGACGTTATATGGGATGACGTTATAACGTATTACGTTATATGGGATGACGTTATCACGTAATACGCTATATGGTATGACGTTATAACGTAAATAGGTTATATGTTATGACGTTATAACGTAATAGGTTATATGGTATGACGTCATAATGTAAATAGGTTATATGGTATGACGGTATACCGTATTACGTTATATGGGATGACGTTATAACGTATTACGTTATGTGGGATGATGTTGTAACGTACTACGTTATATGGGAATACGTTATAACGTATTACGTTATATGGGATGACGTAGTACCGTATTACGTTATATGGGATGACGTAATAACGTATTACGTAATATGGGATGACGTTATCACGTATTACCTTATATGGTATGACGTTATAACGTAAATAGGTTATATGGTATGACGTTATACCGTATTACGTTATATGGGGTTACGTTATAACGTATTACGTTATATGGGATGACGTTGTAACGTATTACGTTAAATGGGATGACGTTGTAACGTATTACGATAAATGGGACGACGTTATAACGTATTACGTTATATGGGATGACGTAATAACGTATTACGTTATATGGGATGACGTTATCACGTAATACGCTATATGGTATGACGTTATAACGTAATAGGTTATATGGTACGACGTTATACCCTATTACGTTATATGGGATGACGTTATAACGTATTACGTTATATGGGATGACGTTGTAACGTATTACGTTAAATGGGATGACGTTGTAACGTATTACGTTAAATGGGACGACGTTATAACGTATTACGTTATATGGGATGACGTAATAACGTATTACGTTATATGGGATGACGTTATCACGTAATACGTTATATGGTATGACGTTATAACGTAAATATGTTATATGGTATGACGTTATACCGTATTACGTTATATGGGATTACTATATAACGTATTACGTTATATGGGATGACGTTATAACGTATTACGTTATATGGGATGACGTTATAACGTATTACGTTATATGGGACGACGTTATAACGTATTACGTTATATGGGATGACGTTATAACGTATTACGTTATATGGGATGACGTAATAACGTATTATGTTATATGGGATGACGTTATCACGTAATACGCTATATGGTATGACGTTATAACGTAATCGGTTATATGGTATGACGTTATACCCTAATACGTTATATGGGATGACGTTATAACGTATTACGTTATATGGGATGACGTTGTAACGTATTACGTTAAATGGGATGACGTTGTAACGTATTACGTTAAATGGGACGACGTTATAACGTATTTCGTTATATGGGATGACGTAATAACGTATTACGTTATATGGGATGACGTTATAACGTATTACGTTATATGGTATGACGTTATAACGTAAAAAGGTTATATGGTATGACGTTATACCGTATTACGTTATATGCGATTTCGTTATAACGTATTACGTTATATGGGATGACGTTATAACGTATTACGTTATATGGGATGACGTTATAACGTATTACGTTATATGGAACGACGTTATACCGTATTACGTTATATCAGATGACGTAATAACGTATTACGTAATATGGGATGACGTTATCACGTAATACGCTATATGGTATGACGTTATAACGTAAATAGGTTATATGTTATGACGTTATAACGTAATAGGTTATATGGTATGACGTCATAATGTAAATAGGTTATATGGTATGACGGTATACCGTATGACGTTATATGGGATGACGTTATAACGTATTACGTTATATGGGATGACGTTATCACGTAATACGCTATATGGTATGACGTTATAACGTAAATAGGTTATATGTTATGACGTTATAACGTAATAGGTTATATGGTATGACGTCATAATGTAAATAGGTTATATGGTATGACGGTATACCGTATTACGTTATATGGGATGACGTTATAACGTATTACGTTATGTGGGATGATGTTGTAACGTACTACGTTATATGGGACTACGTTATAACGTATTACGTTATATGGGATGACGTAGTACCGTATTACGTTATATGGGATGACGTAATAACGTATTACGTAATATGGGATGACGTTATCACGTATTACCTTATATGGTATGACGTTATAACGTAAATAGGTTATATGGTATGACGTTATACCGTATTACGTTATATGGGGTTACGTTATAACGTATTACGTTATATGGGATGACGTTGTAACGTATTACGTTAAATGGGATGACGTTGTAACGTATTACGATAAATGGGACGACGTTATAACGTATTACGTTATATGGGATGACGTAATAACGTATTACGTTATATGGGATGACGTTATCACGTAATACGCTATATGGTATGACGTTATAACGTAATAGGTTATATGGTACGACGTTATACCCTATTACGTTATATGGGATGACGTTATAACGTATTACGTTATATGGGATGACGTTGTAACGTATTACGTTAAATGGGATGACGTTGTAACGTATTACGTTAAATGGGACGACGTTATAACGTATTACGTTATATGGGATGACGTAATAACGTATTACGTTATATGGGATGACGTTATCACGTAATACGTTATATGGTATGACGTTATAACGTAAATATGTTATATGGTATGACGTTATACCGTATTACGTTATATGGGATTACTATATAACGTATTACGTTATATGGGATGACGTTATAACGTATTACGTTATATGGGATGACGTTATAACGTATTACGTTATATGGGACGACGTTATAACGCATTACGTTATATGGGATGACGTTATAACGTATTACGTTATATGGGATGACGTAATAACGTATTATGTTATATGGGATGACGTTATCACGTAATACGCTATATGGTATGACGTTATAACGTAATCGGTTATATGGTATGACGTTATACCCTATTACGTTATATGGGATGACGTTATAACGTATTACGTTATATGGGATGACGTTGTAACGTATTACGTTAAATGGGATGACGTTGTAACGTATTACGTTAAATGGGACGACGTTATAACGTATTTCGTTATATGGGATGACGTTATACCGTATTAGGTTATATGGGATGACGTTATAACGTATTACGTAATATGGGATGACGTTATCACATAATACGTTATATGGTATGACGTCATAACGTAAATAGGTTATATGGTATGACGTCATAACGTAAATAGGTTATACGCTATGACGGTATACCGTATTTCGTTATACGGGATGACGTTATAACGTATTACGTTATATGGGATGACGTTATAACGTATTACGTTATATGGGACGACGTTATAACGTATTACGTTATATGGAACGACGTTATACCGTATTACGTTATATGGGATGACGTGATAACGAATTACGTTATATGGGATGACGTTATAACGTATTTCGTTATATGGGAGGACGTTATAACGTATTACGTTATATGGTATGACGTTTTAACGTATTACGTTATATGGGAGAACGTTATAACGCATTACGTTATATGCGACGACGTTATAACGTATTACGTTATATGGGATGATGTTGTAACGTATTACGTTATATGGGACGACGTTATAACGTATTGCGTTATATGGGATGACGTAGTACCGTATTACGGTATATGGGATGACGTTATCACTTAATACGTTATATGGTATGACGTTATAACGTATTACGTTATATGGGACGACGTTATAAGGTATTACGTTATATGGAACGACGTTATACCGTATTACGTTATATGGGATGACGTAATAACGTATTACGTAATATGGGATGACGTTATCACATAATACGTTATATGGTATGACGTCATAATGTAAATAGGTTATATGGTATGACGGTATACCGTATGACGTTATATGGGATGACGTTATAACGTATTACGTTATATGGGATGACGTTATCACGTAATACGCTATATGGTATGACGTTATAACGTAAATAGGTTATATGTTATGACGTTATAACGTAATAGGTTATATGGTATGACGTCATAATGTAAATAGGTTATATGGTATGACGGTATACCGTATTACGTTATATGGGATGACGTTATAACGTATTACGTCAAATGGGATGACGTTGTAACGTATTACGTTAAATGGGACGACGTTATAACGTATCACGTTATATGGGATGACGTAATAACGTATTACGTAATATGGGATGACGTTATCACATAATACGTTATATGGTATGACGTCATAAGGTAAATAGGTTATATGCTATGACGGTATACCGTATTTCGTTATATGGGATGACGTTGTAACGTATTACGTTAAATGGGATGACGTTGTAACGTATTACGTTAAATGGGACGACGTTATAACGTATTTCGTTATATGGGATGACGTTGTAACGTATTACGATAAATGGGATGACGTTGTAACGTATTACGTTAAATGGGACGACGTTATAACGTATTACGTTGTATGGGATGACGTTATAACGTATTACGTTATATGGGATGACGTTATAACGTATTACGTTATATGGGACGACGTTATAACGTATTACGTTATATGGAACGACGTTATACCGTATTACGTTATATGAGATGACGTTGTAACGTATTACGTTATATGAGATGACGTTGTAACGTATTACGATAAATGGGATGTCGTTGTAACGTATTACGTTAAATGGGACGACGTTATAACGTATCACGTTATATGGGATGACGTAATAACGTAATACGTAATATGGGATGACGTTATCACATAATACGTTATATGGTATGACGTCATAACGTAAATAGGTTATATGCTATGACGGTATACCGTATTTCGTTATATGGGATGACGTTATAACGTATTACGTTATATGGGATGACGTCATAACGTATTACGTTATATGAGACGATGTTATAACGTATTGCGTTATATGGAACGACGTTATACCGTATTACGTTATAAGGGATGACGTTATAACGTATTACGTTATATGGGATGACGTTATAACGTATTACGTTATATGGAACGACGTTATACCGTATTACGTTATATCAGATGACGTAATAACGTATTACGTAATATGGGATGACGTTATCACATAGTACGTTATATGGTATGACGTCATAACGTAAATAGCTTAAATGGTATGACGGTATACCGTATTACGTTGTATGGGATGACGTTATAACGTATTACGTTATATGGGATGACGTTATAACGTATTACGTTATATGGGACGACGTTATAACGTATTACGTTATATGGAGCGACGTTATACCGTATTACGTTATATGGGATGACGTTTTAACGCATTACGTTAAATGGGATGACGTTATAACGTATTACGTTAAATGGGACGACGTTATAACGTATCACGTTATATGGGATGACGCAATAACGTAATACGTTATATGGTATGACGTTATAACGTAAATAGGTTATATGGTATGACGTTATACCGTATTACGATATATGGAACGACGTTATACCGTATTACGTTATATGGGATGACGTAATAACGTATTACGTAATATGGGATGACGTTATCACATAATACGTTATATGGTATGACGTCATAACGTAAATAGGTTATATGCTATGACGTCATAACGTAAATAGGTTATACGCTATGACGGTATACCGTATTTCGTTATACGGGATGACGTTATAACGTATTACGTTATATGGGATGACGTTATAACGTATTACGTTATATTGGACGACGTTATAACGTATTACGTTATATGGAACGACGTTATACCGTATTACGTTATATGGGATGACGTGATAACGAATTACGTTATATGGGATGACGTTATAACGTATTTCGTTATATGGGAGGACGTTATAACGTATTACGTTATATGGTATGACGTTTTAACGTATTACGTTATATGGGAGAACGTTATAACGTATTACGTTATATGCGACGACGTTATAACGTATTACGTTATATGGGATGATGTTGTAACGTATTACGTTATATGGGACGACGTTATAACGTATTGCGTTATATGGGATGACGTAGTACCGTATTACGGTATATGGGATGACGTTATCACTTAATACGTTATATGGTATGACGTTATAACGTATTACGTTATATGGGACGACGTTATAAGGTATTACGTTATATGGAACGACGTTATACCGTATTACGTTATATGGGATGACGTAATAACGTATTACGTAATATGGGATGACGTTATCACATAATACGTTATATGGTATGACGTCATAATGTAAATAGGTTACATGGTATGACGGTATACCGTATGACGTTATATGGGATGACGTTATAACGTATTACGTTATATGGGATGACGTTATCACGTAATACGCTATATGGTATGACGTTATAACGTAAATAGGTTATATGTTATGACGTTATAACGTAATAGGTTATATGGTATGACGTCATAATGTAAATAGGTTATATGGTATGACGGTATACCGTATTACGTTATATGGGATGACGTTATAACGTATTACGTTATGTGGGATGATGTTGTAACGTACTACGTTATATGGGACTACGTTATAACGTATTACGTTATATGGGATGACGTAGTACCGTATTACGTTATATGGGATGACGTAATAACGTATTACGTAATATGGGATGACGTTATCACGTATTACCTTATATGGTATGACGTTATAACGTAAATAGGTTATATGGTATGACGTTATACCGTATTACGTTATATGGGGTTACGTTATAACGTATTACGTTATATGGGATGACGTTATCACGTAATACGCTATATGGTATGACGTTATAACGTAATAGGTTATATGGTACGACGTTATACCCTATTACGTTATATGGGATGACGTTATAACGTATAACGTTATATGGGATGACGTTGTAACGTATTACGTTAAATGGGATGACGTTGTAACGTATTACGTTAAATGGGACGACGTTATAACGTATTGCGTTATATGGGATGACGTAATAACGTATTACGTTATATGGGATGACGTTATCACGTAATACGTTATATGGTATGACGTTATAACGTAAATATGTTATATGGTATGACGTTATACCGTATTACGTTATATGGGATTACTATATAACGTATTACGTTATATGGGATGACGTTATAACGTATTACGTTATATGGGATGACGTTATAACGTATTACCTTATATGGGACGACGTTATAACGTATTACGTTATATGGGATGACGTTATAACGTATTACGTTATATGGGATGACGTAATAACGTATTATGTTATATGGGATGACGTTATCACGTAATACGCTATATGGTATGACGTTATAACGTAATCGGTTATATGGTATGACGTTATACCCTATTACGTTATATGGGATGACGTTATAACGTATTACGTTATATGGGATGACGTTGTAACGTATTACGTTAAATGGGATGACGTTGTAACGTATTACGTTAAATGGGACGACGTTATAACGTATTTCGTTATATGGGATGACGTAATAACGTATTACGTTATATGGGATGACGTTATAACGTATTACGTTATATGGTATGACGTTATAACGTAAATAGGTTATATGGTATGACGTTATACCGTATTACGTTATATGCGATTTCGTTATAACGTATTACGTTATATGGGATGACGTTATAACGTATTACGTTATATGGGATGACGTTATAACGTATTACGTTATATGGAACGACGTTATACTGTATTACGTTATATCAGATGACGTAATAACGTATTACGTAATATGGGATGACGTTATCACGTAATACGCTATATGGTATGACGTTATAACGTAAATAGGTTATATGTTATGACGTTATAACGTAATAGGTTATATGGTATGACGTCATAATGTAAATAGGTTATATGGTATGACGGTATACCGTATGACGTTATATGGGATGACGTTATAACGTATTACGTTATATGGGATGACGTTATCACGTAATACGCTATATGGTATGACGTTATAACGTAAATAGGTTATATGTTATGACGTTATAACGTAATAGGTTATATGGTATGACGTCATAATGTAAATAGGTTATATGGTATGACGGTATACCGTATTACGTTATATGGGATGACGTTATAACGTATTACGTTATGTGGGATGATGTTGTAACGTACTACGTTATATGGGACTACGTTATAACGTATTACGTTATATGGGATGACGTAGTACCGTATTACGTTATATGGGATGACGTAATAACGTATTACGTAATATGGGATGACGTTATCACGTATTACCTTATATGGTATGACGTTATAACGTAAATAGGTTATATGGTATGACGTTATACCGTATTACGTTATATGGGGTTACGTTATAACGTATTACGTTATATGGGATGACGTTGTAACGTATTACGTTAAATGGGATGACGTTGTAACGTATTACGATAAATGGGACGACGTTATAACGTATTACGTTATATGGGATGACGTAATAACGTATTATGTTATATGGGATGACGTTATCACGTAATACGCTATATGGTATGACGTTATAACGTAATCGGTTATATGGTATGACGTTATACCCTATTACGTTATATGGGATGACGTTATAACGTATTACGTTATATGGGATGACGTTGTAACGTATTACGTTAAATGGGATGACGTTGTAACGTATTACGTTAAATGGGACGACGTTATAACGTATTTCGTTATATGGGATGACGTAATAACGTATTACGTTATATGGGATGACGTTATAACGTATTACGTTATATGGTATGACGTTATAACGTAAATAGGTTATATGGTATGATGTTATACCGTATTACGTTATATGCGATTTCGTTATAACGTATCACGTTATATGGGATGACGTTATAACGTATTACGTTATATGGGATGACGTTATAACGTATTACGTTATATGGAACGACGTTATACCGTATTACGTTATATCAGATGACGTAATAACGTATTACGTAATATGGGATGACGTTATCACATAGTACGTTATATGGTATGACGTCATAACGTAAATAGCTTAAATGGTATGACGGTATACCGTATTACGTTGTATGGGATGACGTTATAACGTATTACGTTATATGGGATGACGTTATAACGTATTACGTTATATGGGACGACGTTATAACGTATTACGTTATATGGAGCGACGTTATACCGTATTACGTTATATGGGATGACGTTTTAACGCATTACGTTAAATGGGATGACGTTATAACGTATTACGTTAAATGGGACGACGTTATAACGTATCACGTTATATGGGATGACGCAATAACGTAATACGATATATGGTATGACGTTATAACGTAAATAGGTTATATGGTATGACGTTATACCGTATTACGATATATGGAACGACGTTATACCGTATTACGTTATATGGGATGACGTAATAACGTATTACGTAATATGGGATGACGTTATCACATAATACGTTATATGGTATGACGTCATAACGTAAATAGGTTATATGCTATGACGTCATAACGTAAATAGGTTATACGCTATGACGGTATACCGTATTTCGTTATACGGGATGACGTTATAACGTATTACGTTATATGGGATGACGTTATAACGTATTACGTTATATGGGACGACGTTATAACGTATTACGTTATATGGAACGACGTTATACCGTATTACGTTATATGGGATGACGTGATAACGAATTACGTTATATGGGATGACGTTATAACGTATTTCGTTATATGGGAGGACGTTATAACGTATTACGTTATATGGTATGACGTTTTAACGTATTACGTTATATGGGAGAACGTTATAACGCATTACGTTATATGCGACGACGTTATAACGTATTACGTTATATGGGATGATGTTGTAACGTATTACGTTATATGGGACGACGTTATAACGTATTGCGTTATATGGGATGACGTAGTACCGTATTACGGTATATGGGATGACGTTATCACTTAATACGTTATATGGTATGACGTTATAACGTATTACGTTATATGGGACGACGTTATAAGGTATTACGTTATATGGAACGACGTTATACCGTATTACGTTATATGGGATGACGTAATAACGTATTACGTAATATGGGATGACGTTATCACATAATACGTTATATGGTATGACGTCATAATGTAAATAGGTTATATGGTATGACGGTATACCGTATGACGTTATATGGGATGACGTTATAACGTATTACGTTATATGGGATGACGTTATCACGTAATACGCTATATGGTATGACGTTATAACGTAAATAGGTTATATGTTATGACGTTATAACGTAATAGGTTATATGGTATGACGTCATAATGTAAATAGGTTATATGGTATGACGGTATACCGTATTACGTTATATGGGATGACGATATAACGTATTACGTAATATGGGATGACGTTATCACGTATTACCTTATATGGTATGACGTTATAACGTAAATAGGTTATATGGTATGACGGTATACCGTATGACGTTATATGGAACGACGTTATACCGTATTACGTTATATGGGATGACGTAATAACGTATTACGTAATATGGGATGACGTTATCACATAATACGTTATATGGTATGACGTCATAATGTAAATAGGTTATATGGTATGACGGTATACCGTATTACGTTATATGGGATGACGTAATAACGTATTACGTAATATGGGATGACGTTATCACGTATTACCTTATATGGTATGACGTTATAACGTAAATAGGTTATATGGTATGACGTTATACCGTATTACGTTATATGGGGTTACGTTATAACGTATTACGTTATATGGGATGACGTTGTAACGTATTACGCTATATGGTATGACGTCATAATGTAAATAGGTTATATGGTATGACGGTATACCGTATGACGTTATATGGAACGACGTTATACCGTATTACGTTATATGGGATGACGTAATAACGTATTACGTAATATGGGATGACGTTATCACATAATACGTTATATGGTATGACGTCATAATGTAAATAGGTTATATGGTATGACGGTATACCGTATTACGTTATATGGGATGACGTAATAACGTATTACGTAATATGGGATGACGTTATCATATAATACGTTATATGGTATGACGTCATAATGTAAATAGGTTATATGGTATGACGGTATACCGTATGACGTTATATGGGATGACGTTATAACGTATTACGTTATATGGGATGACGTTATCACGTAATACGCTATATGGTATGACGTCATAATGTAAATAGGTTATATGGTATGACGGTATACCGTATGACGTTATATGGAACGACGTTATACCGTATTACGTTATATGGGATGACGTAATAACGTATTACGTAATATGGGATGACGTTATCACATAATACGTTATATGGTATGACGTCATAATGTAAATAGGTTATATGGTATGACGGTATACCGTATTACGTTATATGGGTTGACGTAATAACGTATTACGTAATATGGGATGACGTTATCACGTATTACCTTATATGGTATGACGTTATAACGTAAATAGGTTATATGGTATGACGTTATACCGTATTACGTTATATGGGGTTACGTTATAACGTATTACGTTATATGGGATGACGTTGTAACGTATTACGTTAAATGGGATGACGTTGTAACGTATTACGATAAATGGGACGACGTTATAACGTATTACGTTATATGGGATGACGTAATAACGTATTACGTTATATGGGATGACGTTATCACGTAATACGCTATATGGTATGACGTTATAACGTAATAGGTTATATGGTACGACGTTATACCCTATTACGTTATATGGGATGACGTTATAACGTATTACGTTATATGGGATGACGTTGTAACGTATTACGTTAAATGGGATGACGTTGTAACGTATTACGTTAAATGGGACGACGTTATAACGTATTACGTTATATGGGATGACGTAATAACGTATTACGTTATATGGGATGACGTAATAACGTATTATGTTATATGGGATGACGTTATCACGTAATACGCTATATGGTATGACGTTATAACGTAATCGGTTATATGGTATGACGTTATACCCTATTACGTTATATGGGATGACGTTATAACGTATTACGTTATATGGGATGACGTTGTAACGTATTACGTTAAATGGGATGACGTTGTAACGTATTACGTTAAATGGGACGACGTTATAACGTATTTCGTTATATGGGATGACGTAATAACGTATTACGTTATATGGGATGACGTTATAACGTATTACGTTATATGGTATGACGTTATAACGTAAATAGGTTATATGGTATGACGTTATACCGTATTACGTTATATGCGATTTCGTTATAACGTATTACGTTATATGGGATGACGTTATAACGTATTACGTTATATGGGATGACGTTATAACGTATTACGTTATATGGAACGACGTTATACCGTATTACGTTATATCAGATGACGTAATAACGTATTACGTAATATGGGATGACGTTATCACATAGTACGTTATATGGTATGACGTCATAACGTAAATAGCTTAAATGGTATGACGGTATACCGTATTACGTTGTATGGGATGACGTTATAACGTATTACGTTATATGGGATGACGTTATAACGTATTACGTTATATGGGACGACGTTATAACGTATTACGTTATATGGAGCGACGTTATACCGTATTACGTTATATGGGATGACGTTTTAACGCATTACGTTAAATGGGATGACGTTATAACGTATTGCGTTAAATGGGACGACGTTATAACGTATCACGTTATATGGGATGACGCAATAACGTAATACGTTATATGGTATGACGTTATAACGTAAATAGGTTATATGGTATGACGTTATACCGTATTACGATATATGGAACGACGTTATACCGTATTACGTTATATGGGATGACGTAATAACGTATTACGTAATATGGGATGACGTTATCACATAATACGTTATATGGTATGACGTCATAACGTAAATAGGTTATATGCTATGACGTCATAACGTAAATAGGTTATACGCTATGACGGTATACCGTATTTCGTTATACGGGATGACGTTATAACGTATTACGTTATATGGGAGGACGTTATAACGTATTACGTTATATGGGATGACGTTATAACGTATTACGTTATATGGTATGACGTTATAACGTAAATAGGTTATATGGTATGACGTTATACCGTATTACGTTATATGCGATTTCGTTATAACGTATTGCGTTATATGGGATGACGTAGTACCGTATTACGGTATATGGGATGACGTTATCACTTAATACGTTATATGGTATGACGTTATAACGTATTACGTTATATGGGACGACGTTATAAGGTATTACGTTATATGGAACGACGTTATACCGTATTACGTTATATGGGATGACGTAATAACGTATTACGTAATATGGGATGACGTTATCACATAATACGTTATATGGTATGACGTCATAATGTAAATAGGTTATATGGTATGACGGTATACCGTATGACGTTATATGGGATGACGTTATAACGTATTACGTTATATGGGATGAGGTTATCACGTAATACGCTATATGGTATGACGTTATAACGTAAATAGGTTATATGTTATGACGTTATAACGTAATAGGTTATATGGTATGACGTCATAATGTAAATAGGTTATATGGTATGACGGTATACCGTATTACGTTATATGGGATGACGTTATAACGTATTACGTCAAATGGGATGACGTTGTAACGTATTACGTTAAATGGGACGACGTTATAACGTATCACGTTATATGGGATGACGTAATAACGTATTACGTAATATGGGATGACGTTATCACATAATACGTTATATGGTATGACGTCATAGGGTAAATAGGTTATATGCTATGACGGTATACCGTATTTCGTTATATGGGATGACGTTGTAACGTATTACGTTAAATGGGATGACGTTGTAACGTATTACGTTAAATGGGACGACGTTATAACGTATTTCGTTATATGGGATGACGTTGTAACGTATTACGATAAATGGGATGACGTTGTAACGTATTACGTTAAATGGGACGACGTTATAACGTATTACGTTGTATGGGATGACGTTATAACGTATTACGTTATATGGGATGACGTTATAACGTATTACGTTATATGGGGCGACGTTATAACGTATTACGTTATATGGAACGACGTTATACCGTATTACGTTATATGAGATGACGTTGTAACGTATTACGATAAATGGGAAGTCGTTGTAACGTATTACGTTAAATGGGACGACGTTATAACGTATCACGTTATATGGGATGACGTAATAACGTAATACGTAATATGGGATGACGTTATAAGGTATTACGTTATATGGGACGACGTTATAACGTATCACGTTATATGGGATGACGTAATAACGTAATACGTAATATGGGAGAACGTTATAACGTATTACGTTATATGGGAGAACGTTATAACGTATTACGTTATATGCGACGACGTTATAACGTATCACGTTATATGGGATGATGTTATAACGTATTACGTTATATGCGACGACGTTATAACGTATTACGTTATATGGGATGATGTTATAACGTATTACGTTATATGCGACGACGTTATAACGTATTACGTTATATGGGATGACGTTATAACGTATTACGTTATATGGGACGACGTTATAAGGTATTACGTTATATGGAACGACGTTATACCGTATTACGTTATATGAGATGACGTTGTAACGTATTACGATAAATGGGAAGTCGTTGTAACGTATTACGTTAAATGGGACGACGTTATAACGTATCACGTTATATGGGATGACGTAATAACGTAATACGTAATATGGGATGACGTCATAACGTAAATAGGTTATACGCTATGACGGTATACCGTATTTCGTTATACGGGATGACGTTATAACGTATTACGTTATATGGGATGACGTTATAACGTATTACGTTATATGGGAGAACGTTATAACGTATTACGTTATATGCGACGACGTTATAACGTATTACGTTATATGGGATGATGTTATAACGTATTACGTTATATGCGACGACGTTATAACGTATTACGTTATATGGGATGACGTTATAACGTATTACGTTATATGGGACGACGTTATAAGGTATTACGTTATATGGAACGACGTTATACCGTATTACGTTATATGGGATGACGTAATAACGTATTACGTAATATGGGATGACGTTATCACATAATACGTTATATGGTATGACGTCATAATGTAAATAGGTTATATGGTATGACGGTATACCGTATGACGTTATATGGGATGACGTTATAACGTATTACGTTATATGGGATGACGTTATCACGTAATACGCTATATGGTATGACGTTATAACGTAAATAGGTTATATGTTATGACGTTATAACGTAATAGGTTATATGGTATAACGTCATAATGTAAATAGGTTATATGGTATGACGGTATACCGTATTACGTTATATGGGATGACGTTATAACGTATTACGTCAAATGGGATGACGTTGTAACGTATTACGTTAAATGGGACGACGTTATAACGTATCACGTTATATGGGATGACGTAATAACGTATTACGTAATATGGGATGACGTTATCACATAATACGTTATATGGTATGACGTCATAAGGTAAATAGGTTATATGCTATGACGGTATACCGTATTTCGTTATATGGGATGACGTTGTAACGTATTACGTTAAATGGGATGACGTTGTAACGTATTACGTTAAATGGGACGACGTTATAACGTATTTCGTTATATGGGATGACGTTGTAACGTTTTACGATAAATGGGATGACGTTGTAACGTATTACGTTAAATGGGACGACGTTATAACGTATTACGTTGTATGGGATGACGTTATAACGTATTACGTTATATGGGATGACGTTATAACGTATTACGTTATATGGGACGACGTTATAACGTATTACGTTATATGGAACGACGTTATACCGTATTACGTTATATGAGATGACGTTGTAACGTATTACGATAAATGGGATGTCGTTGTAACGTATTACGTTAAATGGGACGACGTTATAACGTATCACGTTATATGGGATGACGTAATAACGTAATACGTAATATGGGATGACGTTATAACGTATTACGTTATATGGGACGACGTTATAACGTATTACGTTATATGGAACGACGTTATACCGTATTACGTTATATGAGATGACGTTGTAACGTATTACGATAAATGGGATGTCGTTGTAACGTATTACGTTAAATGGGACAACGTTATAACGTATCACGTTATATGGGATGACGTTATAACGTATTACGTTATATGGGACGACGTTATAACGTATTACGTTATATGGAACGACGTTATACCGTATTACGTTATATGAGATGACGTTGTAACGTATTACGATAAATGGGATGTCGTTGTAACGTATTACGTTAAATGGGACGACGTTATAACGTATTACGTTATATGGGATGACGTCATAACGTATTACGTTATATGAGACGATGTTATAACGTATTGCGTTATATGGAACGACGTTATACCGTATTACGTTATAAGGGATGACGTTATAACGTATTACGTTATATGGGATGACGTTATAACGTATTTCGTTATATGGGAGGACGTTATAACGTATTACGTTATATGGTATGACGTTTTAACGTATTACGTTATATGGGACGACGTTATAACGTATTACGTGATATGGGATGATGTTGTAACGCATTACGTTATATGGGACGACGTTATAACGTATTACGTTATATGGGATGACGTAGTAACGTATTACGTTATATGGGATGACGTTATCACTTAATACGTTATATGGTATGACGTTATAACGTATTACGTTATATGGGATGACGTTATCACATAATACGTTATATGGTATGACGTCATAATGTAAATAGGTTATATGGTATGACGGTATACCGTATTACGTTATATGGGATGACGTTATAACGTATTACGTTATATGGGACGACGTTATAACGTATTATGTTATATGGAACGACGTTATACCGTATTACGTTATATGGGATGACGTTGTAACGTATTACGTTAAATGGGATGACGTTGTAACGTATTACGTTAAATGGGACGACGTTATAACGTATTACGTTATATGGGATGACGTAATAACGTATTATGTTATATGGGATGACGTTATCACGTAATACGCTATATGGTATGACGTTATAACGTAATCGGTTATATGGTATGACGTTATACCCTATTACGTTATATGGGATGACGTTATAACGTATTACGTTATATGGGACGACGTTATAACGTATTACGTTATATGGGATGACGTAGTAACGTATTACGTTATATGGGATGACGTTATCACTTAATACGTTATATGGTATGACGTTATAACGTATTACGTTATATGGGACGACGTTATAAGGTATTACGTTATATGGAACGACGTTATACCGTATTACGTTATATGGGATGACGTAATAACGTATTACGTAATATGGGATGACGTTATCACATAATACGTTATATGGTATGACGTCATAATGTAAATAGGTTATATGGTATGACGGTATACCGTATGACGTTATATGGGATGACGTTATAACGTATTACGTTATATGGGATGACGTTATCACGTAATACGCTATATGGTATGACGTTATAACGTAAATAGGTTATATGTTATGACGTTATAACGTAATAGGTTATATGGTATGACGTCATAATGTAAATAGGTTATATGGTATGACGGTATACCGTATTACGTTATATGGGATGACGTTATAACGTATTACGTCAAATGGGATGACGTTGTAACGTATTACGTTAAATGGGACGACGTTATAACGTATCACGTTATATGGGATGACGTAATAACGTATTACGTAATATTGGATGACGTTATCACATAATACGTTATATGGTATGACGTCATAAGGTAAATAGGTTATATGCTATGACGGTATACCGTATTTCGTTATATGGGATGACGTTGTAACGTATTACGTTAAATGGGATGACGTTGTAACGTATTTCGTTATATGGGAGGACGTTATAACGTATTACGTTATATGGTATGACGTTTTAACGTATTACGTTATATGGGACGACGTTATAACGTATTACGTGATATGGGATGATGTTGTAACGCATTACGTTATATGGGACGACGTTATAACGTATTACGTTATATGGGATGACGTAGTAACGTATTACGTTATATGGGATGACGTTATCACTTAATACGTTATATGGTATGACGTTACAACGTATTACGTTATATGGGATGACGTTATCACATAATACGTTATATGGTATGACGTCATAATGTAAATAGGTTATATGGTATGACGGTATACCGTATTACGTTATATGGGATGACGTTATAACGTATTACGTCATATGGGATGACGTTATAACCTATTACGTTATATGGGATGACGTTATAACGTATTACGTTATATGGGACGACGTTATAACGTATTATGTTATATGGAACGACGTTATACCGTATTACGTTATATGGGATGACGTTGTAACGTATTACGTTAAATGGGATGACGTTGTAACGTATTACGTTAAATGGGACGACGTTATAACGTATTACGTTATATGGGATGACGTAATAACGTATTATGTTATATGGGATGACGTTATCACGTAATACGCTATATGGTATGACGTTATAACGTAATCGGTTATATGGTATGACGTTATACCCTATTACGTTATATGGGATGACGTTATAACGTATTACGTTATATGGGACGACGTTATAACGTATTATGTTATATGGAACGACGTTATACCGTATTACGTTATATGAGATGACGTTGTAACGTATTACGATAAATGGGATGTCGTTGTAACGTATTACGTTAAATGGGACGACGTTATAACGTATCACGTTATATGGGATGACGTAATAACGTAATACGTAATATGGGATGACGTTATCACATAATACGTTATATGGTATGACGTCATAACGTAAATAGGTTATATGCTATGACGGTATACCGTATTTCGTTATATGGGATGACGTTATAACGTATTACGTTATATGGGGTGACGTCATAACGTATTACGTTATATGAGACGATGTTATAACGTATTGCGTTATATGGAACGACGTTACACCGTATTACGTTATAAGGGATGACGTTATAACGTATTACGTTATATGGGATGACGTTATAACGTATTTCGTTATATGGGAGGACGTTATAACGTATTACGTTATATGGTATGACGTTTTAACGTATTACGTTATATGGGACGACGTTATAACGTATTACGTGATATGGGATGATGTTGTAACGCATTACGTTATATGGGACGACGTTATAACGTATTACGTTATATGGGATGACGTAGTAACGTATTACGTTATATGGGATGACGTTATCACTTAATACGTTATATGGTATGACGTCATAATGTAAATAGGTTATATGGTATGACGGTATACCGTATTACGTTATATGGGATGACGTTATAACGTATTACGTCATATGGGATGACGTTATAACCTATTACGTTATATGGGATGACGTTATAACGTATTACGTTATATGGGACGACGTTATAACGTATTATGTTATATGGAACGACGTTATACCGTATTACGTTATATGGGATGACGTTATAACGTATTACGTTATATGGGACGACGTTATAACGTATTACGTTATATGGAACGACGTTATACCGTATTACGTTATATGGGATGACGTGATAACGAATTACGTTATATGGGATGACGTAGTACCGTATTACGGTATATGGGATGACGTTATCACTTAATACGTTATATGGTATGACGTTATAACGTATTACGTTATATGGGACGACGTTATAAGGTATTACGTTATATGGAACGACGTTATACCGTATTACGTTATATGGGATGACGTAATAACGTATTACGTAATATGGGATGACGTTATCACATAATACGTTATATGGTATGACGTCATAATGTAAATAGGTTATATGGTATGACGGTATACCGTATGACGTTATATGGGATGACGTTATAACGTATTACGTTATATGGGATGACGTTATCACGTAATACGCTATATGGTATGACGTTATAACGTAAATAGGTTATATGTTATGACGTTATAACGTAATAGGTTATATGGTATGACGTCATAATGTAAATAGGTTATATGGTATGACGGTATACCGTATTACGTTATATGGGATGACGTTATAACGTATTACGTCAAATGGGATGACGTTGTAACGTATTACGTTAAATGGGACGACGTTATAACGTATCACGTTATATGGGATGACGTAATAACGTATTACGTAATATTGGATGACGTTATCACATAATACGTTATATGGTATGACGTCATAAGGTAAATAGGTTATATGCTATGACGGTATACCGTGTTTCGTTATATGGGATGACGTTGTAACGTATTACGTTAAATGGGATGACGTTGTAACGTATTACGTTAAATGGGACGACGTTATAACGTATTTCGTTATATGGGATGACGTTGTAACGTATTACGATAAATGGGATGACGTTGTAACGTATTACGTTAAATGGGACGACGTTATAACGTATTACGTTGTATGGGATGACGTTATAACGTATTACGTTATATGGGATGACGTTATAACGTATTACGTTATATGGGACGACGTTATAACGTATTACGTTATATGGAACGACGTTATACCGTATTACGTTATATGAGATGACGTTGTAACGTATTACGATAAATGGGATGTCGTTGTAACGTATTACGTTAAATGGGACGACGTTATAACGTATCACGTTATATGGGACGACGTTATAACGTATCACGTTATATGGGATGACGTAATAACGTAATACGTAATATGGGATGACGTTATAACGTATTACGTTATATGGGACGACGTTATAACGTATTACGTTATATGGAACGACGTTATACCGTATTACGTTATATGAGATGACGTTGTAACGTATTACGATAAATGGGATGTCGTTGTAACGTATTACGTTAAATGGGACGACGTTATAACGTATCACGTTATATGGGATGACGTTATAACGTATTACGTTATATGGGATGACGTCATAACGTATTACGTTATATGAGACGATGTTATAACGTATTGCGTTATATGGAACGACGTTATACCGTATTACGTTATAAGGGATGACGTTATAACGTATTACGTTATATGGGATGACGTTATAACGTATTTCGTTATATGGGAGGACGTTATAACGTATTACGTTATATGGTATGACGTTTTAACGTATTACGTTATATGGGACGACGTTATAACGTATTACGTGATATGGGATGATGTTGTAACGCATTACGTTATATGGGACGACGTTATAACGTATTACGTTATATGGGATGACGGTATACCGTATTTCGTTATATGGGATGACGTTGTAACGTATTACGTTAAATGGGATGACGTTGTAACGTATTACGTTAAATGGGACGACGTTATAACGTATTTCGTTATATGGGATGACGTTGTAACGTATTACGATAAATGGGATGACGTTGTAACGTATTACGTTAAATGGGACGACGTTATCACGTATTACGTTGTATGGGATGACGTTATAACGTATTACGTTATATGGGATGACGTTATAACGTATTACGTTATATGGGACGACGTTATAACGTATTACGTTATATGGAACGACGTTATACCGTATTACGTTATATGAGATGACGTTGTAACGTATTACGATAAATGGGATGTCGTTGTAACGTATTACGTTAAATGGGACGACGTTATAACGTATCACGTTATATGGGATGACGTAATAACGTAATACGTAATATGGGATGACGTTATAACGTATTACGTTATATGGGACGACGTTATAACGTATTACGTTATATGGAACGACGTTATACCGTATTACGTTATATGAGATGACGTTGTAACGTATTACGATAAATGGGATGTCGTTGTAACGTATTACGTTAAATGGGACGACGTTATAACGTATCACGTTATATGGGATGACGTTATAACGTATTACGTTATATGGGACGACGTTATAACGTATTACGTTATATGGAACGACGTTATACCGTATTACGTTATATGAGATGACGTTGTAACGTATTACGATAAATGGGATGTCGTTGTAACGTATTACGTTAAATGGGACGACGTTATAACGTATCACGTTATATGGGATGACGTAATAACGTAATACGTAATATGGGATGACGTTATCACATAATACGTTATATGGTATGACGTCATAACGTAAATAGGTTATATGCTATGACGGTATACCGTATTTCGTTATATGGGATGACGTTATAACGTATTACGTTATATGGGATGACGTCATAACGTATTACGTTATATGAGACGATGTTATAACGTATTGCGTTATATGGAACGACGTTATACCGTATTACGTTATAAGGGATGACGTTATAACGTATTACGTTATATGGGATGACGTTATAACGTATTTCGTTATATGGGAGGACGTTATAACGTATTACGTTATATGGTATGACGTTTTAACGTATTACGTTATATGGGACGACGTTATAACGTATTACGTGATATGGGATGATGTTGTAACGCATTACGTTATATGGGACGACGTTATAACGTATTACGTTATATGGGATGACGTAGTAACGTATTACGTTATATGGGATGACGTTATCACTTAATACGTTATATGGTATGACGTTATAACGTATTACGTTATATGGGATGACGTTATCACATAATACGTTATATGGTATGACGTCATAATGTAAATAGGTTATATGGTATGACGGTATACCGTATTACGTTATATGGGATGACGTTATAACGTATTACGTCATATGGGATGACGTTATAACCTATTACGTTATATGGGATGACGTTATAACGTATTACGTTATATGGGACGACGTTATAACGTATTATGTTATATGGAACGACGTTATACCGTATTACGTTATATGGGATGACGTTATAACGTATTACGTTATATGGGACGACGTTATAACGTATTACGTTATATGGAACGACGTTATACCGTATTACGTTATATGGGATGACGTGATAACGAATTACGTTATATGGGATGACGTTATAACGTATTTCGTTATATGGGAGGACGTTATAACGTATTACGTTATATGGTATGACGTTTTAACGTATTACGTTATATGGGAGAACGTTATAACGTATTACGTTATATGCGACGACGTTATAACGTATTACGTTATATGGGATGATGTTGTAACGTATTACGTTATATGGGACGACGTTATAACGTATTGCGTTATATGGGATGACGTAGTACCGTATTACGGTATATGGGATGACGTTATCACTTAATACGTTATATGGTATGACGTTATAACGTATTACGTTATATGGGACGACGTTATAAGGTATTACGTTATATGGAACGACGTTATACCGTATTACGTTATATGGGATGACGTAATAACGTATTACGTAATATGGGATGACGTTATCACATAATACGTTATATGGTATGACGTCATAATGTAAATAGGTTATATGGTATGACGGTATACCGTATGACGTTATATGGGATGACGTTATAACGTATTACGTTATATGGGATGACGTTATCACGTAATACGCTATATGGTATGACGTTATAACGTAAATAGGTTATATGTTATGACGTTATAACGTAATAGGTTATATGGTATGACGTCATAATGTAAATAGGTTATATGGTATGACGGTATACCGTATTACGTTATATGGGATGACGTTATAACGTATTACGTCAAATGGGATGACGTTGTAACGTATTACGTTAAATGGGACGACGTTATAACGTATCACGTTATATGGGATGACGTAATAACGTATTACGTAATATTGGATGACGTTATCACATAATACGTTATATGGTATGACGTCATAAGGTAAATAGGTTATATGCTATGACGGTATACCGTATTTCGTTATATGGGATGACGTTGTAACGTATTACGTTAAATGGGATGACGTTGTAACGTATTACGTTAAATGGGACGACGTTATAACGTATTTCGTTATATGGGATGACGTTGTAACGTATTACGATAAATGGGATGACGTAATAACGTAATACGTAATATGGGATGACGTTATAACGTATTACGTTATATGGGACGACGTTATAACGTATTACGTTATATGGAACGACGGTATACCGTATTACGTTATATGGGATGACGTTATAACGTATTACGTCAAATGGGATGACGTTGTAACGTATTACGTTAAATGGGACGACGTTATAACGTATTACGTTGTATGGGATGACGTTACAACGTATTACGTTATATGGGATGACGTTATAACGTATTACGTTATATGGGACGACGTTATAACGTATTACGTTATATGGAACGACGTTATACCGTATTACGTTATATGAGATGACGTTGTAACGTATTACGATAAATGGGATGTCGTTGTAACGTATTACGTTAAATGGGACGACGTTATAACGTATCACGTTATATGGGATGACGTAATAACGTAATACGTAATATGGGATGACGTTATAACGTATTACGTTATATGGGACGACGTTATAACGTATTACGTTATATGGAACGACGTTATACCGTATTACGTTATATGAGATGACGTTGTAACGTATTGCGATAAATGGGATGTCGTTGTAACGTATTACGTTAAATGGGACGACGTTATAACGTATCACGTTATATGGGATGACGTTATAACGTATTACGTTATATGGGACGACGTTATAACGTATTACGTTATATGGAACGACGTTATACCGTATTACGTTATATGAGATGACGTTGTAACGTATTACGATAAATGGGATGTCGTTGTAACGTATTACGTTAAATGGGACGACGTTATAACGTATCACGTTATATGGGATGACGTAATAACGTAATACGTAATATGGGATGACGTTATCACATAATACGTTATATGGTATGACGTCATAACGTAAATAGGTTATATGCTATGACGGTATACCGTATTTCGTTATATGGGATGACGTTATAACGTATTACGTTATATGGGATGACGTCATAACGTATTACGTTATATGAGACGATGTTATAACGTATTGCGTTATATGGAACGACGTTATACCGTATTACGTTATAAGGGATGACGTTATAACGTATTACGTTATATGGGATGACGTTATAACGTATTTCGTTATATGGGAGGACGTTATAACGTATTACGTTATATGGTATGACGTTTTAACGTATTACGTTATATGGGACGACGTTATAACGTATTACGTGATATGGGATGATGTTGTAACGCATTACGTTATATGGGACGACGTTATAACGTATTACGTTATATGGTATGACGTTATAACGTATTACGTTATATGGGACGACGTTATAAGGTATTACGTTATATGGAACGACGTTATACCGTATTACGTTATATGGGATGACGTAATAACGTATTACGTAATATGGGATGACGTTATCACATAATACGTTATATGGTATGACGTCATAATGTAAATAGGTTATATGGTATGACGGTATACCGTATGACGTTATATGGGATGACGTTATAACGTATTACGTTATATGGGATGACGTTATCACGTAATACGCTATATGGTATGACGTTATAACGTAAATAGGTTATATGTTATGACGTTATAACGTAATAGGTTATATGGTATGACGTCATAATGTAAATAGGTTATATGGTATGACGGTATACCGTATTACGTTATATGGGATGACGTTATAACGTATTACGTCAAATGGGATGACGTTGTAACGTATTACGTTAAATGGGACGACGTTATAACGTATCACGTTATATGGGATGACGTAATAACGTATTACGTAATATGGGATGACGTTATCACATAATACGTTATATGGTATGACGTCATAAGGTAAATAGGTTATATGCTATGACGGTATACCGTATTTCGTTATATGGGATGACGTTGTAACGTATTAAGTTAAATGGGATGACGTTGTAACGTATTACGTTAAATGGGACGACGTTATAACGTATTTCGTTATATGGGATGACGTTGTAACGTATTACGATAAATGGGATGACGTTGTAACGTATTACGTTAAATGGGACGACGTTATAACGTATTACGTTGTATGGGATGACGTTATAACGTATTACGTTATATGGGATGACGTTATAACGTATTACGTTATATGGGACGACGTTATAACGTATTACGTTATATGGAACGACGTTATACCGTATTACGTTATATGAGATGACGTTGTAACGTATTACGTTATATGAGATGACGTTGTAACGTATTACGATAAATGGGATGTCGTTGTAACGTATTACGTTAAATGGGACGACGTTATAACGTATCACGTTATATGGGATGACGTAATAACGTAATACGTAATATGGGATGACGTTATCACATAATACGTTATATGGTATGACGTCATAACGTAAATAGGTTATATGCTATGACGGTATACCGTATTTCGTTATATGGGATGACGTTATAACGTATTACGTTATATGGGATGACGTCATAACGTATTACGTTATATGAGACGATGTTATAACGTATTGCGTTATATGGAACGACGTTATACCGTATTACGTTATAAGGGATGACGTTATAACGTATTACGTTATATGGGATGACGTTATAACGTATTACGTTATATGGAACGACGTTATACCGTATTACGTTATATCAGATGACGTAATAACGTATTACGTAATATGGGATGACGTTATCACATAGTACGTTATATGGTATGACGTCATAACGTAAATAGCTTAAATGGTATGACGGTATACCGTATTACGTTGTATGGGATGACGTTATAACGTATTACGTTATATGGGATGACGTTATAACGTATTACGTTATATGGGACGACGTTATAACGTATTACGTTATATGGAGCGACGTTATACCGTATTACGTTATATGGGATGACGTTTTAACGCATTACGTTAAATGGGATGACGTTATAACGTATTACGTTAAATGGGACGACGTTATAACGTATCACGTTATATGGGATGACGCAATAACGTAATACGTTATATGGTATGACGTTATAACGTAAATAGGTTATATGGTATGACGTTATACCGTATTACGATATATGGAACGACGTTATACCGTATTACGTTATATGGGATGACGTAATAACGTATTACGTAATATGGGATGACGTTATCACATAATACGTTATATGGTATGACGTCATAACGTAAATAGGTTATATGCTATGACGTCATAACGTAAATAGGTTATACGCTATGACGGTATACCGTATTTCGTTATACGGGATGACGTTATAACGTATTACGTTATATGGGATGACGTTATAACGTATTACGTTATATGGGACGACGTTATAACGTATTACGTTATATGGAACGACGTTATACCGTATTACGTTATATGGGATGACGTGATAACGAATTACGTTATATGGGATGACGTTATAACGTATTTCGTTATATGGGAGGACGTTATAACGTATTACGTTATATGGTATGACGTTTTAACGTATTACGTTATATGGGAGAACGTTATAACGTATTACGTTATATGCGACGACGTTATAACGTATTACGTTATATGGGATGATGTTGTAACGTATTACGTTATATGGGACGACGTTATAACGTATTGCGTTATATGGGATGACGTAGTACCGTATTACGGTATATGGGATGACGTTATCACTTAATACGTTATATGGTATGACGTTATAACGTATTACGTTATATGGGACGACGTTATAAGGTATTACGTTATATGGAACGACGTTATACCGTATTACGTTATATGGGATGACGTAATAACGTATTACGTAATATGGGATGACGTTATCACATAATACGTTATATGGTATGACGTCATAATGTAAATAGGTTACATGGTATGACGGTATACCGTATGACGTTATATGGGATGACGTTATAACGTATTACGTTATATGGGATGACGTTATCACGTAATACGCTATATGGTATGACGTTATAACGTAAATAGGTTATATGTTATGACGTTATAACGTAATAGGTTATATGGTATGACGTCATAATGTAAATAGGTTATATGGTATGACGGTATACCGTATTACGTTATATGGGATGACGTTATAACGTATTACGTTATGTGGGATGATGTTGTAACGTACTACGTTATATGGGACTACGTTATAACGTATTACGTTATATGGGATGACGTAGTACCGTATTACGTTATATGGGATGACGTAATAACGTATTACGTAATATGGGATGACGTTATCACGTATTACCTTATATGGTATGACGTTATAACGTAAATAGGTTATATGGTATGACGTTATACCGTATTACGTTATATGGGGTTACGTTATAACGTATTACGTTATATGGGATGACGTTATCACGTAATACGCTATATGGTATGACGTTATAACGTAATAGGTTATATGGTACGACGTTATACCCTATTACGTTATATGGGATGACGTTATAACGTATAACGTTATATGGGATGACGTTGTAACGTATTACGTTAAATGGGATGACGTTGTAACGTATTACGTTAAATGGGACGACGTTATAACGTATTGCGTTATATGGGATGACGTAATAACGTATTACGTTATATGGGATGACGTTATCACGTAATACGTTATATGGTATGACGTTATAACGTAAATATGTTATATGGTATGACGTTATACCGTATTACGTTATATGGGATTACTATATAACGTATTACGTTATATGGGATGACGTTATAACGTATTACGTTATATGGGATGACGTTATAACGTATTACCTTATATGGGACGACGTTATAACGTATTACGTTATATGGGATGACGTTATAACGTATTACGTTATATGGGATGACGTAATAACGTATTATGTTATATGGGATGACGTTATCACGTAATACGCTATATGGTATGACGTTATAACGTAATCGGTTATATGGTATGACGTTATACCCTATTACGTTATATGGGATGACGTTATAACGTATTACGTTATATGGGATGACGTTGTAACGTATTACGTTAAATGGGATGACGTTGTAACGTATTACGTTAAATGGGACGACGTTATAACGTATTTCGTTATATGGGATGACGTAATAACGTATTACGTTATATGGGATGACGTTATAACGTATTACGTTATATGGTATGACGTTATAACGTAAATAGGTTATATGGTATGACGTTATACCGTATTACGTTATATGCGATTTCGTTATAACGTATTACGTTATATGGGATGACGTTATAACGTATTACGTTATATGGGATGACGTTATAACGTATTACGTTATATGGAACGACGTTATACTGTATTACGTTATATCAGATGACGTAATAACGTATTACGTAATATGGGATGACGTTATCACGTAATACGCTATATGGTATGACGTTATAACGTAAATAGGTTATATGTTATGACGTTATAACGTAATAGGTTATATGGTATGACGTCATAATGTAAATAGGTTATATGGTATGACGGTATACCGTATGACGTTATATGGGATGACGTTATAACGTATTACGTTATATGGGATGACGTTATCACGTAATACGCTATATGGTATGACGTTATAACGTAAATAGGTTATATGTTATGACGTTATAACGTAATAGGTTATATGGTATGACGTCATAATGTAAATAGGTTATATGGTATGACGGTATACCGTATTACGTTATATGGGATGACGTTATAACGTATTACGTTATGTGGGATGATGTTGTAACGTACTACGTTATATGGGACTACGTTATAACGTATTACGTTATATGGGATGACGTAGTACCGTATTACGTTATATGGGATGACGTAATAACGTATTACGTAATATGGGATGACGTTATCACGTATTACCTTATATGGTATGACGTTATAACGTAAATAGGTTATATGGTATGACGTTATACCGTATTACGTTATATGGGGTTACGTTATAACGTATTACGTTATATGGGATGACGTTGTAACGTATTACGTTAAATGGGATGACGTTGTAACGTATTACGATAAATGGGACGACGTTATAACGTATTACGTTATATGGGATGACGTAATAACGTATTATGTTATATGGGATGACGTTATCACGTAATACGCTATATGGTATGACGTTATAACGTAATCGGTTATATGGTATGACGTTATACCCTATTACGTTATATGGGATGACGTTATAACGTATTACGTTATATGGGATGACGTTGTAACGTATTACGTTAAATGGGATGACGTTGTAACGTATTACGTTAAATGGGACGACGTTATAACGTATTTCGTTATATGGGATGACGTAATAACGTATTACGTTATATGGGATGACGTTATAACGTATTACGTTATATGGTATGACGTTATAACGTAAATAGGTTATATGGTATGATGTTATACCGTATTACGTTATATGCGATTTCGTTATAACGTATCACGTTATATGGGATGACGTTATAACGTATTACGTTATATGGGATGACGTTATAACGTATTACGTTATATGGAACGACGTTATACCGTATTACGTTATATCAGATGACGTAATAACGTATTACGTAATATGGGATGACGTTATCACATAGTACGTTATATGGTATGACGTCATAACGTAAATAGCTTAAATGGTATGACGGTATACCGTATTACGTTGTATGGGATGACGTTATAACGTATTACGTTATATGGGATGACGTTATAACGTATTACGTTATATGGGACGACGTTATAACGTATTACGTTATATGGAGCGACGTTATACCGTATTACGTTATATGGGATGACGTTTTAACGCATTACGTTAAATGGGATGACGTTATAACGTATTACGTTAAATGGGACGACGTTATAACGTATCACGTTATATGGGATGACGCAATAACGTAATACGATATATGGTATGACGTTATAACGTAAATAGGTTATATGGTATGACGTTATACCGTATTACGATATATGGAACGACGTTATACCGTATTACGTTATATGGGATGACGTAATAACGTATTACGTAATATGGGATGACGTTATCACATAATACGTTATATGGTATGACGTCATAACGTAAATAGGTTATATGCTATGACGTCATAACGTAAATAGGTTATACGCTATGACGGTATACCGTATTTCGTTATACGGGATGACGTTATAACGTATTACGTTATATGGGATGACGTTATAACGTATTACGTTATATGGGACGACGTTATAACGTATTACGTTATATGGAACGACGTTATACCGTATTACGTTATATGGGATGACGTGATAACGAATTACGTTATATGGGATGACGTTATAACGTATTTCGTTATATGGGAGGACGTTATAACGTATTACGTTATATGGTATGACGTTTTAACGTATTACGTTATATGGGAGAACGTTATAACGCATTACGTTATATGCGACGACGTTATAACGTATTACGTTATATGGGATGATGTTGTAACGTATTACGTTATATGGGACGACGTTATAACGTATTGCGTTATATGGGATGACGTAGTACCGTATTACGGTATATGGGATGACGTTATCACTTAATACGTTATATGGTATGACGTTATAACGTATTACGTTATATGGGACGACGTTATAAGGTATTACGTTATATGGAACGACGTTATACCGTATTACGTTATATGGGATGACGTAATAACGTATTACGTAATATGGGATGACGTTATCACATAATACGTTATATGGTATGACGTCATAATGTAAATAGGTTATATGGTATGACGGTATACCGTATGACGTTATATGGGATGACGTTATAACGTATTACGTTATATGGGATGACGTTATCACGTAATACGCTATATGGTATGACGTTATAACGTAAATAGGTTATATGTTATGACGTTATAACGTAATAGGTTATATGGTATGACGTCATAATGTAAATAGGTTATATGGTATGACGGTATACCGTATTACGTTATATGGGATGACGATATAACGTATTACGTAATATGGGATGACGTTATCACGTATTACCTTATATGGTATGACGTTATAACGTAAATAGGTTATATGGTATGACGGTATACCGTATGACGTTATATGGAACGACGTTATACCGTATTACGTTATATGGGATGACGTAATAACGTATTACGTAATATGGGATGACGTTATCACATAATACGTTATATGGTATGACGTCATAATGTAAATAGGTTATATGGTATGACGGTATACCGTATTACGTTATATGGGATGACGTAATAACGTATTACGTAATATGGGATGACGTTATCACGTATTACCTTATATGGTATGACGTTATAACGTAAATAGGTTATATGGTATGACGTTATACCGTATTACGTTATATGGGGTTACGTTATAACGTATTACGTTATATGGGATGACGTTGTAACGTATTACGCTATATGGTATGACGTCATAATGTAAATAGGTTATATGGTATGACGGTATACCGTATGACGTTATATGGAACGACGTTATACCGTATTACGTTATATGGGATGACGTAATAACGTATTACGTAATATGGGATGACGTTATCACATAATACGTTATATGGTATGACGTCATAATGTAAATAGGTTATATGGTATGACGGTATACCGTATTACGTTATATGGGATGACGTAATAACGTATTACGTAATATGGGATGACGTTATCATATAATACGTTATATGGTATGACGTCATAATGTAAATAGGTTATATGGTATGACGGTATACCGTATGACGTTATATGGGATGACGTTATAACGTATTACGTTATATGGGATGACGTTATCACGTAATACGCTATATGGTATGACGTCATAATGTAAATAGGTTATATGGTATGACGGTATACCGTATGACGTTATATGGAACGACGTTATACCGTATTACGTTATATGGGATGACGTAATAACGTATTACGTAATATGGGATGACGTTATCACATAATACGTTATATGGTATGACGTCATAATGTAAATAGGTTATATGGTATGACGGTATACCGTATTACGTTATATGGGTTGACGTAATAACGTATTACGTAATATGGGATGACGTTATCACGTATTACCTTATATGGTATGACGTTATAACGTAAATAGGTTATATGGTATGACGTTATACCGTATTACGTTATATGGGGTTACGTTATAACGTATTACGTTATATGGGATGACGTTGTAACGTATTACGTTAAATGGGATGACGTTGTAACGTATTACGATAAATGGGACGACGTTATAACGTATTACGTTATATGGGATGACGTAATAACGTATTACGTTATATGGGATGACGTTATCACGTAATACGCTATATGGTATGACGTTATAACGTAATAGGTTATATGGTACGACGTTATACCCTATTACGTTATATGGGATGACGTTATAACGTATTACGTTATATGGGATGACGTTGTAACGTATTACGTTAAATGGGATGACGTTGTAACGTATTACGTTAAATGGGACGACGTTATAACGTATTACGTTATATGGGATGACGTAATAACGTATTACGTTATATGGGATGACGTAATAACGTATTATGTTATATGGGATGACGTTATCACGTAATACGCTATATGGTATGACGTTATAACGTAATCGGTTATATGGTATGACGTTATACCCTATTACGTTATATGGGATGACGTTATAACGTATTACGTTATATGGGATGACGTTGTAACGTATTACGTTAAATGGGATGACGTTGTAACGTATTACGTTAAATGGGACGACGTTATAACGTATTTCGTTATATGGGATGACGTAATAACGTATTACGTTATATGGGATGACGTTATAACGTATTACGTTATATGGTATGACGTTATAACGTAAATAGGTTATATGGTATGACGTTATACCGTATTACGTTATATGCGATTTCGTTATAACGTATTACGTTATATGGGATGACGTTATAACGTATTACGTTATATGGGATGACGTTATAACGTATTACGTTATATGGAACGACGTTATACCGTATTACGTTATATCAGATGACGTAATAACGTATTACGTAATATGGGATGACGTTATCACATAGTACGTTATATGGTATGACGTCATAACGTAAATAGCTTAAATGGTATGACGGTATACCGTATTACGTTGTATGGGATGACGTTATAACGTATTACGTTATATGGGATGACGTTATAACGTATTACGTTATATGGGACGACGTTATAACGTATTACGTTATATGGAGCGACGTTATACCGTATTACGTTATATGGGATGACGTTTTAACGCATTACGTTAAATGGGATGACGTTATAACGTATTGCGTTAAATGGGACGACGTTATAACGTATCACGTTATATGGGATGACGCAATAACGTAATACGTTATATGGTATGACGTTATAACGTAAATAGGTTATATGGTATGACGTTATACCGTATTACGATATATGGAACGACGTTATACCGTATTACGTTATATGGGATGACGTAATAACGTATTACGTAATATGGGATGACGTTATCACATAATACGTTATATGGTATGACGTCATAACGTAAATAGGTTATATGCTATGACGTCATAACGTAAATAGGTTATACGCTATGACGGTATACCGTATTTCGTTATACGGGATGACGTTATAACGTATTACGTTATATGGGAGGACGTTATAACGTATTACGTTATATGGGATGACGTTATAACGTATTACGTTATATGGTATGACGTTATAACGTAAATAGGTTATATGGTATGACGTTATACCGTATTACGTTATATGCGATTTCGTTATAACGTATTGCGTTATATGGGATGACGTAGTACCGTATTACGGTATATGGGATGACGTTATCACTTAATACGTTATATGGTATGACGTTATAACGTATTACGTTATATGGGACGACGTTATAAGGTATTACGTTATATGGAACGACGTTATACCGTATTACGTTATATGGGATGACGTAATAACGTATTACGTAATATGGGATGACGTTATCACATAATACGTTATATGGTATGACGTCATAATGTAAATAGGTTATATGGTATGACGGTATACCGTATGACGTTATATGGGATGACGTTATAACGTATTACGTTATATGGGATGAGGTTATCACGTAATACGCTATATGGTATGACGTTATAACGTAAATAGGTTATATGTTATGACGTTATAACGTAATAGGTTATATGGTATGACGTCATAATGTAAATAGGTTATATGGTATGACGGTATACCGTATTACGTTATATGGGATGACGTTATAACGTATTACGTCAAATGGGATGACGTTGTAACGTATTACGTTAAATGGGACGACGTTATAACGTATCACGTTATATGGGATGACGTAATAACGTATTACGTAATATGGGATGACGTTATCACATAATACGTTATATGGTATGACGTCATAGGGTAAATAGGTTATATGCTATGACGGTATACCGTATTTCGTTATATGGGATGACGTTGTAACGTATTACGTTAAATGGGATGACGTTGTAACGTATTACGTTAAATGGGACGACGTTATAACGTATTTCGTTATATGGGATGACGTTGTAACGTATTACGATAAATGGGATGACGTTGTAACGTATTACGTTAAATGGGACGACGTTATAACGTATTACGTTGTATGGGATGACGTTATAACGTATTACGTTATATGGGATGACGTTATAACGTATTACGTTATATGGGGCGACGTTATAACGTATTACGTTATATGGAACGACGTTATACCGTATTACGTTATATGAGATGACGTTGTAACGTATTACGATAAATGGGAAGTCGTTGTAACGTATTACGTTAAATGGGACGACGTTATAACGTATCACGTTATATGGGATGACGTAATAACGTAATACGTAATATGGGATGACGTTATAAGGTATTACGTTATATGGGACGACGTTATAACGTATCACGTTATATGGGATGACGTAATAACGTAATACGTAATATGGGAGAACGTTATAACGTATTACGTTATATGGGAGAACGTTATAACGTATTACGTTATATGCGACGACGTTATAACGTATCACGTTATATGGGATGATGTTATAACGTATTACGTTATATGCGACGACGTTATAACGTATTACGTTATATGGGATGATGTTATAACGTATTACGTTATATGCGACGACGTTATAACGTATTACGTTATATGGGATGACGTTATAACGTATTACGTTATATGGGACGACGTTATAAGGTATTACGTTATATGGAACGACGTTATACCGTATTACGTTATATGAGATGACGTTGTAACGTATTACGATAAATGGGAAGTCGTTGTAACGTATTACGTTAAATGGGACGACGTTATAACGTATCACGTTATATGGGATGACGTAATAACGTAATACGTAATATGGGATGACGTCATAACGTAAATAGGTTATACGCTATGACGGTATACCGTATTTCGTTATACGGGATGACGTTATAACGTATTACGTTATATGGGATGACGTTATAACGTATTACGTTATATGGGAGAACGTTATAACGTATTACGTTATATGCGACGACGTTATAACGTATTACGTTATATGGGATGATGTTATAACGTATTACGTTATATGCGACGACGTTATAACGTATTACGTTATATGGGATGACGTTATAACGTATTACGTTATATGGGACGACGTTATAAGGTATTACGTTATATGGAACGACGTTATACCGTATTACGTTATATGGGATGACGTAA